>NC_092091.1:46523403-46895903 GCF_045679555.1 Salvelinus alpinus
CGATTGTCCAAAAACAAACAAGTGGCGCTGACCCAATGACAAAGACAGTGAATATGCACACTCACTGGGGATATGGTCGATGTTCTCCACTAGTGCCAAATATGATAGGCTACTGTTCACTGAAATAAGTTTAAAAAAATTATAACTAAAAGACAGATTGGAGTCTTTTAATTGTCATCTCTTTATAGCAATAGCCATTTGCTTTCCAAACAGTTTTTCCGTGATTGGCCCTAAATATTGCGATATGCCTGGCTGTGTCTCTGCTTTTCACCCACAATTGCAACTCAATCATCTATTTGGTATTTGCAGCGCGCGCTGCCCAAATTGCGGGCCGTGTAGGCTATGAGATTTAAAACAATCCACAACTTTTTTTAATAAGCTACTTAAAATGCACTTTAAGCCCTCCCGAGTGGCGCAGCAGTCTAAGGCACTGCATCGCCGTGAGACCCAAGAGGCGGTGCACAACAAGGATGAAGGGCATCCTTGCCGGCCAAACCCTCCCCTAACCCGGATGACGCTGGGCCAATTGTGCACCGCCTCTTGGGTCTCACGGCGATGCAGTGCCTTAGACTGCTGCGCCACTCGGGAGGGCTTAAAGTACATTTTAAGTAACTTATTAAAAAAAGTTGTGGATTGTTTTAAATCTCATTGCGCACTAGCGACTCCTTGTGGAAGGCCGGGCGCATGCACACTGACGGTTTTTCCTCCGACACATTGGTGCGGCTGGCTTCCGAGCAGTGTATCAAGAAGCAGTGCAGCTTGGCAGGGTTGTGTTTCGGAGGACGCATGGCTCTCGACCTTCGCCTCTCCCGAGTCCATATGGGAGTTGCAGCGATGGGACCAGATTGTAACTACCAATTGGATATCACGAAAAAGGGGAAAAAAATCATTAAAAAATGTAAATGTGTTTAGAGAAAGCTTAGCTTCCGTTGGCCTATGCCTTTTAATGTGGCATCAACACAACCAGTCATTATGTTTTCATCTGATTGTCAATCTCGAAAAGGCACTCCTGTTGGTGCGCCTTCGACCACTCACAAAATAATTTCAGCATCCAAACCCCAGCAGTGCACTGTGCACCCGTAATTTGATGAATGGAACGAGATATGTAGTGTAATGACATTCTGCGATTGTCATTAGGCCTACACTTGTAACCTGAATTGATTCATCCACTGTTGTCCACACGTGCCTCGGTCTCGGCCACTCACCTCCGCGTCTCGGCCACTGATCTTTGCCCTGACAAAATTGTTGTCCTCAAATGCAATCAAATAGTACATTTTTCATGTGCCTGACATTCAGTAATGTTAAATAAAGGTGTAATAGCCTATAGTTTTTTTGGGCATATTGTATTAATTGTGATAGGCTCATGTTTTACCAGTACGGCGTAGCCCCACTTTTTATTTTGCCCAGACGCAGTACCATACAGTACCACCTGACTTTCACCCCTGCTTATACCTAACCTTTAATTTAGACCAAAAAGCTTGATCATGAATTTTTATGATTTGGCCAATTTTTACTTTGTAGCTAGTGAAAACAAAAAAATATATACGGAATTTTGTGATAATGCTTACGACAAATGTCATGCCATCCATGTGAATTTATAGCTAAGCTATCATTTATATTATGGAACCAAATATAATTTTACTAACAATTGCAACCTCTATTTATTAGCTTAGCCAGATGCAGCCTGTGAGGCCGGGCTAATTTTGCAGCAAAACTGTTTCAAATAAGGTGAGTAGCCTAGGTAGCTAGCTAGCTGAATGACAACCCTATTAATTCCAGAAGTATTGACTCTATTGCTTAATTCAGAAAGTAGGCTTCACCTCCGAGTTACATCTGTAGGCATTAGCTCACTATGTAGCTAGCATGATCTAGCTAACGTGAGCTAGCTAGCCAAGATGCATTGTTTCTGGCATGCCACGGTACTGCTTACTTTACATCTGACATATATTTAGCTGGCTAGCTGCATTTTAAACTTATCTGGTTTAAAATGCAGAGATGTTTGATCTGGTTCAAGTCTGGGCTCTGGCTGGACCTCTCAAGGACATTCAGAGGCTTGTCCCAAAGCCACTCCTGCGTTGTGCACTTAGGGTTGTTGTACTGTTGGAAGGTGAACCTTCGCTCCAGTCTGATGTCCTGAGCGCTCTGGAGCAGGTTTTCATCAAGGATCTCTCTTTTGTTTGCTCCATTCATTTTTCCCTTGATCCTGACTAGTCTACCAGCCTGCCATTGAAAAAATAACTCACAGCATGATTCTGCCACCAACATTCTTCAACATGGGGATAGTGCAAGGTTTCCTCCAGACGTGACACTTTGCATTCAGGCCAAAGAGTTCAATCTTGGTTTCATCAGACCAGATAATCTTGTTTCTCATGGTCTGAAAGTTATTTAGGTGCCTTTTGGAAATCCAAGCTGGCTGTCATGTGCCTTTTACTGAGGAGTGGCTTCCATCTGGCCACTCTACCACAGAGGGCTGATTGGTGGAGTGCTGCAGAGATGTGTGTCCTTCTGGAAGTTTCTCTCATCTCCACAGAGGAACTCTGGAGCTCTGTCAGTGACCATTGGGTTTTTGGTCACCTTCCGGTCCAAGGCCCTTCTTCCCCGATTGCTAAGTTTGGCCCTGGCAGCCAGCTTGGTGGTTCCAAACTTCTTCCATTTAAGAATGATGGAAGCCACTGTGTTCTTGTGGACCTTCAATGCTGCAGAAATGTTTTGGTATCCTTCCCCAGATCTGTGCCTCTACACAATCCTGTCTCGGAGCTCTACAGACAATTTCTTCAACCTCATGGCTTGGTTTTTGCTCTGACATGCACTGTCAACTGTGGGACCTTATATAGGGAGGTGTGTGCCTTTCCAAAACATGTCCAATCAATTGAATTGACCGCAGTTGGACTCCAGTCAAGTTGTAGAAACATCTCAAGGATGATCAATGGAAACAGGATGCACCTGAGCTCAATTTCGAGTCTCATAGCAATGTAATCAATTTTAGAATAAGGCTGTAATGTAACAATGTCGAAAAAGTCAAGGGGTCTGAATACTTTCTGTGTATATGTACTGTATATGCTACTCATTATTGTTCGTTTTTTAGGTGAAACATGGATTTTAAAGGTTATAGATCTGTCATTCTCTTTGAAAGCAAGTCTAAGAAGTGGTAGATCTGTTCCTAGTGCACTATGTCTATGCTTCTTGTTCTTAAATGTAGTTTTTGCATCTTTTACTTTCGGTTTAGTACACCAGCTCAAACAGCTGAAAATACAATATTTTGTTTTATGTAAAATATATTTCACAATGGTTTAGATGGTACAACGAATCTCTACACGATTACTGCTTGATTTGTCACATTATAACGTTTTGATATTCAGAAGTTGTCTTACTCTCTTCCCACTTTAAGAATTACCATTATGTATGTTAGTCTAACCTGTCTCTCTTTTCCCAAATCTTTTTCAGCACAATCATGGAAGTAAACAGATTCTTTAGAAGCACTCACTGACATGGTGTATATTCATTCTTCTTTGTAGTGGGCGATAACAGTTCAGCACTCTCTTCCAGTGGAGGGATTTGAAGGCCTTTCCCCTATCCAGGGGGTTACTTCTCCATAATGGGCTCATTATTCAACACTGAGCCCTGAAATACTGGGGGTGAAGTAATGAGGTTCTCACTAGTAGCTGAGTATCACCTTTTGCAAGAGTTTGCATCCAGAATTCATCCTGATGGTAAGTACTTTGGGGAGATACTGGGGCAGATATATATAATGAATGTGGTTGGCTTGGGTTTTCAGTGGGACAAAACCTGCGGCCCGACACAGATATAGCTGGAGAGCAATGTATTCATCCCACTTCAGTATCACCATAGAGAGCAAATGTGCATTACTCCTTTCACTATTGTGTCCAAGTGAGTAATCTTCTATTGCTTGAAGCCTAAGGTATGCATCTGAATTTTACATTTTAAAGGTCATAACTGTGCTTTTTCATAGACCTGTCTGTCAGATTTGGAAACACATTGACCATCACAAAAATACAGTAATCCAGTGTGTTTCATATTTGAACGGGATATCACTGAGTATATTATGATTATTGTTCCTTCTCAAAGAAAAGCAGCATAAAAATTGTGATGAATGATAATAATGATGTCTGCTGTTAGAGTACATCTGCCAAGGCACTTCAAATCAAATAATACATAAAAAAAACGAGATACTGCAAAGATTCCTAAGAACTAGAAGGGAGGCAGCCATCTCTGCCGACGCCATCATCATCATCACTTCTCCCCTCCCCCCGTGTATTGAGGCCCGTCAGGACTAGCTAATGGCCCGTGGCTGTGCCTGTAGATGTAGCCCCTAAGCCACTTTGCAGTATTACATTATTAGCCCAGAATATTTTTTGTGTTATTACATAAACCGGAATTAAGTTTTGATATCAGACCGGCGGTAACTGACCAGCATTACAACCAGCGATACAACTGTCCCGAATTGGGTCCTTTGTTCATACCCCCCAGGGCAATTGAACTGATTCCAGAAGCTGATCCAAAACACCGCTGGTGGAGAAGAGGTATTCGGAGTGGACTCCTAGTCCGACTCAGGAGGCACACACACACCACCGACCACTTCCGAGTATATTACTCGCTAATGTTCAGTCTCTGGATAGTAAAGTTGACGAGCTCAGGGAGAGGATTTCCTTCCAGAGAGACATCAGGGATTGTAACATACTCTGTTTCAAGGAAACATGGCTCTCGCGGGATATACTGTCTAAGTCCGCACAGCCAGTTGGGTTCTCAGTTTACTGCACTGACAGGAATAAAGATCTCTCCGGGAAGAAGAAGAGGGGGGTGTATGTTTCATGATTAACTACTCATGGGGTGATTATGATGACATACAGAAACTCAAGTCCTTTTGTTCACCCGACCTAGAATACCTCAGTCAAATGCCATCCGTATTACCTCCCAAGAGAATTCTCTGAGGTTATAGTCACAGCCGTATATATTCCCCCTCAGCCGATACCATGATGGCCCTCTAAGAACTACACTGGACTCTATGCAATCTGGAAACCACATATCCTGAAAATGCATTTATTGTAGCCGGGGATTTTAACAAAGATAATCTGAGGAAAACGCTACCGAAGTTCTACATTGACTATAGCACTCGCTCTGAGAAAACATTGGACCACTGTTGCTCAGCTTTTCGAAATGCCTAAAAGCGCCTCTCCCGCCCCCCCTTGGACAAATCTGTTCACGACTCCCTTTTGCTCCTTCCTATCAGCAGAAACTCAAACAGGAAGTACCTGTGCTACGGACTACTCAACGCTGGTCTGACCGATCGGAATCCATGCTTCAAGATGGTTTTGATCACCCGGACTCGGATATGTTCCTTGGTAGCCTCTGACAATAATATTGACGAATACACGGATACGGTGACTGAGTTTATCAGCAAATGTATAGGAGATGATGTACCCACTGCGACTATTAAAACCTACCCAAACCAAAAACCGTGGATAGTTGGCAGCATTCGCGCAAACATGAAAGCGTGAACCCCCTAGCCATGGCAAGGTGACTGGGAATATGGACGAATACAAACAGTGTAGTTATTCCCTCCGTAAGGCAATCAAATGTCAGTACAGAAACAAAGTGGAGTTGCAATTCAACGGCTCAGACAATCACTGACTAAAAAGGGAAAACCAGCCACATCGTGGACATCAAAGTCTTGCTTCCGGATAAGCTAAACCTTTTTCACTGGCTTCGAGAACAACACAGTGTCACCGACACGGCCAGCTACCAAGGACTGTGGCCGATGTGAGTAAGACAGTTAAGCATGTTAAACCTTGCAAGGCTGCCGGCCCAGACGGGATCCCTAACCATGTCCTCAGAGCATGCGCAGACCAGCTTGCTTGAGTATTTACGGACATATTCAATCTCTCTCTATCCCTGTCTGCTGTCCCCGCATGCTTCAAGATTTCCACCATTGTTCCTGTACCCAAGAAAGCAAAGGTAACTGAACTAAATGACTTTGCACTGTAGCACTCACTTCTGTCATCATCAAATCACATTTTATTTGTCACATGCTCTGAATACAACAGGTGTAGACCTTACCGTAAAAGTTTAATTACAAGCTTTTAACTTCTCTAGGATAGGGGGCAGCATTTTCACTTTTGGATAAATAGCGTGCCCAATTTCAACTTCCTTCTACTCATCCCCAGAATATAAGATATGCATATTATTAGTAGATTTGGTTAGAAAACACTCTGAAGTTTCTAAAACTGTTTGAATCATGTCTGAGTATAACAGAACTTATGTAGCAGGCAAAACCCCGAGGACAAACCATTCAGATATTTTTTTTTTAGGTCACTGTCTGTTCAATGGGATTTCATTGGGATACTAGATTTCTAATCAACCTGTTTGCAGTTCCTACCACTTCCACTGGATGTCACCAGTCTTTGGAAATAGGTTGAGGTTATTCCTTTGTGCAATAAAGAAGTACGGCCATCTGGAATCAGTGTAACGTTATGTGTACTGTTTGAGAGTTGCGCAAGACTAGAAAAGTAGCGTTAGTTTGTTGTCCTCCTGTATTGAAAACAGATAGACCCGTCTTCACTTTGATCGATTATTAACGTTTAAAAATACCTAAAGTTGTATTACAAAAGTAGTTTGAAATATTTTGGCAAAGTTTAGAGGTAATTTTTGAGATATTTTGTAGTGACGTTGCGCAAATTGGAAGCCGTTTTTTTCTAGATCAAACGCGCCACATAAATGGACAATATGGATATATATGGACGAAATTAATCGAACAAAAGGACCATTTGTGATGTTTATGGGACAGGCATGATTTATATTTTATTTCTGCGTTTTGTGTTGCGCCTGCAGGGTTGAAATATGCTTCACTCTCTTTGTTTACTGTTGTGCTATCATCAGATAATAGCATCTTATGCTTTCGCCGAAAAGCCTTTTTGAAATCTGACATGTTGGCTGGATTCACAACGAGTGTAGCTTTAATTTGGTATCTTACATGTGTGATTTAATGAAAGTTAGATTTTATATCATTTTTTTGAATTTGGCGCTCTACATTTTGCCTGGCTATTGGCCAAGTGGGACGCAAGCGTCCCGCCTATCCCAGAGAGGTTAACCAACAATGCAGTTCAGGCAACAAATGATCTAATCATTATGGTAGGAGACTATAACACAGTGTTAAGTACCTCAATGGACCGTAAAGGTAATCACTCTACAAACTATAATCACCGTGCCCTTAAGGAAATCACAGATATTATGGACACATTTGAAATAGTGGATATTTGGAGGCTAAAAAACCCTGACCTAGTGAGATATACATGGAGCAGACTTAATCAAGCTAGTCGTCTTGACTACTTTCTTGTCTCTTTCTCTCTTGCATCAAAGGTTATTAAGGTTTAGGAGACAGAATGCGATCGGATCATCATCTAATTGGCATTCACATAACTCTTATAGATTTTCCACGTGGACGGGGATATTGGAAATGTAATCAAAGTTTACTAGAGGACAACTTAGTTAAAAATAAGACAAAATAATTAATAACTGAATTTTTCCAGTATAATATAGGTTCAGCAAATCCCCTTATTGTTTGGGATACCTTTTAAATGTACCTTCAGGTATTCCCTTCAATATTCATCAATAATAAAAAAGCAGTTCATGGCTAAAAAGACAAGACTAACAAGGGAAATCCATGAACTAATAGTACAGGTAGATAGCAATAAAAACGATACTACAGAGATACAAAATAAGTTAGAGGAAAAAGAACTTGAGGAATTTATTCAAGAACAATCTATTACAAAACTAAAGCAAACTGGATGGAATATGGAGAAAAATGCTTCCTGAATCTCCAATACAGGAACGCTAACAAAAATCTTTTTCAGAAACTTGTTACTGAAGAGTCATCTATGATTCTCCGAATGATATTTTAAAAGTGGAAGCTAATTATTTTAGGCAGATGTCCTCTCCCAATGAATGAGGATTATGGTAAGGAATTCTTTCCAAATAATACACTGCTCAAAAAAATAAAGGGAACACTTAAACAACACAATGTAACTCCAACTCAATCACACTTCTGTGAAATCAAACTGTCCACTTAGGAAGCAGCACTGATTGACAATAAATTTCACATGCTGTTGTGCAAATGGAATAGACAAAAGGTGGAAATTATAGGCAATTAGCCAGACACCCCCAATAAAGGAGTGATTCTGCAGGTGGTGACCACAGACCACACCTCAGTTCCTATGCTTCCTGGCTGATGTTTTGGTCAATTTTGAATGCTGGCGGTGCTCTCACTCTAGTGGTAGCATGAGACGGAGTCTACAACCCACACAAGTGGCTCAGGTAGTGCAGCTCATCCAGGATGGCACATCAATGCAAGCTGTGGCAAGAAGGTTTGCTGGGTCTGTCAGCGTAGTGTCCAGAGCATGGAGGCGCTACCAGGAGACAGGCCAGTACATCAGGAGACGTGGAGGAGGCCGTAGGAGGGCAACAACCCAGCAGCAGGACCGCTACCTCCGCCTTTGAGCAGGAGGAGCACTGCCAGAGCCCTGCAAAATGACCTCCAGCAGGACACAAAATTGCATGTGTCTGCTCAAACGGTCAGAAACAGACTCCATGAGGGTGGTATGAGGGCCCGACGTCCACAGGTGGGGGTTGTGCTTACAGCCAAACACCGTGCAGGACGTTTGGCATTTGCCAGAGAACACCAAGATTAGCAAATTCGCCACTGGCGCCCTGTGCTCTTCACAGATGAGAGCAGGTTCACACTGAGCACATGAGCACATGTGACAGACGTGAAAGAGTCTGGAGACGCCGTGGAGAACGTTCTGCTGCCTGCACCATCCTCCAGCATGACCGGTTTGGCGGTGGGTCAGTCATGGTGTGGGGTGGCATTTCTTTGTGGGGCCGCACAGCCCTCCATGTGCTCGCCAGAGGTAGCCTGACTGCCATTAGGTACCGAGATGAGATCCTCAGAGCCCTTGTGAGACCATATGCTGACACATGCACATTTGTGGCCTGCTGGAGGTCATTTTGCAGGGCTCTGGCAGTGCACCTCCTTGCACAAAGGCGGAGGTAGCGGTCCTGCTGCTGGGTTGTTGCCCTCCTACGGCCTCCTCCACGTCTCCTGATGTACTGGCCTGTCTCCTGGTAGCGCCTCCATGCTCTGGACACTACGCTGACAGACACAGCAAACCTTTTTGCCACAGCTCGCATTGATGTGCCATCCTGGATGAACTGCACTACCGGAGCCACTTGTGTGGGTTGTAGACTCCGTCTCATGCTACCACTAGAGTGAGAGCACCGCCAGCATTCAAAAGTGACCAAAACATCAGCCAGGAAGCATAGGAACTGAGAAGTGGTCTGTGGTCACCACCTGCAGAATCACTCCTTTTTTGGGGGTGTCTTGCTAATTGCCTATAATTTCCACCTTTTGTCTATTCCATTTGCACAACAGCATGTGAAATTTATTGTCAATCAGTGTTGCTTCCTAAGTGGACAGATTGATTTCACAGAAGTGTGATTGACTTGGAGTTACATTGTGTTGTTTAAGTGTTCCCTTTATTTTTTTGAGCAGTGTATAAACAACGGAAAATTAACAAATGTACAGAAAGATCAGTGTGAAGGCCAAAATACAGAGGAATAACTTTTTGAGGCTATTAAACCTTTTGTCAATAGGGGGAGCTGTTAGCACTTTTTTTTTTTGACATTGCCAAATTAAACTGCCTAGTACTCAATTCTTGCTCGTACAATATGCATATTATTGTTATTATTGGATAGAAAACACTCTCTAGAGTGGAACAGAACTCTATCTACAGCACTTTTCCTGACAGGGAGTGAGATTTCAGAAATCTTGGCCTCTGGTCCCAGGTCAGTTTTAATGTCCCTGTGAATGCTATGAGGATACAAACACTGCCTACACCTTCCTCTAGATGTCAGTAAGTGGTGACAATTTGAATGGAGTCGATTGCGCAATCAGGGCCTGTATAAAACACCAAAGACCGGAAGTAGCTTTCCTTTGGACCCTGCGCTCGACGCACGATGGACGTTGGACCGACCTCTTTCCAAGCCTTGGTTTAGCCAGTAATATATCGCCGGTCATGTTTTTACTTGTTATAGGTGTTAAAAACATCATAAGGTAGTTAATTTAAACCGTTTTATAGCAATTTATATCCGTTTAGTGCGATTTTGAGGCATTTATTTGTGACGCCCTTCCATGAGCTGGGCACGTTTCCTGTACATACCGAACGTTAGTGGCCATTTCGACGGGACAAGAGGACATCTTTCGACCAAAAGACGATTAGACCGGAGAAAGGATACATTGCCCAAGATTCTGATGGAAGAACAGCTCATAGTAAGAACTATTTATGATGATAAATCGCGGTTCTGTTGAAAAATTTTAAACGCATATATCGCCATTTTGTTTTGTGTAGCTTCGCTTTGGCGGACCCGGTATTGCACAGTAAGGATAATTTTAGAAATGTAAGTCAGCGATTGCATTAAGAACTAATTTGTCTTTCGATTCCTGTCAACCCTGTATTTTTTAGTCAAGTTTATGATTAGTTATCGATTAGACTAGATCACTCTCAAAGATGGCGCCCGACATTTTCAGGCCAGTTTTGCTACTATTCTCATTGTATAACCACGTTTTTTTGTGGCTAAATATGCACATTTTCGAACAAACTCTATATGTATGTTGTAATATGATGTTACAGGAGTGTCATCGGAAGAATTCTGAGAAGGTTAGTGAAAAAATTTATATATTTTGGTGATCATAACGTTATCGCTCCCGTTGCCTTGAATTCATGCTGGGGTAACGTTTGCACATGTGGTATGCTAATATAACGATTTATTGTGTTTTCGCTGTAAAACGCTTAGAAAATCTGAAATATTGTCTGAATTCACAAGATCTGTGTCTTTCCATTGCTATGCTTTGTCTATTTTTATGAAATGTTTTATGATGAGTAAATTGGTAATACACGTTGCTCTCTGTATTTATTCTAGTCGAGTTGTGATGGTGGGTGCAATTGTAAACTATGATTTCTACCTGAAATATGCACATTTTTCTAACAAAACCTATCCTATACAATAAATATGTTATCAGACTGTCATCTGATGAGTTTTTTTCTTGGTTAGTGGCTATCAATATCTTTATTTGGCCGAATTGGTGATAGCTACTGGTGGAGAGAAAAAATGGTGGACAAAGAAAAATGGTGTCTTTTGCTAACGTGGTTAGCTAATAGATTTACATATTGTGTCTTCCCTGTAAAACATTTTAAAAATCAGAAATGATTGCTGGATTCACAAGAAGTGGATCTTTCATCTGGTATCTTGGACTTGTGATTGAATGATATTTAGATGCTACTATTTACTTGTGACGCTATGCTAGCTATGCTATTCAGCTTTTTTACTGGTGGGGGGGTGGGGGGTGCTCCCGGATCCGGGTTTCTGAGGCGGTAGAAGTTAAATCCTTTCAGTCTGGAAAAACCCCAGGGCTTGATGGCATACCGGTAGAGGTATATCAAGTATTTTTTGATATATTAAAAGCTCCATTGTTAGATTGTTTTAACTACTCCTATAGAAATGGTAGTCTGTCAAGTACTCAGCAGGAAGGTCTGATTTCTCTATTATTAAAACAAGACCCAGATGGCAAATATAAAGACCCAGTCTATCTAAAAAAACTGGAGGCCCTTTACACCTCAATGTTGTGATTAAAAAATACTATCGAAATGCATAGCACTCAGAATTAAAAGGGTTTTTACCAGTATTGTTCATCCTGGTGACATGTTTTTTACATGGATGATACATTGGAGATAATATACAACTACTACTAGAAATAATAGAACATCATGAAACATATAAGAAGCCAGGAATGGTATTTATATTGGATTTTGAAAAGGCATTTGATAAAGTAAGACTGAATTTTATTAATAAATGCCTGGATTTTTTTCAATTTCGGTAATTCTCTTCTAAAATGGGTAAAAATTATGTATAGCAACCCCAGGTGTAAAATAGTAAATAACAGCTACTTCTCAGAGTTTTGAATTGCCACTGTCACCATATCTATTTGTTACGGCCATCGAAATGCTAACTATTGAAATTAGATCCAGTAACTGTAACGATTCTCCTCTTCGTCTGAGGAGGAGTAGGAAAAGTCGGACCAATGTGCAGCGTGGTAAGTGTCCATAATTAGATTTTTAATAAATCAACATGAACACGGAACAAATTAACAAAAAAACATGAACAAACAAACGAAACAGTTCTGTATGGTGAAACACAGACACAGAAAATAACCACCCACAAACACAGGTGGGAACAGGCTACCTAAATATGATTCCCAATCAGAGACAATGAAAGACAGCTGCCTCTGATTGAGAACCATACCAGGCCAAACACACAGAAATACAACACAAGGACAACATAGAACACCAGACATAGAATGCCCACCCAAACTCACGTCCTGACCTCCCAAAACAGAGACATAAAAAGGATCTCTAAGGTCAGGACGTGACAGTAACAACATCAGAGGATTGGAAATTGAAGGCTTAAAAACAAAGGTGTCCATGTATGCCAATGACTCAAGTTTTATATTAAGTCCGCAAGCTAGATCCCTGCAATGTCTCATTGAAGATCTAGATAGGTTTTAGTCCAGAGTACAGAAAAGTTAATTATGATAAGTGTACAATATTGCATATTGGATCTTTAAAAAATACAACTTTTACATTACCCTGCAGTTTACCTATAAAACGGGCTGATGGTGAAGTAGACATACTCGGTATTCATATCACAAAAGATATAAATAAGCTCTCCACAATGAATTTCAATAGAAAACTTGTAAAAATAGACAAGATCCTGCAACCATGGAGAGGTAAATACCTGTCTATTTATGGAAAAATTGCCCTGATTAACTCCTTAGTCATATCTCAGTTTACTCACTTACTTATGGCACTGCCTACTCCTGATGATTCGTTTTTCAAATAATATGAGCAAAAAATATTTCACTTTTTCTGGGACACTAAACCAGACAAAATAAAATGTGCCTATCTATATAATGAATAGGATGGATTGAGATTATTAAATATAAAAGCACTAAACCTCTCTCTAAAAGCTTTACTCATTTAAAAGTTTTATTTGAACCTTAAATGGTTCTCAAGTAGATTAATAAGAAAAGCTCATCCATTGTATAAAAATTGCCTTTTTCCCTTTGTGCAGATTGCCATGTCTCATTTTCGATTAATTGAAAATTATACTTTTTTCAAAGTATCTGTCTTTTTCAAACAAACATTTCAGAGCTGGCTACAATTTCAATTTCATCCCCCTAAAAAGATAGAACAAATATTACAACAAATATTGTGGCTGAACTCAAATGTGCTGGTTGATAAAATACCTGTATTTATGGGAAAGATGTTTGAAAAGGGTATTTTGTTCTTAAATGATATTGTAAATTGGAATGGTAGAGTTGTCATTCATGGAGATATCAGAATTGTACGGGAAGGTCTGCTCAATCCAAGAGTACAACCAATTGATTACAGCACTACCCCAAACATGGAGGAGCCAGGTGGCAGCGGCAGGAAGTAGGGAACTGGTCTGTCTGCCCAATATAAAGTTCAAAACTGGCGGAGGAATAAAAATAGCATAAATAGGAAAGTATACCAGTTTGGTTGAGGGACAGCTATTGGGGGACTGTGGGGGGGGTCATGCCAAATCTTTTCAGTCTGCTGAGAGGGATAAGGTGTAGTTGTGCCCTCTTCACGACTGTCTTGGTGTGTTTGGACCATGATAGTTCGTTGGTGATGTGGACACCAAGAAACTTGAAACTCTCGAACCGCTCCACTACGGCCCAGTCGATGTTAATGGGGGTCTGTTCGGCACACATTTTCCTGTAGTCCACGATCAGCTCCTTTGTCTTGCTCACATTGAGGGAGAGGTTGTTGTCCTGGCACCACACTGCCAGGTCTCTGACCTCCCTATAGGCTGTCTCATCTTGGTCGGTGATCAGGCCTACCACTCTTGTGTCGTCAGCAAACTTAACGATGGTGTTGGAGTTGTGTTTGGCCACGCAGTCGTGGGTGAACAGGGAGTACAGGAAGGGACTAAGCACGCACCCCTGAGGCGCCCCAGTGTTGTGGATCAGATGTGTTGTTGCCTACCCTTTCCCCCTGGGGACGGCACGTCATGAAGTCCAGGATCCAGTTGCAGAGGGAGGGGTTTAGTCCCATGGTCCTTAGCTTAGTGATACGCTTTTTGGGTACTATGGTGTTGAACGCTAAGCTGTAGTCAATGAACAGCATTCTCACATCATGAAGTGCTTTTAGAGACTAGTTTAGGATCATATTCCCTCTACCTTACCTGACAACCTAGACCCACTTCAATTTGCTTACCGCCCCAACAGATCCACAGACGATGGAATCGCCATCGCACTGCACACTGCCCTATCCCATCTGGACAAGAGGAATACCTATGTAAGAATGCTGTTCATTGACTATAGGTCAGCATTCAACACCATAGAACCCTCCAAGCTCTTTAAGCTTGAGGCCCTGGGTCTGAACCCTGTCCTGTGCAACTGGGTCCTGTAGTAGTAGGCCTGATTACCAACAATGACAAGACAGCCTACAGGGAGGAGGTGAGGGCCCTGGGAGTGTGGTGCCAGGAAAATAACCTCACTCCCAACTTCAACAAAACAAAGTAGCTGACTGTGTACTTCAGGAAACAGTAGAGGGAGCACCCCCTTATCTACATCGACAGAACCGCAGTGGAGAAGTTGGAAAGCTTCAAGTTCCTCGGTGTACACATCACTGACAAACTGAAATGGTCCACCCACACAGACAGTGTAGTGAAGAAGTTGCAACAGTGCCTCTTCAACCTCAGGAAGCTGAAGACATTTTGCTTGTCACCTAAAACCCTTACAAACATTTAACAGATGCACAATTGAGAGCATCCTGTTGGGCTGTATCACCGCCTGGCATGGCAACTGCACCGCCCATAACCACAGGGCTCTCCAGAGGGTGGTGCAGTCTTCCCAACACATCACCGGGGGTAAACTTTATGCCCTCCAGGACACCTACAGCACCCGATGTCACAGGAAGGCCAACCACCCGAGCCACTGCCTGTTCATCCTGATATCATCCAGAAGGCGAAGTCAGTACAGGTGCATCAAAGCTGGGACCGAGAGACTGAAAAATAACTTCTATCTCAAGGCCATCAGTCTGTTTAAATAGCCATCACTAGCACCTTAGATGCTGCTTCCCTATATACAGACTTAGAATCACTGGCAACTTTAGTAATTGGAACATTAGTCACTTTAATAATGTTTACATATTTTGCACTACATCTCACATGTATACTGTATTCTATTATTTTCTATTCTGCTGTATTGTAGTCTATGCCGCTCCAAAATTACTCATCCAAATGCTTATACATTCCTTTACTTTAACTTTGTGTGTATTGCTGTGAAATTGTTAGAGCTAGAAACACAAGCATTTTGCTACACCCGCAATAACATCTGCTAAACATGTGTATGTGACCAATGCAATTTGATTTGATTTGAATCCCTCTCTCTCTCAGGATGTCTCTCTACATCTCAGGTGATTTCCATGTTATACTTTACACACGACAGCATATCCTAAGTGCTTCTTTGAAAAAACAGCTACATGAAAAATGCATATGAAGCGGTTCCAAAAGTGATTTACATAATCTGGCCTTTGTGTAAGCATCTGTTTTCCCCGAAGCATCTGTTTTCCCCGAAGTTTTCCCTGTTACGTATCTGTGTCTATCTTGTTGTGTCAGTGTGTATTGCATGGCCTGGCTGTCTTTATTAAGTCTACCTGTCTTGTTGTGATTGTGTAATAGGGCCATTGTGTATGTGTCTGTTTGCAATCGTGTCTGTGTGTGTAATTGTGTACAGTGCATCCTTACTGTCTAGTTGTTTTGTGTGCGAGTGTGTACTGTGTACCCTGGCTGTCTGTAAACTCCTGGGGTGTGAAAGCAGGCCCTGCGCCTGCCACCTGTGCCCCAGTACGCAGCATAGTGATGGATGGCGTGCTTGTCCAGCCCCAGGCCTCTCTGGAACCATGATAGATACCCTAACAAACACTGCCTTGTTGTGCCCAGGGACACCATCCGCAAACCGTGCTGAGGCTAGTTAGCTGGTCTATGCACGCACACACACACACACACACACACACACACACATGAAGCATAGGTAGACAAAGAAACAAAAAAAGACACACATAAGGTATACACACAGGAACCCCTGCTGAAAGTGTGCTCAATAGAGCATCTCTGGTGCTGTCTGGTATTACTTTACTATGTGGCCGATCATTTATTGTAGATTTATCTCCTTGCCTTACAGCAGCGGGACCTGTGCCTTGCTCCACTGTCATTGGAAAGAAGAGAGCAGAGAGAGAAAAGGTGGGGGTATGAGAATAGAAGGAGAAAGAGACTACACAGAAAGAAGAACAGAGATAGAAGCAGAGGTGGTAAGAGGAAGGAGAAAAAGAAAGAATGGGTTAAATATATTTGAGGGAGAGCAATAGAGGTAAGACACAGAGAAATAATTTGAGTTTATTTCACAAGGGTTTTACAAACAAAGCTTCAATACTGCATACACAACATCAATAAATCAAAACGGAGACACAAATACAGCAGTTGTCACGCCCTACTAGTTCAACCACTGAAGATCAGTTTCAGGTTGATTTGTGCCTTGAAAAAGAAAGGAAAAGAGAGAGGGGGGTATACAGGTATAAAAAGAAAGAAGGGAGGTGCACAGACAAAGAAACATAAGCAAAGAGGGAGCGAAAGATGGACAATGACAGGGATAGAGTGCATCTCGGCGGCTTTAATGAACCCTGCGGACGTTGCTGTCTGGTGATGCTTTCTCACCCTTGGCCCTTGCTGTCAGACCCCTAAAGCTCTATCAACCAGCTGCAAGAACCATTGCAGCCTGCAGAGTGGGGAGGGCAGGCAGCGATGCTGTCTTTTCTACCTACGCCCCATACAAACACTCCCTCAAAAGCCTGCCTCACCTCTCCCTCTATACACCTCTCTACACCTCTTCTCTCTCTCTCTTTTCGCTCCCTCCCTCCCTCAATCGCTGGTTTGCACCATTCACCTCCGTACTTGGGAGAGAGGGAGTAGACTCAGACTAATCTGAATTCCTTCTCCGGATACTCCAGAGCACCAGGTCTTCAGAGAAGAGAAGAGGGGAGGAGAGAGGGGGGAAGTGGAATGAGAGAGAGAGACCTTTGACTTGGCACGTATGCTGAGATGAAGAACAGTATGCAGATCTTCCAAATGTCAGTAAAGAGAGAGAGAGAGAAATGGAGACTGATCAGTGTGTTTTGGAGAGAGGACGACAGAGGGAGTGAAAGAGAAATGCATGTTTTAGAGATTGGTGTGAGGTAATGAGAGTGAAGGACACCGAGAGAGAGACAGAGAGGATGAATGATCTTGTCTTTGATTGATGACCGAGGAAGAGAGGGCGAGAGAGGAGGTAGGTAGAGAGAGAAACAGAGGAGGAGAGCGAGAAAGATGTGTGTGATTGTCGAATTTCGTGATATCAGTTAAATTAGGTGTTTTGCCCATCTTAATAGAGGCAGAAGAAAGTTGTCACACAGCTAGTGTGATTAATTCATGTTTGCTTCTTAAGTCCCAATCTAAGCAGTGCCTCAGGAGAGGCAGTGAATGCTTCTTCATTTGGCCTGTCAGGAATACAAAGAGGGAAATGTAACCCAAATAAGCCTGGCCAGAGATGGCTGCTTCATCATAATTATAATGAGGTGACTGGAGTATATCCATACACCCACCTGTGGCGCCTCAAACAAGCTGACAATAATAAAATCCATACCTGGCTGCTACTGCTAGTGCCAGGATTACCTTCTCCTAACAGATGTTAACTAACACTATGTCGGTTCCTCCGTATGAATGCTCAGGTTTAATAGACAAAGTTAATCCTTCATATTGAGAGAAATTGTTCATAACAATAGCGTTTTGATATTCTATGAATGGAGAGTTATCAGCTTATCGGTGAAAGACTCATGTTTAAATGGTGACCGAGAGTAGCAATTTCGCCTGGTTTTCAAAATACTTTTTCTTCCATCTCCTTTGGGAGAGAAATACCTTCAAAGCTTCTATTGCAGTGGCAACCATGGTGATATCGAACAATCATATGTTTTTCTCCCCCCTCTATGCTAGCTGTTATATTAGATCCTGAAATAGACTACATTATTTCCTATCTTATTTACATATCCTAGTGCTCAGTCAGATGTGGGTTATTTGATATTTTCTATGATAATTCATTCTCTGTTGTACTCTACGCTGCATTGTGAGTTTACCTTACACACTAATATATACCACATCAAAAACAATCAGAACAATACAATCAAAATGTTGTGGAATTGCACCACAGGGTCCATACATCATGCCACAACAAATAAAATGGAGCCCCCAAAGGCGCAGCTGATAGAAACATTTCAAAACAACTGCTGCTTTTATGTTCTGCACAATCATTTTTTTTGTTCCTGCGTGCGCCGAATACATACCCCCAACACATGGCCTACATTTAGTTGAACACAGGTTATGTGAATAGAAATCAGACAAGCTAGCTGGCCATTGGTCTGGAAAAGTTTTTTTTACAATGCTAAACATCTCTTTATTTTGGGAGTTTGGAGTTGTGCCTGTGAAAAGTCAACATTTCCAATGCAGTCTTTTGTGTTCTTAGCAGTTTTATCTCATTCAAAGATGTTTAGCAAATGGAGATAGGAAATATGAGCTTTCTGATGATATAATGTAACATTTGCTAACATACATTTTTGGGATCCAGTACTGGAGCAAATGGAAACAACCAGGAGTGAATGAAGAATCCATTGATCAGCAGTCCATCCTCATCCTAGAGTGAGTGGAGTCACTTGTCAGTCAGGGCTGTTGGAGATGTGGTCTGTGGACAGATTGCTCACAGGAGTTAACTTCTCTAGGGTAGGGGGCAGCATTCGGAATTTTGGATGAAATGCATGCCCAAATTAAACTGCCTTCTTCTCGGGTCCAGAAGATATGATATGCATATAACTGGTATATATGGATAGAAAACACTCTAAAGTTTCCAAAACTGTTAAAATAGTGTCTGTGAGTATAACAGAACTGATTTGGCAGGCGAAAACCTGAGAGAAATCCATTCAGGGAGTATTTTTTTTGGTTTTGTAGTTTTCTATTCAATGCCATTACAGTATCCATTGACTTAGGACTCAAATTGCAGTTTCTATGCCTTCCACTAGATGTCAACAGTCTTTAGAAATAGTTTCAGGCTTGTATTCTGAAAAATTAGGAAGAGCAGTCTGAATGAGTGGACCCTAAAGTGTCACAGAGCTTTTTCATGCGCGAGACCGAGAGAGTGCCTTTCTTGTTTACATTTTAAATTGACGCCGATATTGTCCGGTTGAAATATTATCGATTATTTAGGCTAAAAACAACCCGAGGATTGAATATAAACATCGTTTGACATGTTTCTATTAACTTTACGGATACAATTTGGATTTTTCTGTCTGCCTGTTTTGACTGCGTTTTAGCCTGTGGATTACTGAAGAAAACGTGCAAACAAAACTGAGGTTTTTGGATATAAAGAGACTTTATCGAACAAAAGGAACATTTATTGAGTAAATTAATGTCTGCTGAGTGCAACCATATGAAGATCATCAAAGGCAAGGGATTAATTTTATCTCTATTTCTGACTTGTGTAACTGTAACTTGGCTGGTTACTGTTTAATGATTTGTCTGCTGGGCTATGTTCTCAAATAATCGTAAGGTATGCTTTCGCCATAAAGCATTTTAAAATCTGACACCGTGGTTGGATTCACAAGAAGTTCATCTTTAAACCTATGTAAAATATGTTTTGTTTTCTGAGTATTTCTGTATTTGAATTTGGCGCCCAGCAGTTTCACTGGCTGTTGAAGAGGTGGGACGCTAACGTCTCACATACCCAAGAGAGGTTAAGAGTCTTCTGGAACACATCCATCTGCAGCGTCTGTTCAGCATGTGGGAATAGATAAAGCACCTGTTCCTCCTGCTCACATCTGCCTGTGGCCACAGAGTGACTCCTCTCTGGCTATTATCTCCTAGACAGGTACAGATGAACATGCTTCCCCAGCCTGTTGCCCATGATGAATAGGCATGCACACACTTATGTTTCTCTCTTCCCTACAGAGGGGAAATGTGGCGGTATTATTAAGCCTCAGGTCACTCTACTCTAAAGGCCTGTCCAGTCGGAGGAACTCACTGTTCTCACTAAATGTGAATAGCATCTTCTCTTATCCTCTTCCCTCATTTCCTTTCCTCTCTCCCTCTCCTTTTCTCCCCATCTCTTATCTCCCCTCAACTCCTCCTGTGCTCTTCTCTCCTCCCTTGCTTTTTTCTCCTCTCCTCCCGTGCTCTTCTCTTGTTTTAAATTCTACTTTGTCATGCTCTCAGTTTCACTTCGCACTAGTCTCTACTTTTCAAAAACAGAAGCGGGCACCAGAACACCAGAGTTGTTATTTTGCAGTGAAGGCCTTTGCTGTCATGGAAACATTCTGCAAGAAAAACATGAGGAGGCTGTCTTTGATAATAATCCTATGCCAGCAGCAGACACCAGAGATGTTCATTTGCATGGAATAACTGAAGAGTAGGCCAGCAGCATGGGATGGTTTTGTCTCTGAGCAGAGCTGTGTGAGAGAAAGAGTTGCCCCATGGCCAGTGGAACTTTAGGCAGATGGGAGCTGCCTGTTGATGTGGACTCGAGAGGAGTTGGATGTCCTTTGGTTGTCCTCCTCTATTGAGCTGGAGAGAAGTGGCTTGAAAAAATATATATACAGTGCTTTCGGAAAGTATTCACACCACTTTACTTTTTCAAAAAGTTTTGTGTTACAGCCTGAATTTAAAATTGATTAAATTAAACGTTTGTGTCACAATACCCAATAATGTCAAAGTGGAATTATGTTTTTAGAATTTGTGCAAATTAATTAAAAAGGAAAAGCTGAAATGTCTTGAGTCAATAAGTATTCAAACCCTTTATTATGGCAAGCCAAAATAAGTTCACGAGTAAAAGATTGCTTAACAAGTCACATAATAAATTGCATAGACTCTGTGTGCAATACTAGCATTTAACATGATTTTTGAATGACTACCTTTTCTCTGTATCCCACAGATGCAATTACCAGGGAGATGTCCCATAAAAGAAGGGCACATATTGGTAGAAGGGTAAAAACATTTAAATTGAATGTCCCTTTAAGCATGGCGTCATTAATAATTGCACTTTGGATGGTGTATCAATGCACCCAGTCACTACAAAGATACAGGTGTCCTTCCTTAACTCAGTTGCCAGAGAGGAAGGAAATTGTGACTTTAAAGCAGTGTCACACCCTGGCCTTAGTATTCTTTGTTTTCTTTATTATTTTAGTTAGGTCAGGGTGTGACATGGGGAATGTATGTGTTTTTGTAGTGTCTAGGGTGGTTGTATGGTTTAGGGGGTTAAATAGAGTAGATGGGTTTGTGTTTAATATAGGTGTCTAGCTGTGTCTATGGTTGCCTGAATGGTTCTCAATCAGAGGCAGATGTCATTAATTGTCTCTGATTGGGAGCCATATTTAAGGCAGCCATAGGCACTAGGTTAATGTGGGTAATTGTCTATGTTGTACGTTTGTAGCCTGTGTGTGCACTTATGTTATTAGCTTCACGATTCGTTTGTTGTTTTGTTTCAGTTTGTTATAGTGTTGTTGCGTGTTTTTTCCCTTTCTCTACAATAAAAGAGAATGTATTTTGCACACGCTGCGCCTTGGTCCACTTTCTCTCAGCAAGACGATCGTGACAAGCAGTTACAGAGTTTCATGGCTGTGATAGAAAACTGAGGATGGATCAACAACAATGCAGTTACTCAATAATATTAACATAAATTACAGAGTGAAAAGGAAGCTTGTATTGAATAAAATTATTAAAAAACATACAGTTGAAGTCGGAAGTTTTACTTACCCTTAGGTTGGAGTCATTAAAACTTGTTTTTCAACCGCTCCACACATTTCTTGTTAACAAACTATAGTTTTGGCAAGTCGGTTAGGACATCTTGTCACGCTCTGACCTTAGAGAGCCGTTTTATTTCTCTATTTGGTTAGGTCAGGGTGTGATTTGGGTGGGCATTCTACGTTTCCTATTTCTCTGTTTTTGGCCGAGTGTGGTTCCAAATCAGAGGCAGCTATCCATCGTCACTTATACTTAGGCAGTCCTTTTTCCCTCTTTCATTTGTGGGTTCTTATTTTTGCATCGGTTGTTATTTTGCCCTGCAGAACGTCACGTTCGTATTTTGTTTTGTTGTTTGTCGGTGTTCATCAATTAAATAAATAGGATGAACACGTACGACGCTGCGCTTTTGTCCACTTCTTCCCATGACGATCGTGACAGAAGAACCCACCACAAAAGGACCAAGCAGCGTGGCCAGGAGGAGAAAGGATCCTGGGCACGGGAGAGAAGGGAGTTTAGGACATCGTGGACATGGGAGGAGATCATGGCAGGCAACAAAAGCTTGCCATGGAAACAGGCGGAGGCAGATAGAGAGGGTAGAAACACCAAAAATTACTCGGTGTGATTGAAATTATCATCAAAAGGTAAAGTCGCAGGAGATGCTCCGAAACTGAAACCTTACCTTTCCAGGAGAACTGAGCTGTCAGTGCAGTCCGGTTGTCTGCTGTGGTGGAGTAGAGTTATAATTCTGCCTTCACTGAGGAAAGCAGTGTTGCAACAGCTACACTCAGGTCATTGTGGATGGTTTGCATGAAGAAAATTGCACGAAGCTACTTCCCAGTTAAACAATGATTACTCAGGAGGCCGGCATCCCTCCAGAGTGATCAAGCGGCATGCACCATCATTTTTCCCCCATCGGCCTCACTGATGGGGCGCTCTCATAATAGGCCGCTTGAGTCACATGGCAGCTGTGCTCTTGCCGTTCATGTGCCGTTTTCCTCACAAAGCCAAACAGCCTAGATTTTTATTATTTAAATATTTTGTGGAAAAGAACTGTAAACTATTGCGTGTATATCAATAAATGACAGACAGTTGGCGTCGGCTAATGGTGATCCTAATAAATCAAATCAAAACCCTGTGTTTTCCGCTGAGCAGTATCCGCTACCACAGGTTTGACTCAGATGAGAGTGCTCTGAAATTAGTGGAGATAGTCAGAGTGAATTTGCAAGAGATACTGTATGCTAACTGGATAACAGTTGTTCAAGTTCTTGCTAGCTAACCAAATGACACCTGCATCTCTAGCTGTGAATAGCCACTGAAAAATGATATGAGGGGAAAAAGTCAGTCACTCACCCACCCCACAAATGACATGATATCCTCCTAGCAGCTAGCAAGATAACGTTAGGCTCTGTGTTTTTAGCTTGCTACACAAATAGATATGCTAGCCTATTAGCCACATTATGACTGACTTGTGATTATTGCCCTTGCTAGTTTGAGTGTTTTGACATTCCCAGCCTTAGTTATGTTCATCTGCTTTTGTCCAAGATATTGAGTCACTGAAACTGAAACAGTGCATCCTGAATGGAGGCAGCAAACAATCTACTAGGCCAGCTGTGATTACCGACCTGGTAACAATATCTTTTGGACTACATAGCAATGTATTGGTGAAGTATATATTTTAATTTTGTATTTTTTTATTTCACCTTTATTTAACCAGGTAGGCCAGTTGAGAACAAGATAAATAACAATATGGGGATGAGGTAGTTGGGTGTGCTATTTACAGATTGGCTGTGTACAGGTACAGTGATCAGTAAGCTGCTCTGACAGCTAATGCTTAAAGTTAGAGAGGGAGATATGTCTCCAGCTTCAGTGATTTTTGAAATTCATTCCAGTCATTGGCAGCAGAGAACTGGAAGGAAAGGCGGCCAAAGGAAGTGTTGGCTTTGGGGATGACCAGTGAAATATACCTGCTGGAGCGCGTGTTACGGGTGGGTGTTGCTATGGTGACAAGTGAACTAAGAAAAGGCGGGACTTTACCTAGTAAAGACATATAGATGACCAGGAGCCAGTGGGTTTGGCGAGTATGTAGCGAGGGGCAGCCAACAAGAGCATACAGGTCACAGTGGTGGGTAGTATATGGGGTTTTGGTGACAAAACAGATGGCACTGTGATAGACTACATCCAGTTTGCTAAGTAGAGTGTTGGAGGCTATTTTGTAAATGACATCGCCAAAGTCAATGATTGGTAGGATATTACATTTTATGATGCTTAATGTGAGTCTGGAAGGAGAGTTTACAGTCTAACTAGACACATAGGTATTTGTAGTTGTCCACTTATTCTAAGTCAGAATGGTGATGCTAGTCGGGCGGGCTGGTGTGGGCAGCAATCGGTTGAAGAGCATGCACTTAGTTTTACTAGCATTTAAAAGCAGTTGGAGGTCACGGAATGAGTGTTGTATGGCATTGAAGCTCGTTTGGAGGTTTGATAACACAGTGTCCAAAGAAGGGCCAGATGTGAACAGAATGGTGTCGTCTGCGTAGAGGTGGATCAGAGAATCACCAGCAGCAAGAGTCGGCCCGAGAATTTAACCCTGTGGCACCCCCGTAGAGACTGCCAGAGGTCCGAAAAACAGGCCCTCTGATTTGACACACTGAACTCTGTCTGATAAGTAGTTGGTGAACCAAGTGAGGCAGTCATTTGAGAAACCAAGGCTATTGAGTCTACCGATAAGAATGCGGTGATTGACAGAGTCGAAAGCCTTGGCCAGATCGATGAAGACGGCTGCACAGTAATGTCTCTTATCGATGGCGGTTATGATATTGTTTAGCACCTTGAGCGTGACTGACGTACACCTATGACCAGTTCGGAAACCAGATTGCATAGAGGAGAAGGTACGGTGAGATTCGAAATGGTTGGTGATCTGTTTGTTAACTTGTTTTTTGAAGATTTTAGAAAGGCAGGGCAGGATGGATATAGGTCTATAACAGTTTGGGTCTAGAATGTTTCCCCCTTTGAAGAGGGGGATGACCGTGGCGGCTTTCCAATCTTTGGGGATCTCAGACGATACGAAAGAGAAATTGACCAGGCTAGTAATAGGGGTTGCAACAATTTTGGTGGATAATTTTAGAAAGAAAGGGTCCAGATTGTCTAGCCCAGCTGATTTGTAGGCATCCAGATTTTGCAGCTCTTTCAGAACATCAGCTGTCTGGATTTGCGTGAAGGAGAAGCGAGGGGGGGGGGGGGGGGGCTTGGGCAAGTTTCTGCAGGGGATGCAGAGCTGTTGGCTGGGGTAGGGGTAGCCAGGTGGAAAGCATGGCCAGACGCAGAAAAATACTTATGGAAATTATTGATTATCGTAGATTTATTGGTGGTGACAGTGTTTCCTAGCCTCAGTGCAGTGGGCAGCTGGGAGGAGGTGCTCTTATTCTCCAAGGACTTTACAGTGTCCCAAAACTTTTTGGAAAAGCTATTAATCATGTATTGAACTGCATCCATCTAGTCTGCCAACAGTGCCTTAGTGTACATCATGGAATGTTGATTCAAATGGAACCTATTTTTAAAACCTCTTATGAAGTTGGTTTTGTAGCTTAAACTGGGAATGTGATATTATTTACTGTAATTATGATTGTCTGTGCTTCATATCTGCAAAGTAGTTAAAACATGGTCAGTTCCACTTTAAGGACTAGTAAGATGGGTGTTGCCCATTCACTCACATCTACAGGCTCCAGTACTTTGTTTTGAACTACAGCGACCAAGTCAGCCTCAACTTTGGTTTGCTGTCTGGCATAATGCTAAGCTTCACTGTAATGTTGTTCATGCTACCCAGTTCTCCGTTAACTTCTAATTGGTCCCAATCCCGGATCCGGGAGCACCCCCCACAGTAAAAAAGCTGACTAGCATAGCCTAGCATAGCGTCACAAGTAAATACTAGCATCTAAATATCATTAAATCACAAGTCCAAGACACCAGATGAAAGATACACATTTTGTGAATCCAGCCATCATTTCTGATTTTTAAAATGTTTTACAGGGAAGACACTATGTAAATCTATTAGCTAACCACGATAGCAAAAGACACAACTTTTTTTTCTCCACCATTTTTTTCCTGCATAGGTAGCTATCACAATTTCGACCAAATAAAGATATATATAGCCACTAACCAAGAAACAACTTCATCAGATGACAGTCTGATAACATATTTATTGTATAGCATATGTTTTTTTAGAAATATGTGCATATTTCAGGTATAAATCACAGTTCTACATTGCAGCTGCAATCTGAAATAGTGCCGAAGCAGCCAGAATAATTACAGAGACCAACGTCAAATACCGAAATACTCATCATAAAACATTTCTGAAAAATACACAGCGTACAGCAAATGAAAGACCAACATCTTGTGAATCCAGCCAATATTTCAGATTTTTTAAGTGTTTTACAGCGAAAACACAATTTAGCATTATATTAGCTTACCACAATAGCCGGAAACACAAGCCGTTTACCAGTAGCAAAGGTTAGCGATCATAACAATCCAGCAAAAGATATATAATTTTTGACTAACCTTGATATACTTCATCAGATGACAGTCCTGTAACATCATATTACACAATGCATATAGGTTTTGTTCGAAAATGTGCATATTTAGCAGCACAAATCGTGGTTAAACAATGTGATTAGTAGCAACATTTCAGGCAATCTGGCCGGCGCCATCTTGGAGAGGCACCTAATCTAATCGATAACTAATCGTAAACTTGACTAAAAAATACAGGTTGGACAGCAAATGAAAGACACATTAGTTCTTAATGCAACCGCTGTGTTAGATTTTTTAAATTAACGTTACTCGACATTCAGCGTGCGTTACAGCGAGACCATGCCTAAATCAATGGCGGACAAATAATTTTACATCTTTCCACAGATATACGAATTAACATCATAAATAGCTCTTACTTTTGGATGATCTCCCATCAGAATCTTGGGCAAGTGGTCCTTTGTCCAGAACAATCGTCTTTTGGTTGAAAGATGTCCTCTACTCCTGTAGAAATTAGCTGCTAACGCCGATGTACCGGAGAGGTGCCCAACTCGTGATAACGCCTGACAAAGAAACTCCAGAAAATCGCAATAAACTGCTATAAGTCGGTTTAAATTAACTACCTTATGAAGTTAAGACAAAAAACAAATTAAATCAGAGCCGGAGATATAGAACTGCTAAACCGAAAGCTTTTGAAGACGCCATGCCGGTTTCCCTCCTGCGTCAGGCGCCTCGTCGAAAAGGTCGGTACTTCCGTTCCAAGAGCTTTTATACTCCCCCAGATGGTGCTATCCGCTCCATTCAAAGTCTCACCGCTTACTGACATCTAGGGGAAGGCGTATGCAGTGCATGTAGCCCCATAGCTTATAAGGGAATTTATAAACCGACCCTGGAACAGAGACCTCAATTTCAGAAACCTCACTTCTTGACAGGAAGTGAGCTGCAGAATGAGTTCTGTTTCACTCAGAGAAATAATTCAAACGGTTTTAGAAACTAGAGAGTGTTTTCTATCCAATAGTAATAATAATATGCATATTGTACGAGCAAGAATTGAGTACGAGGCAGTTTAATCTGGGAACGAAAAATCTTCAAAGTGTAAACAGCACCCCCTATTGAGAAAAGGTTAACCTTTCTCGCCCCGGGGTTCCGCTAGCGGAACACCCACAACATTCCGCTGCCTTCGCAGAGCACGAAATTCAATTTTTTTTTTTTAGAAATATTTAACTTCCACACATTAACAAGTCCAATACAGCAAATGAAAGATAAACATCTTGTGAATCCAGCCAACATGTCCGATTTTTAAAATGTTTTACAGCGAAAACACAATATATATTTATGTTAGCTCACCACAATAGCCAAACACACAACGCTATTTATCCACCGCATAGGTAGCTTTCAAAAAACCGACAAAATATAGATATATTTAGTCACTAACCAAGAAACAACTTCATCAGATGACAGTCTTATAACATGTTACACAATACATTTATGTTTTGTTCGAAAAATTTGCATATTTGAGGTATAAATCATAGTTTTACATTGCAGCTACAATCACAAATAGCACCGAAGCAGCCAGAATAATTACAGAGAGCAACGTGAAATATATAAATACTCATCATAAAACATTTATGAAAAAATACATGGTGTACAGCAAATGAAAGACCAACATCTTGTGAATCCAGCCAATATTTCAGATTTTTTAAGTGTTTTACAGCGATAACACAATATAAAAATATATTAGCTTACCACAATAGCCAAACACACAACCGCATTTATTCACCGCAAAGATAGCTTTAGCAAAAACCAGCAATAAATATAAAATAATTCACTAACCTTTGGACAACTTCATCAGATGTGTCTTACAACATCATGTTACACAAAACATTTATGTTTTGTTCGAAAATGTGCATATTTAGAGCTGAAAACCGTGGTTATACATTGTGAAAATGTAGCAACTTTTTCCCAGAATGTCCGGATATATTTCTGACACTCACCTAATCTGAACAAATAACTCATCATAAACTTTACATAAAAATACTTGTTGTATGGCAAATGAAAGATACACTGGTTCTTAACTTCTTTGGGCTGCAGGGGCAGTATTGAGTAGCCTGGATAAAAGGTGCCCATTTCAAACGGCCTCGTACTCAATTCTTGCTCGTACAATATGCATATTATTATTACTATTGGATAGAAAACACTCTCTAGTTTCTAAAACCGTTTGAATTATATCTGTGAGTAAAACAGAACTCATTTTGCAGCAAACTTCCTGACAGGAAGTGGAAAATCTGAAATCGATGCTCTGTTCTAGGGCCTGCCTAAAAATGTGCTTGATATGTATTAGTATACATGCACTTCATACGCCTTCCACTAGATGTCAACAGGCAATGAGAGAAGAAATGGAGTGTATAACATGATCTGAGGTCGAATAAAAGCTCTTGGCATGACGTGACCCCAATTTCCTGTTTTCTGGAACGCGCGAGAAGGGATCTGGTATTGCCTTCTGAAAAGCTGTCGTTATAGACGACTAATATCTCCGGCTTTGATTTTATTTGATAAATGTGACAATATCATCGTAAAGTATGTTTTTTCAATATAGTTTTATTAGATTATTGAAATTTTTTCGGGATGTTAGGTGTGTTGCTTTGTCTGCGTTTGTTCACGAAGGAGAGCTTCGCGCCACTTTGCTAGCTTTCCGTGCTAATTGACTGGAGAAGAGGACATTCTAAAACCAAACAACGATTGTTCCCGACAAAGGACCCCTTGTACAACATTCTGATGGAAGATCATCAAAAGTAGGACCCATTTTATGATGCTATTTCATATATCTGTCGAACATGTGAACTAGTAGTTTGCGCCCAGATTTTGGGCACTCTCTCGCTATAACTAAGCTGGATGTCGTAATGAAGTTATATTTAGAATTCTAACACGGCGATTGCATTAAGAACTAGTGTATCTATCATTTCCTATACAACATGTATTTTTTAGTAACGTTTATGAATAGTTATTTGGTCAGAATAGTTGAGTGTCATAAAAATATCCGCACATTCTGGGAAAAAGATGCTACGTTAGCACAATGTATAACCACTGATTTCAGCTCTAAATATGCACATCTTCGAACAAAACATAAGTGTATGTATAACCTGATGTTATAGGACTGTCATCTGATGAAGCTTATCAAGGTTAGTCAAAAATGATATATCTTTTGCTGGTTTGTTACGATCGCTAACTTTTGCTGCTGGTAAATGGCTTGTGTTTCTGGCTATTGTGGTAAGCTAATATAATGCTATATTGTGTTTTCGCTGTAAAACACTTTTTAAAAAATTGGCTGGATTCACAAGATGCTTGTCTTTCATTTGCTGTACACCATGTATTTTTCAGAAATGTTTTATGATGAGTATTTAGGTATTTCACGTTGGTGTCTGTAATTACTCTGGCTGCTTCGGTGCTATTTGTGACGGTAGCTGTGATGGTAGCTGCAATGGAAAACTGATTTATACCTCAAATATGCACCTTTTTCGAACAAAACATAGATTTATTGTATAACATGTTATAAGACTGTCATCTGATGAAGTTGTTTCTTGGTTAGTTTGGTTGGTTCTTGGTTAGTTTGGTTGGTTTTGTGCATGCTACCTGTGCTGTGAAAAATGTCTGTCCTTTTTTGTATTTGGTGGTGAGCTAACATAAATATACGTGGTGTTTTCGCTGTAAAACATTTAAAAAATCGGACATGTTGGCTGGATTCACAAGATGTTTATCTTTCATTTGCTGTATTGGACTTGTTAATGTGTGAAAGTTAAATATTTCAAAAAAATATCTTTTGAATTTCGCGCCCTGCACTTGAGCTGGCTGTTGTCATAAGTGTACCGACACCGGGCTTGCAGCCATAAGAAGTTTTTTTTTTTTTTTTTAAATAACTTTAGTACGACATACAGCTTACGTTATTGCGAGACAGCGCCCGCTAAAAGGGCGGAGAATAGGACGAAACATTTCACACAAAAATACGAAATAACATCATAAATGTTGTCTTACATTTGCTGAGCTTCCATCAGAATCTTGTACAAGGAGTCCTTGGTCTAGAATAAATCGTTGTTTGGTTTTAGAATGTCCTTTTCTCCTGTCGAATTAGCAACCTTAGCTAGCCAAGTGGCGCGAACATGTCCATCTTCTCTCGACGCAAACAACGGAAAACTCCAAAAGTCCCGATAAACGTTGAATAATCTAATAAAACTCGGTTGAAAAAACATACTTTACGATGATATTATCACATGTATCAAATAAAATCAGAGCCGGAGATATTAGCCGTGTATACCGAACGCTTTTCAGAAGGCAATCTGGGGTTCCATCTCGCGCCTTCGAAGACAATGAAATTTCCAGACCTGTCACCTAAAAGCTCTTGTTCGACCTCAGATCAAGCTAGACACCCCATTTCACCTCCCACTGCCCGTTGACATCAAGTGGAAGGCGTATGAAGTGTATGTATATCGATAGATATAAGCCAGTTGAATAGGAAGGCCCTGGAACAGAGCCTCGATTTTAGATTTTTCACTTCCTGTCTGGAAGTTTGCTGCAAAATGAGTTCTGTTTTACTCACAGATATAATTCAAACAGTTTTAGAAACTTGAGAGTGTTTTCTATCTAATAGTAATAATAATATGCATATTGTACGATCTAGAATAGAGTACAAGGCCTTTTCATTTGGGCACGATTTTTTCCCAAAGTGAAAATAGCGCCACCTACACACTAACAGGTTAAGGGAAAATGGGAAAGTAATTCTGCTGTAACCTCACTTTTGAGAAAATGGCCTTTGAATAATTTGGTACCAACTGGAGAGCTGTTATGTCTACACCCATCGTTTACACCCTCTTAAGCTTTAGCACCCAAGCTAACTGGCTTACTTGCTAGCTACTTCCAGACACAAATGAGAGAACAGCTCACTGAACATTACTCGCCATAGCAGAGCTGCTTAGGCAGTTTTTTATGTTATTTAGAGAGTTGGAGACTGCAACTGTGCTGTCAGATTGTCCGTTCGTAAACTCAGAGCGTTTCGCTCTCTAAGCGCTCAGAGCACACACTGGACGCTCTGGCTGAAGAGTAGGGTTGATCCGAGCGTTCTGACCTCACAACGACAGTCAAGCACCCAATCTAACTGGCTAACATTGGCTAGCTTGCTCGCTACTTCACAAATGACAGAACACTCCACTCTGACCAATTAACTCGCCCTAGCAGAGCTGGTTAGGTTGTTTGCATGTTATTCAGAGCATTGGTGACTGCAACTGTGCTGCTGGCAACAATTGAATTACATTTTGTTGCCAACGTTTACTGACGGCCATATTCAACGGGTGTTAAGCGTTCGTAAATTCATCAGTTATTCTGCACACTGGCACACTCAAACGAGAGTGCACTGAAATCAGAGTAGATGGCCAGACAGAATTTACGAAACGCACTCGAAATGATTACTTGCATAGTGGAGTCTTTTGTTAAGACATGTAGCTAGCTAAACAATGGACCATAATCCCAACTCATGACGTTTCTACCCTGCATGAATCTGCAGGTAGCTAACCACCAGATTCAATATTAGCTAGCTAACATTAGGCTATAATTAGCCAAGCAAATGGCTCTGAGATACAAATAATAGGATTATACACGTAACGTTTGCTAGCGAGCCAGCCAGCAAACATTAGCTAGCTAGCTAGCTAACAGTACACTTTAACTTGAATGAAAACAACTTTGTCAAAATTAGAAGCGTGTAATATCTGAAAATGTAGCTAGCTAGACTCTCTTACCCGTATACATCATGGTTGGTCACTTCTTTCTGTCACGGATGTCATGGTTGCCCTTAGTTTGAAGATGTGAGACAGGTGTTTTCTACATCTCCTTAAGTATCATACACTAATTTCACTGATTTCAAAACTTGGAGATTGGAGAGCAAAGGTTGTGCAGTTCTACTAAGCAATATATATATTTTAAAGCCGCGTTAGTCAGGATTAACTACACATGCTAACAAGCTCAAATAGACAGAAGCTGCTATATGCTATATGGCAGACCAATCCGAACTCATCGCTTGACATGTCCAGCCCACTCATTATCTTAGCCAATCATGGCTAGAGGAAAGGTTGCTATATTTTTCTTAGGCTAAACCAACTAGGTTAATAATTTAACCATTTTATTAATATTTACAGATGGCATACAAGTTTGTTATTAACGCACATGAAAGTTCACATAATGCATTTATGCCCCAAAAATATATGTTAAAATGGCTCTCGTGTGAAGTAGTGACCCGCGACATACACATAGTTTCCTGAAACGGATCACATATGTCTTATTACCTGTCTGGCTGTAGCAGGCTGCGTTGTAAACTACATGTCTTTGGCCCCATTACACAAAAATATTTTGGCACAATTTTGTCCTCCTCAATGTCATTTACAAGAACAAAATATTCTAACCGTTCTGTATATGAGCTCCACTACTCAACATTTTAATCAAACTGTCCAATGTTTCCAACAATTCCAGCCATTTTCCTTTCTCAATAGGCTCCTGATTGTCACTCACGTCAATATTGTCTTCAACCATGACCATTTTTTCCTCAGTCACGTGATCTTCATTCAATTCACACACTGATGTTTCATCCTCAATTTTGCTCATTTAGCAGTTTTTAATTCCAAAGTTCGTCTTCACAGTTGACTAAATGTATTTCCCTTTACTCACTGTATATTCCTTCCTTTTTAATCACATTGATTTCCCGCTTCGACTGTCATCTTGAATTATTTTCTGCCGTCCATGATGATGCAAACTCTCTCTCAGCTAGCTCGACTATGCACTTGCCTCTGCTGTAAATACACTGGCTAACATTAGCCTAGACTGTACCAAAGAAAGAAACAGTTTTAAACTTGTAAAACCTGATTTTGTCACATCTGCTCTTGCCACACCCCCTAGTGGTCATCCGGTGTCTGCTTGACCTGCAGCCATTTCCCCAGTACACACTCTCTCTCTCTCTCTCCCCCTCCCTTTCTGTTTGTGTGTGATTGTGTGGGTGGAGACAGGTGTGCTGGAGTCAGAGCAGATCCCTACCAGCTGCAACTCGTTCCATTATCAAGACCTTTACAAATACAAATACAAGTTCTGCCACTTCCACTCTGCCAGATCGTAATCTCTGCTCAGTCAGTTTATGCGTCTAGCCATTATTATTATTATTATTATTCAAGATCCTGTTACCCTGCTGTACCTGTTTCACGCTGTTTATCCTCTCACTGCAGTTTTGCCACCCTGACTCTGGCTCCTGTCTCCTGTTCCACATCTTGCTACCCTGTTCTGGAGTCGCCACACCACCACTCCCTTGGATTCCCCTCCGGACCTGTTTACCCTGTCCCAACCCAGCACACTCCAACTTCAGCCTCCACATTGTCATGCCCTGGCCATAGAGAGGCTTTTATTCTCTATTTTGGTTAGGCCAGGGTGGGCATTCTAGTTTCTTTATTTCTATGTTTTTTATTTCTTTGTTTTTGGCCGAGTGTGGTTCCCAATCAGAGGCAGCTGTCTATCGTTGTCTCTGATTGGGAATCATACTTAGGTAACCTTTTTCCACCTGTGTTTTGTGGGTAGTTATTTTCTGTTTAGTGTCTGCCTGACGGAACTGTTCACTTTTGTTTTTGGATTTGTTATTTTTGTTTGAGTGTTTCCTGAAAATAAATATCATGAACACTTTCCACGCTGCGCTTTGGTCCACTCTTCCTTACGACGACGAGCATTACACACATCTGGTTTCCTACAACTCATCCAAGCTTCCCCGGATCTGCACTCCATGTTTCCCTGTGTTACAATAAATACCTTGGTTTATTCATCTCTGTTTCTTCGTCTGAGTCTGCTCTTGGGTTCCCCTGTGCTGCTCCAGATTTAGTCCGGACAGAATAGTTCCCATATGTTCAGATTTACTCGTCGCCAATATTTTGTTATGTCTCGTAGAATTCATAACCCATGAATTATAACAATTCGATAATGATGAGACGGAAGACGGGAATCAGTTCAACAATTTATCTAGAACATGCTCAGTCTACAAAATACAACACCTCTGATGCTCTGTGGAACAACCCTAACACACAACACAAATCATACTGTATTTATGCTGACGCAGTCTTTATTAAGTGCTCTGAGGTAAGAGGTGTGAGATGAACCCTTTAATATTGTTTCATTCAACCACAGCCAGCCAGCCAGTTAAAAAGTAATGAGGGAAGGACACATACAAACTGTGTGTGTGTCCATGCCTGCAAGGATAGTGATGATGACTGTAGCGGGGTTTGACCATGCATGCATCATGGCTTCATGTGTTATCTTTGCGTTGCTTCTCTGAGTTTCCAATAGAAGTTCTTGGTGTTGATGCAGCTATAGTCTCCTCAGACACAGCTGTACACCACTGTTACAGTGGTTTGCAAAAGTATTCCCCCCCTTGGCATCTTCCCTATTTTGTTGCCTTATAACCTGGAATTAAAATTGATTTTTTTGGGGGTTTGTATCATTTGATTTACACAACATGCCTACCACTTTGAAGATGCAAAATATGTTTTATTGCGAAACAAACAAGAAATAAGCCACCTTTTGCAGCAATTACAGCTGCAAGTCCCTTGGGATATGTTTGTCACGGTTTTCTAAAATAGAACCCAGAAGCAGACCAGGACAAGGAGAGTAGGACGAAGGTGAGTATTTATTTACAAGTTGAAACGTAGAGGTAGAAAGATCCAGGTGGCGGAGCGGGCAGCGGAGGTGAGTTGATGGGAGTGAATAGGCAGATCCAAGGGAGTAACAGAAGCCACCGACGACCAGGCAGGGATGGGGTGAGTGTTCCGGGTGAATGACTGTAGACAGAACAAACGGAGGTAAGTTCAAGGCAGGCAAGACGTACAAAACAAACTATCAAACTGGAGGCTGATACGCTGGCACAACATACTGTTCATGGCTAACGATCCGGCAAGGAATGGATGTCAGGTCAGAGCTTATGAAGTGGAGGGGTGATGATCAGGACCAGGTGTGCAGATAGCTGATGGGATACAGGTGCGGGTAATCAGAGATCTCCCAACTAGCTACGTCGCCCGGCAACCAGACACCCTGTCTGGTGCGTTCCAGGACACCGGAAAAACACTCCAGGACAGAACACAGGCAAAAACAGACTCAGGAAGCGGGATTCGTGACAATGTTTCTATAAGCTTGGCACATCTATCCACTGGGATTTTTGCCATTCTTCAAGGCAAAACTGCTCCAGCTCCTTCAATTTGGATGGGTTACGCTGGTATACAGCAATCTTTAAGTCATATCACAGATTCTCAATTGGATTGAGGTCTGGGCTTTGACTAGGCCATTCCAAGACATTTAAATGTTTCCCCTTAAACCACACAAGTATTGCTATAGCAGTATGCTTAGGGTCATTGTCCTGCTGGAAGCTGAACCTCCCCATCCCATTCTCAATCTCTGGAAGACTGAAACAGGTTTCCCTCAAGAATTTTGCTGTATTTAGTGCCATCCATCATTCCTTCAATTCTGACCAGTTTCCCAGTCCCTGCCGATGAAAAACATCCCCACAGCATGATGCTGCCACCACCATGCTTCACTGTGGGGATGGTGTTCTCAGGGTGATGAGGTGTTGGGTTTACGCCAGACATAGCGTTTTCCTTGATGGCCAAAAAGCTCAATTTTAGTCTCATCTGACCAGAGTAACCTTTTTCCATATGCTTGGGGAGTCTCCCACATGCCTTTTGGCGAACACCAAACGTGTTTGCATATTTTTTTCTTTATTAAGCAATGGCTTTTTTCTGGCCACTCTTCCGTAAAGCTCAGCTCTGTGGAGTGTATGGCTTAAAGTGCTCCTACAGTGCCTTGCAAAAGTATTCATCCCCCTTGGTGTTTTTCCTATTTTGTTGCATTACAACCTGTATTTAAATTTGTTTTTATTTGGATTTCATGTAATGGACATACACAATATAGTCCAAATTGGTGAAGTGAAATGAAAAAAATAACTTGTTTTAAAAAAATTAAAAAAATGGAAAAGTGGTGCGTGCATATGTATTTACCCCTTTTGCTATGAAGCCCCTAAATAGGATCTGGTGAAACCAAATACCTTCAGAAGTCACATAATTAGTTAGATTGCACACAGGTGGACTTTATTTAAGTGTCACATGATCTGTCACATGATCTCAGTATACACCTGTTCTGAATGGCCCCAGAGTCTGCAATTCCACTAAGCGAATGACATCACCAAGCAAACAGCACCATGAAGACCAAGGAGCTCTCCAAACAGGTCAGGGACAAAGTTGTGGAGAAGTACAGATCAGGGTTGGGTTATAAAAAAATATCCAAAACTTTGAACATCCCACAGAGCACCATTATTAAATCCATTATTTAAAAAAGGAAAGAATATGGAACCACAACAAACCTGCCAAGAGAGGGCCGCCCACCAAAACTCACGGACCAGGCAAGGAGGGCATTAATCAGAGAGGCAACACAGAGATCAAAGATAGATAACCCTGAAGGAGCTGCAAGGCTCCACAGCGGAGAATGGAGTATCTGTCCATAGAACCACTTTAAGCCATACACTCCACAGAGCTGGGTTTTACGAAAGAGTGGCCAGAAAAAAAGCCATTGCTTCAAGAAAAAAATAAGCAAACAAGTTTGGTGTTCGTCAAAAGGCATGTGGGAGAGTCCACAAGCAATGTGGGCATATTGGGATCCTAATAAATACCAAATACCACCACCACAGATATATCCTGCACTTCAAAACCATAGCACCACATTAGATCCAATTTACTGCCCATATATGGTGGAGCACTCTCATGTAGTTTATATGGCATTATTTTATTGCTGGTTATGACAACTACATAAGAGTATCAAAACACACATTTATTCAAATGTGTTTTTGACCTGCCAAGAAGTTTATTTTATTTTGAAAATGTGTTTCTTAAGTCCTTTGTTGTTGTTGTCATGAATCCAATATGCTTTAATAGAAATAAGGCCATGCTCATTAAAAGAGTTTGAGAGCACAGTGTGTGCCAATGCTGCCTTACCATTACGGCTATTTTCATACTAAGCCGTATGCAGAAGTTATTCGAAATGATTACTGGATTGTTAGACGGAAATAAAAGTTTGGGCTTTGATACCGGCAATACCTTTCAGATATAAAGAAAAGTTGGCGGTATGGTAAAGTTGGCGTAAAAATGTCTTTGTAAGAAAGGAATACAGGTGAGCCTGTATGACCTCTCCACTAGCCCGCCGTGGAATTGAGCAGCAACAATGGCCCTCCTGCCAAAAGCTCATATTTGTCCCTGGCTGCAGAACATTGAGCCGGTGATTTCTGTCTATCTGTCCCCAGCACAGGCTAATCACGATGACGGGCATCAAAATGGACATGTTGAGGCCTCGCCCTGATCCACTAAAATGAGGGCAGAGCAGGTCACACTCAAGAAATTGATTTCTATTGTGATTTTCACAACAGAAAGTGATTGAAAGTGCTCAATGTATCAAAACTACTTAGCATGCATACCTTAAAACTTCTTGTCAATACGGGGGCGCTGTTTTCACTTTGGAAAAAATCGTGCCCAAATGAAACGGCCTCGTACTCTGTTCTAGATCATACAATATGCATATTATTATTACTATTGGATAGAAAACACTCAAGTTTCTAAAACTGTTTGAATTATATATGTGAGTAAAACAGAACTCATTTGGCAGCAAACTTCCATACAGGAAGTGAAAAATCTGAAAACAGGCTCTGTTAAAGGGCATGCCTATTCAACTGGCTTTTATTTATCGATATGCATGCACTTCATACGCCTTCCACTAGATGTCAACAGGCAGTGGAAGGTGGAATGGGGTGTCTAGCTTGATCTGAGGCCGAACAAGAGCTTTTGGAGTTACAGGTCCGGTATTTCTTTGTCTTCGACGGCGCGCGAGGGACCTCGACATTTTCTTCTGAAAAGCGTTCGGTATACACGGCGAATATCTCCGGCTCTAATTTTATTTGATACATATGATAATAACATCATAAAGTAGTTTTTTTCAACCGAGTTTTATCAGTTTATTCAACGTTTATTGGGACTTTTGGAGTTTTCCGTTCTTTGCGCCAAGAGAGGATGGGAATGTTAGCAACCTTGGCTAGCATTGTGGCGTGAATTCGACAGAAGAAATGGACATTCTAAAACCAAACAACGATTTATTCTGGAATTAGGACTCCTTGTACAACATTCTGATGGAAGCTCAGCAAAAGTAAGACAACATTTATGATGTTATTTCGTATTTCTGTGTAATATGTTGATGTCTATTCTCCGCCGTGTTGGTGCGCACTGTCTCACAATAACCCAAGCTGTATGTTGTGGTAAAGTTATTTTTTTTTAATCTAACACAGCGGTTGCATTAAGAACCAGTGTATCTTTCATTTGCCATACAACAAGTATTTTTATGTAAAGTTTATGATGAGTTCTTTGGTCAGATTAGGTGAGTGTCCAAAATATCTCAGGAGATTCTGGTGAATCGTTGCTACGTATTCACAATGTATAACCAGGATTTGTAGCTATAAATATGCAAATTTTCGAACAAAACATAAATGTATTGTATAACATGATGTTATAAGACTGTCATCTGATGAAGTTGTCCAAAGGTTAGTGATTAATTTTATATCTTTTGCTGGTTTTTGCGAAAGCTACCTTTGCGGTGAATAAATGCGTTTGTGTGTTTGGCTATTGTGGTAAGCTAATAGAAATACATATTTTGTTTTCGCTGTAAAACATTTTAAAAATCGGAAATGATGGCTGCATTCACAAGATGTTTATCTTTCATTTGCTGTATTGGACTTGTGATTTCATCAAAATTATATTATATGATATCCCTGTCCCGTTAGGCTAGGCTATGCTAGTCAGCTTTTTTGATGAGGAGGATCCCGGATCCGGGAGGGTGATGAAGTAGAGGTTAAAAAAAAAACACCACAAATATACTGCAGGGCCTAATTTGTGCTACAAAATGGAGTGCAAATGAGGGCAGTTTAATTTCAACATGTGTTTCTCAATAGCAGCATATTGGGAAGGTGGTCCAATTATCCTCAGGTTTATGAAATGTGTGTAGAGAGTGCTCCACCATATGGGCAGTAATTTGGGCCTAATGTGGTGCTATGGTTTTGAAGTGCAGGATATATCTGCGGAGGTGGTATTTATTAGGAACCCCATTAGCCTACATACACATAGCCTACATACAAGATATATACAAAAGTATGTGGACACCCTTTCAAATGAGTGGATTCAGCTAGTTCAGTCAAACCCGTTGCTGACAGGTGTATCAACTCTAACACACAGCTATGCAATCTCCATAAACAAACAATGGCAGTAGAATGGCCTTACTGAAGAGATCAATGACTTTCAACGTGGCACTGTCATAGAATGCCACCTTTCCAACAAGTCAGTTTGTCAAATTTCGTCAAATTGTCCTACTAGAGCTGCCCCGGTCAACTGTAAGTGCTATTATTGTGAAGTGGAAAATCTAGGAGAAACAATGGCTCAGCCGCAAAATGGTAGGTCACACAAGCTCACAGAACGGAACTGCCAAGTGCTGAAGGGAGTAGCGCTTACAAATGGTCTGCCCTCGGTTGCAACACTCACTACCGATTTTCCAAACTGCCTGTGGAAGCAACGTCAGCACATTAACTGTTCGTCGGGAGCTTCATGAAATGGGTTTCCACGCCCCAGCAGCCACACATAAGCCTAAAATCACCGTGCGCAATGCCAAGCGTCGGCTGGAGTAGTGTAAAGCTTGCTGCCATTGGATTCTGGAGCAGTGGGACCGTGTTCTCTGGAGTGATGAATAACGCTTCACCATCTGGCAGTCCGACGGACGAATCTGGGTTTGGTGGATGCCAAGAGAACGTTACCTGCCGCAATTAATCGTGTCAACTGTAAAGTTTGGTGTAGGAGGAATAATGGTCTGGTGCTGTTTTTCATGGTTCTGGCTAGGCCCCTTAGTTCCAGTGAAGGGACATCTTAACGCTACAGCATACAATGGCATTCTTTACGATTCTGTGGTTCTGACTTTGTGGCAACAGTTTGGGGAAAGCCCTTTCCTGTTTCAGCATGACAATGCCCCTGTGCACAAAGCGAGGTCCATACAGAAATGGTTTGTTGAGATTGGTGTGGAAGAACTTGACTGGCCTGCACAGAGCTCTGACCTCAACGTCATTGAACACCTTTGGGATGAATTGGAATGCCAACTGCAACCCAGGCCTAATCGTTCAACATCAGTGCCCGACCTCACTAATGCTCTTGTGGCTGAATGGAATCAAGAAGTGGAGGCTGTTATAGCAGCAAAGGGAGGACGGACTCCATATTGATGCCCATGATTTTGGAATGAGATGTTCGACGAGCAGGTGTCCACATACTTTTGGTCATGTAGTGTATTAGTACATACACAAAATCTAGGTCTAATACATAAAATAGTGAAAATTATAATACAATATACACTACCGTTCAAAAGTTTTGGGTCACTTAGAAATGTCCTTGTTTTTAAAAGAAAAGCACATTTTTAGTCCATTAAAATTACGTAAAATTGATCAGAAATACAGTGTAGACATTGTTAATGTTGTAAATGACTATTGTAGCTGGAAACGACAGATTTTTTTATGGAATATTTACATAGGCGTACAGAGGCCCATTATCAACAACCATCACTCCTGTGTTCCAATTGCACGTTGTCTTAGCTAATCCAAGGTTATCATTTTAAAAGGCTAATGATCATTAGAAAACCCTTTTTAAATTAGGTTAGCACAGTTGAAAACTGTTGTTCTGATTGAAGATTGAAGTGCACAACTGAGCAAGAGGACAAGTACATTACAGTGTCTAGTTTGAGAAACAGATGCCTCACAAGTCCTCAACTGGCAGCTTCAATAAATAGTACCCGCAAAACACCAGTCTCAACGTCAACAGTGAAGAGGCTACTCCGGGATGCTGAGCTTCTAGGCAGAGTTGCAAAGAAAAAGGCATGTCTCAGACTGGCCAATAAAAATAAAATATTAAGATGGGCAAAAGAACACAGGCACTGGATAGAAGGCCAGCATCCCGGAGTCACCACTTCACTGTTGACGTTGAGACTGGTGTCCAAACTGTGTGACAACTGCTTGAACAGAGAGTTCCGTACCTTCAACACATTAATACCTTGCATAAATATCAATAGTGTTGCAGTCAATCTCTCCTCAACTTTGAGCCAGGAGAGATTGACATGCATGTTACTGACACTTGCCCTCCGTGTACATCTAAGTGCGATACGTGCTGCTTTGTTCTGGACCAACTGCAATTTACCTATGTTCCTTTTTGCCGCCATGACCACACAGCTGGGCAGTAGCCCAAGTGCGACAAAACTAGGGCCTGTAGGAGCTGTCTGGTCGACTGAGATATCAAGAAGGCAGAGCAATGCCCTATCATGGACTGACGTTTTTCATTTTAGCAACAATTGAGTCTATACGTTTTGACCATGACAGCTTTCTATCTAGGGTTACAACCACAATTTAGTCTCCTCAACTTGCTCAATCGCCACATGATTAGATAATAGATGTAAATTACATTTAGTGTTGAGTGAGTGATTTGTGCCAAAATGTATGTTTTTGGTTTTTGAGGTATTTAGCACCAGCCTATTGCTACTTACCCATTCTAAAACTGACTGGAGCTCTATGTTAAGGTGTGTCAGTTATTTATTTTACTGTTGCAACTGACGTGTATACTGTTGAGTTGTCTGCGTACGTAGACACACAGGGTGTATTCAAGGTCAGTGGAAAGTCATTAGTAAAAACAGAATGGATGCAAATCCATAACACCTACGTTTTTTCAGCACTAGGTTATGATCAAAGACATCAAAAACTGCACTGAAGTAAAAAAAAAAACATCTCCCACAACCTTCTTACTATCAACTACTTTCAGCCAATCTTCCGTCATTTTTGTCAATGCCGAGCATGTTGCGTTCCCTTCCCTATAAGCATGCTGAAAGTCTGTTGTTAATTTGTTTTCTGTAAAATAACTTTGTATTTGATCAAATACAATTTTTCCAAAAGTTTGCTAAGCACTTGTAACAGGCTGATTGGATGGCAGTTTGAACCATAAAAGGGTGCTTTGCTATTCTTGGGAAGTGGAATGACCTTTGCCTCCCTTCATGTCTGAAGGCCCACACCATCTTCTAGGCTTAAATTGAATGATGTGGCAAACAGGAGTCACAATGTACTCCACTACCAAACTCAGCAATTTACCATCCAGGTTGTCAGTATCAGGTGGTTTGTCCTTATTTCTAGATAGCAACAATGCTTTCACCTCTTCCACATGCACTTTGTGGAACTCAAAACTACGGTGCTTGTCTTTCATTATTTGGTCCATTGTGCATGAATATGAAGGCTCAGCATTTGTTGTTTGCATATCATGCCTAAGATTGCTAATCTTGTCGACAAACTGTTTTTATAAAGTGGTTGGTGATATCAAAGGGTTTTGTTACCAACAAAGCATATGCCGAGTGTGCTTTTTTTGCCTAGAATTTAATTTAAAGTACTCCAGACCTTTTTACTATCATTCTTTATATGGGGTGGCAGGTAGCCTAGTGTTTAGAGCTTTGGACTAGTAAACGAAAGGTTGCAAGATCGAATCCCCGAGCTGACAATGTAAAAATCTGAACTTCTGCCCCTGAAAAAGGCAGTTAACCAACTGTTCCTAGGCTGTCATTGAAAATAAGAATTTCTTCTTAACTGACTTGCCTAGTTAAATAAATAATTAAATATCAGATAACATTTTTCCATAATATAGTTTCTTCTTTTTGGTTAGTTTAGTTCCGTGATTTCTCAATTTACTGTACGTTTGCTAGTCTGCTGTGTTGTAAGACACAGTATTTTAGATTCCCTTTGCCTCTTCCCTCTCAGTCATACAGTTTATCATCAACAGTGGCTTGCGAAAGTATTCACCCACCTTGGCATTTTCCCTACTTTGTTGTCTTACATCCTGGAATTAAAATATATATTTTTTGGGGGGGTTTGTATCATTTGATTTACACAACATGCCTACCACTTTGAAGATGCAAAATATGTTTTATTGTGAAACAAACAAGAAATAAGACAAAAAAACTGAAAACTTGAGCGTGCATAACTATTCACCCCCCAAAGTCAATAAGTCAATTACAGCTGCAAGTCTCTTGGGGTATGTCTATATAAGCTTGGCACATCTAGCCACTCGGATTTTTGCCCATTCTTCAAGGCAAAACTGCTCCAGCTCCTTCAACTTGGATGGGTTCAGCAATCTTTAAGTCATACCACAGATAAATTCAATTGATTGGACATGATTTGGAAAGGAAAACAACTGTCTATATAAGGTCCCACAGTTGAGCTCCGAGACAGGATTGTGTTGAGGCAACGATCTGGTGAAGGGCACCAAAAAATGTCTGCAGCATTAAAGGTCCCCAAGACCTCATTCTTCTTCCATTCTTAAATGGAAGAAGGTTGGAAACACCAAGTCTCTTTCTAGAGCTGGCCGTCCGTACAAACTGAGCAGTCGGGTTGAGAAGGGCCTTGGTCAGGGAGGTGACCAAGAACCCGATGGTCACTCTGACAGAGCTCCAGAGTTCCTCTGTGGAGATGGGAGAACATTCCAGAAGGACAACCATTTCTGCACCACTCCACCAATCAGGCCATTATGGTAAAGTGGCCATTCCTCAGTAAAAAGTCACATGACAGTCCGCTTTGAGTTTTCCAAAAAAGCACCTAGGACTCAGGCCGTGAGAAACAAAATTCTCTGGTCTGATCAAACCAAGATTGAATTTTTCCTGAATTTCCAGCGTCACGTCTGGTGTAAACCTGGCACCATCTCTACGGGGAAGCATGGTGGTTGCTGCATCATGCTGTGGGGATGTTTTTCAGCGGCAGAGACTGGGAGACTAGTCAGGATCAAGGGAAAGATAAATGCAACAAAGTACAGAGAGATACTTGATGAAAACATTCCAACAAGACAACGACCCTAAGCACACAGTCAAGACAACACAGGAGTGGCTTCGTGAAAAGTCTCCCAATGTCCTTGAGTGGCCCAGCCAGAGCTGAGACTTGAACCCAATCGAAAATCTCTGGAGAGAACTGAAAATAGCTGTGAAGCCACGCTCCCCATCCAACCTGACAGCGCTTGAGAGGATCTGCAGAGAAGAATGGGAGAAACTCCCCAAATACAGATATGCCAAGCTTGTAGCGTCATACCCAAGAAGACTCGAGGCTGTAATCACTGCTTCAACGTAGTACTGAGTAAAGGGTCTGAATACTTATGTACATTTTTTATTTCAGTTTTTTGTTTCTAATACATATGCAAAAATATTCTAAAAAACATTTTTTTTATGGGCTATTGAGAATTTTTTTAAATCAATCGTAGAATAAGGCAGTAATGTAACAAAATGTTGAAAATGTCAAGGGGTCTGAATACTTTCCCGAATGCACTGTAAATGCTTCAAGTGCAGCGTCAGGATGTTCCTCATTACACACATCAGACCAACAAATATTTTTCGAATCTTCGACATTGGAATCATCGCATAACCTCTTGTATGATCGTTTATACACAATTTTAGGTCCAGTCTTTGTAACTTTGGTTTTTCTAGATATGGCTATTATACACTGCTCAAAAAAATAAAGGGAACACTTAAACAACACAATGTAACTCCAAGTCAATCACACTTCTGTGAAATCAACCTGTCCACTTAGGAAGCAACACTGATTAACAATAAATGTCACATGCTGTTGTGCAAATGGAATAGACAAAAGGTGGAAATTATAGGCAATTAGCAAGACACCCCCAATAAAGGAGTGATTCTGCAGGTGGTGACCACAGACCACTTCTCAGTTCCTATGCTTCCTGGCTGATGTTTTGGTCACTTTTGAATGCTGGTGGTGCTCTCACTCTAGTGGTAGCATGAGACGGAGTCTACAACCGACACAAGTGGCTCAGGTAGTGCAACTCATCCAGGATGGCACATCAATGCGAGCTGTGGCAAGAAGGTTTGCTGTGTCTGTCAGTGTAGTGTCCAGAGCATGGAGGCGCTACCAGGAGACAGGCCAGTACATCAGGAGACGTGGAGGAGGCCGTAGGAGGGCAACAACCCAGCAGCAGGACCGCTACCTCCGCCTTTGAGCAGGAGGAGCACTGCCAGAGCCCTGCAAAATGACCTCCAGCAGGCCACAAATGTGCATGTGTCACCATATGGTCTCACAACGGCTCTGAGGATCTCATCTCGGTTTCTTCACAGTCCTCAGGTCCAGAACAGAAGCTGGGAAACGCACTGTGTTAAATAGAGCCATGACTAAATGGAACTCTCTGCCACCCCAGGTAACTCAAGCCAGCAATAAAACCAGTTTCAAAAAACAGATAAAAGAACACCACAAATGGGACTGTGAAGAGACATAGACATTTTATATATCTTGTATTGTTCTTTGCACATTACTATATTGTGTGTTTGAACTGATATTTAGACTATGTGTGAGGTTTTAAATGTATGTATTTCAGTCCTTGACTAATAATGTTCTGTACTATATATAATGTCATGTTTCATGTGGACCCCAGGAAGAGTAGCTGATGCTTTTTCAGTGGCTAATGGGGATCCTAATAAATACCAAAATCCAAACATGTATACGTAGTGCTGTATGATACAGAACAGACGGACAAACCATGCGTATTTTTACCTAATATTTCTAAAGACCCATACCATTCAGTCGTCAGCTAAATTCTGTCAGTCCTTTCAAAAGGGAAATAAAAACCTTTCTTGACAGCCAGCCCTGATTTCCTTTCAAAGTCCTCTCTGCTTGGCAGCACATATAAAGCCATTGTTCCTTGTTTCTGTCATTTGAGTCAGGTTTTCTGTCCAACTTTATTCCAGTCTGCATCTGAGGACGGCTAGAAATGCCTGCCTCCGACAGCTTTGATGTCACTGCTGACTTTTAGGGATTTATTCTTGGCTGGTGCTAAGGAGGCGCAAGTGTCAAGCACATGTTAGTTTGCAATTTCGTCACATAAAAAAACGGCGCAATGGCATTTTCCAGCCATTACGCCAGGTTCTGCAATTGACCTGTTTAACATCATCTGGCTTGCGACGAGATGGGAGGGGTGGCAATATTTGAGGTGTGTCCTTAAAAACGTGCGCCAATATGCCATCCTCCCCTCAACAGCCTCCTGTGATGACAACACAATATATACAATGCCTTCGGAAAGTATTCAGACCCCCACATTTTGTTACGTTACAGCCTTATTCTAAAATTGATCAAATTCATGTTTTTCTTCATCAATCTACACACAATACCCCATAATGACGAAGTTATAACAGGTTTTTAGAAATTATTGCAAATAAAAAAAAATCCATGAGAATCGAAAATGAGCTCAGGTGCATCCTGTTTCCAAAAAGCCACTTAAAGACTCTCAGACCATGAGAAACAAGATTCTCTGGTCTGATGAAAACAAGATTGGCCTGAATACCAAGCGTCATGTCTGGAGGAAACCTGTCACCATCCCGATGGTGAAGCATGGTGGTGGCAGCATCATGCTGTGGTGATGTTCTTCAGCATCAGAGGCTGGGAGACAATGACACTAAGCACGCAGCCAAGACAATGCAGGAGTGGCTTTGGGACAAGTCTCGGAATGTCCTTGAGTGGCCCAGCCAGGGCATCATACCCAAGAAGACTCAATGCTGTAATCGCTTCCTCAATGCAGTAATTGTTGCCAAAGGTGCTGCAACAAAGTATTGAGTAAAGTGTCTGAATACTTATGTAAATGTGATATTTCAGTTTTTTATTTATATAAATTATAAAAAATTCTCGACCTGTTTTTGCTTTGTCATTATTGGGGTATTGTGTGTAGATTGATGAGAGAGAAAAAAAACGATTTAATGAATTTTAGAATAAGGCTGTAACATCTGGAAGCAACCACATATTTATCCATGGAGTATGTTCTGATTGGCCAGTGAGGGATCAACCTCGACACACCTTCAAATTTTTTATTCATCTAAACCAAGCCCTTTCGTCCCACCGGCAGCTATTGCGCCCAGTACTTAAGTAGTATTTAAAGTACTTAAGTAGTATTTTAAAGTATTTTTACTTAAGTCGTTTTTCGGGGTATCTGTACTTTACTTTACTACGACAACATTTAATTTTACTTCACTACATTCTGAAAGAAAATGATGTACTTTGTACTCCATACATTTTCCCAAAAGTACACATTACATTTTGAATGCTTAGCAGGACAGAAAATGGTCAAATTCGCACACTAAACACAAATGCTTTGTTTTTCTGAGTGTTGGTGTGTGACCCTGGCTATCCAAAAATTTAAAAAACAAGAAAATTGTGCCGTCTGGTTTGCTTAATATAAGGAATTTTAAATAATTCATACTTTTACTTTTGATTCTTAAGTATATTTAAAACCAAATACTTTTAGACTTTTACTCAATTAGTATTTTACTGGGTGACTCACTTTTACTTGAGTCATTTTCTATGAAGGTATCTTTACTTTTACTCAAGTATGAGATTTGAGTACTTTTTCCACCACTGATTGCACCCATAATTCTAGTTGTGAAAATAGCTAAAAGATTTCTAATTTACCATTGTGTTAGGTTTATTACAATAGAGTCCTTATTAAAGCCGATGCAGAGGGAGAATTCCGGAATATAGGTGAAGCAGTAAGCTCATTGAGACAGATGTTGTTAGGCTCCCTGCTCTAACATCGACATCTCTTTGCTGACGCCTGTCTCTCTCTCCTTTGTTCCCTCTCCCTTCTCTCTGTCTCCTATTACTTCCTTCTCTTTCTCTCTCTCTTTCGCTGTCCCTCACTGTCTCTCAGCAGAGGCTGTTTCACTGTAGGGCTGCAGACAGACAGCTGCATATGGTTTAACGTTTTAGAATCAAGAATACACAGAAACAGAGTTATTTCTTCATGTCATTTCATCAAGATTGAACCATGCCTTATTTCCAGAACTTTGTTTCCAGAAGTCAACATTGCATTTCATTCACATCATAATTCCTTAATAAATAAGATGTTTCCATCATTTCTAAAAAGCTAATGATGGAGATGCAGATGGTGGTGACTGCTGTTGGTCCTGAAGTCTCTCTACCAGGGTCTGTTCTCTGTGTTTAATTAAAGCACCACAGACAGGTGCACCAGGGCTTTACAGGTCCAACCACGAGTTTAGACCAGCCTGTCACTTCCTCACCCAGCTAATTATCCAACACACAGTACAATACTCCAGTCCTGTAATAATGTACGTATTTAATACAGAGGCCTGTTCACTTTTAATGGGTCTGACAGACTTTAGACTCCAATGTCAGGAGAGAAACATTTTGTGACTGTTCATAAAGTTCATAAGTCTGACCGACTGGCTCAAATCGGTCTTATGTAGCAGAATTTGAAATTATGTGTATTACATTGGATAAAAGTAGAGACTCAGAACTAGAAAATTGTATATCATACACTAATGTTGATGAACAATGGGAAAGAAATTCTGCTTTGAAAGTTGATAAACTTGTAAACCCACTTTTGAGAAAATGACCATTAAATGTTTTGGTACACCAACTGGAGAGTTCTTTGTCTACACCCATTCAGCATGGTTCACACCCTCCTAAGCCTTAGCCCCACCCATATCTTTAAGGATTTACATTTGAGGCCATGTGCTAAGCAGAGTGAGTACGGTAGTGTATTAAACAACCAAATATTTTGAGACTAAAGGCTGGCTTATGCTACTGTAAGGTATGCGTAACTAGCTGCAGGGAAGTCAGGCGCAGGAGAGCAGAATTTGGGTAGCAAACGGAGCCCTTTAATACGGCGAACAAACACACAGAACACTAAACAAATACGGGTTCACATAACCCGGCGCAAACCAGTCTGACGTGCACATACACGTAACAACAAACAATTCCACACACAGACATGGGGGGAACAGAAGGTTATATACACGTCAAATAATGAGGGAATGTAAACCAGGTGTGTGGGAAAACAAGACAAAACAAATGGAAATTTAAAGGTGGATCGGCGATGGCTAGAAGACCGGTGACGTCGACCGCCGAACGCCGCCCGAACAAGGAGAGGAACTGACTTCGGCGGAAGTCGTGACAGCTACGTCTATCGACATGTCTGTAGACAGTTGTCGCATTGAACATTCTATTGTCAGTGTCGTTATGAAAAAGCATCAACACAAAAAACACAGGCTGAATGACATCAGCAGCCTGGTGGTCCAAAATAACATAACTGGTGTATTTAGACAACCAATAAACCCATCCATTTAAAAATGTATTTAATATACAGTACCAGTCAAAGGTTTGTACACACCTACTCATTCAAGTGTTTTTCTTTATTTGAACTATTCTCTACATTGTAAAATAATATTGAAGACATCAAAACCATGAAATAACATATATGGAATCATGTAGAAACCAAAAAAGTGTTAACCAAATCAAAATATATTTGAGATTTGAGATTCTTCAAAGTAGCCACCCTTTGCCTTGATGACAGCTTTGCACACTCTTGGCATTCTCTCAACTAGCTTCATGAGGTAGTCACCTGAAATGCATTTAAATTAGCAGGTGTGCCTTGTTAATTTATGGAATGTCTAATGTCCATTGCTTGTGTTTCTTGACCCAAGCAAGTCTCTTCTTATTACTGGTGTCCTTTAGTAGTGGTTTCTTTGCAGAAATTTATACATGGGCTCCTGAGTGGCGCAGCAGTCTAAGGCACTGCATCTCAGTGCAAGAGTTGTCACTGCAGTCCCTGGTTCGAAACCAGGCTGCATCACATCTGTCTGTGATTGCGAGTCCCATAGGGCTGTCGTGTCTTTGCTATCATTAAATTGAAGACTTATAGTTTTTATCAAAGATTCCTGTAATTAGGGATTACGCGATCAACTGAGTTGTAACGTAACTAATTAACTATGAATTCGAGGGCACCAGGGAAAGTAGTCAGATTACAAAGTTATAATTTCCCAATATAACCTTTCAGATATTTTCATATCTGATCAATAGTCTTCTGATTAATGATTTATTTATTTTTACCTCACGTTAGTCTCATTCCAAACGTCGTAAATTGTTGGTTATCTGCACGAACCCAGTCTTCACTGAGTCATCCATACATCAATTGTCTTAAATCATTTATTTATTACTAACTAATTAATTCACAGAAATGCATAAACAAACAAACTTAAAAATAGTTACATGAAATGATGGGAGAAATATGCCCTAGTGGGCTGAACCGGCATGGCGGCTTGTTAGACAAAGGAAAAATTGGCGTTCGACCAAGAAGTCACTATAGAGTTCATAATTATAACAATTGACATGCTAATCCTTTACACATGAACGCTCACTCATTCGGGAACAATTGCAATCAATATACACTGCTCAAAAAAATAAAGGGAACACTTAAACAACACAATGTAACTCCAAGTCAATCACACTTCTGTGAAATCAAACTGTCCACTTAGGAAGCAACACTGATTGACAATACATTTCACATGCTGTTGTGCAAATGGAATAGACAAAAGGTGGAAATTATAGGCAATTAGCAAGACACCCCCAAAAAAGGAGTGATTCTGCAGGTGGTGACCACAGACCACTTCTCAGTTCCTATGCTTCCTGGCTGATGTTTTGGTCACTTTTGAATGCTGGCGGTGCTCTCACTCTAGTGGTAGCATGAGACAGAGTCTACAACCCACACAAGTGGCTCAGGTAGTGCAGTTCATCCAGGATGGCACATCAATGCGAGCTGTGGCAAAAAGGTTTGCTGTGTCTGTCAGCGTAGTGTCCAGAGCATGGAGGCGCTACCAGGAGACAGGCCAGTACATCAGGAGACGTGGAGGAGGCCGTAGGAGGGCAACAACCCAGCAGCAGGACCGCTACCTCCGCCTTTGTGCAAGGAGGTGCACTGCCAGCGCCCTGCAAAATGACCTCCAGCAGGCCACAAATGTGAAGTTCAAGATGACGGTCAATCACCCTCGGTCTGGGGCTCCATGCAAGATTTCACCTCGTGGGGCATCAATGATCATGAGGAAGGCGAGGGATCAGCCCAGAACTACACGGCAGGACCTGGTCAATGACCTGAAGAGAGCTGGGACCACAGTCTCAAAGAAAACCATTAGTAACACACTACGCCGTCATGGATTAAAGATCCTGCAGCGCACGCAGATCCTGCTTAAGCCACGTGCATGTCCAGGCTCTGTCTGAAGTTTGCCACATGACCATCTGGATGATCCAGAGGAGGAATGGGAGAAGGTCATGTGGTCTGATGAGACAAAAATAGAGCTTTTTGGTCTAACTCCACTCGCCGTGTTTGGAGGAAGAAGAAGTATGAGTACAACCCCAAGAACACCATCCCAACCGTGAAGCATGGAGGTGGAAACATCATTCTTTGGGGATGCTTTTCTGCAAAGGGGACAGGACGACTGCACCGTATTGAGGGGAGGATGGATGGGGCCATGTATCGCGAGATCGTGGCCAACAACCTCCTTCCCTCAGTAAGAGCATTGAAGATGGGTCGTGGCTGGGTCTTCCAGCATGACAACGACACGAAGCACACAGCCATGGCAACTAAGGAGTGGCTCCGTAAGAAGCATCTCAAGGTCCTGGAGTGGCCTAGCCAGTCTCCAGACCTGAACCCAATAGAAAATCTTTGGAGGGAGCTGAAACTCCGTATTGCCCATGCGACAGCCCCGATGAACCTGAAGGATCTGGAGACAGATCTGTAGGTTGTAGGAGTGCGGCTCAAAATCCCTGCTAGCAGTGTGTGCAACACCTAGCATTCAAGAACTGACCAGGAACATCAGTCATGATGCTCTAGTAATTGCAAACAAAGGTTTCTGTACCAAATATTAAGTTCTGCTTTTCTGATGTATCAAATACTTATGTCATGCAATAAAATGCAAATTAATTACTTAACAATCATACAATGTGATTTTCTGGATTTTTGTTTTAGATTCCGTCTCTCACAGTTGAAGTGTACCTATGATAAAAATTACAGACCTCTACATGCTTTGTAAGTAGGAAAACCTGCAAAATCGGCAGTGTATCAAATACTTGTTCTCCCCACTGTATATATTTACGCTCATTGTGTGTCGTCTTAATCGTTGGAGAGAAGTTAGTTTTGGTTGGAGTTCCTTCTGTCTCGGTTATTGTGGATAGTTCAGAGTGACATTCGTTATAGAATGGATGTTTCGGCGGTTGTCTTTCTTCGCGTTCAATGATACCGAATTCCTAGCTGCAGACTAGTAGTCAATATCAAAGACTTGTTCTTATTCATCTAAGAGTTTAACCACGTGGTATGGTTAAAGATTCAGCAATGGTACTTAACCTTCGTTCTCCCCATGGAGGATAAACATGGTCTAATGATAATTTCTCAGAGATGGCTTTTATTCAGATAGCAGGAAGGGGCTGTCCTTGGATGTCTGACCTGTACTGGGCTAAGGGGCGGTCCTTGGATTTAGTTCAAATACAAAAGGGATTTGTATTTTTCTTCATTAAACAGTCCAAAATCATATTACACAATTATACAAACAGTATCATACTCACTCATTCATTTTATACAACAAACAGATGTAAACCTCATATCTGAGGTTATTATATAAACAGCGGTATGGTAATGTAGCCCCACAGTCTCACATGAGTTTCCCACGTGGTGACAAACGGGCATGTTAATAGCTGGACTCTCCACCGATCTTTTATACTTTTGCAGGAACATGAAATATGTTCGTACCTCAAGTTCTGTGAGGTGGAAGAAAATTCCTTTGTCCTGAAAGTTTACCCTCTCCCTAATACTGTTTGGCCATGAGGAGATTCTCAGGAATTTACGACGTCTCTCTGTGATCATAGCATGGGTTGAAGGAGGAAAGGGAGAGGCAGGGAGAGGGGGATGGGGTTTGCAATACCCAAGCAGGCAACGTCATGACAGAGCGCAATTGGCCCAGTGTCGTCTGGGTTAGGGCTTGGCCGGGTAGGCTGTCATTGTAAAATAAGAATTTGTTCTAAACTAGTTAAATAACAAAAATAAAGAAGGCCTGATTCATGCAGTCTCCTATTAACAGTTGATGTGTCTGTTACTTGAACTCTGTGAAGCATGATTTGGGCTGGTAACTCTAACTTATCCTCTGCAGCAGAGGGTCTTCCTTTCCTGTGGCGGTCCTCATGAGAGCCAGTTTCATCATAGCCCTTGGTGGTTTTTGCGACTGCACTGACATGACATTTTCCGCATTGACTTACCTTAATGTCTTAAAGTCATGATGGACTGTCATTTCTCTTTGCTTATTTGAGCTGTTCTTGACATAATATGGACTTGGTCTTTGACCAAATAGGGCTATCTTTTGTATACCACCCCTACCTTGTCACAACACAATTGATTGGCTCAAACGCATTAAGAAGGAAAGAAATTACATTCCAGTTGACTACCTCATGAAGCTGGTTGACAGAATGCCAAGAGTGTGCAAAGCTGTCACCAAGAAAAAAGGTGGCTACTTTGAAGAATCTAAAATACACAATACATTAGGATTTGTTTAACACTTTTTTGGATTCTACATGTGTTATTTCATAGTTTTGAAGTCTTCACTATTATTCTACAATGTAGAATTTTTTTTAAATAAAGAAAAACCCTTGAATGAGTAGGTGTGTCCAAACTTTTGACTGGTACTGTACATGGATGGAAGCTTCTCCCTCTCTGTCAGAGATGCCATGGTAGACCTTAGTTTGTTGATGTAATCCGGAGACAGGTGTTTTATACAACATCCTTCTGTTCTCTTTTCGACTCCTTCCTCATACTTCAATTGGCAAGATGTTCTATATCTCCTTAGCTATCATACTCTGCTTCCAACGGACATTCAACTGATTTCAAAACTCGGTCCTCCAGAAAGTGCAGTGCATTAGCTACACTTTTGCAGTTCTTCGTGATACAGTTATCTTTCAAAAAAGCTGCGTTAGAAAGGATTAGCAGCTCATGTTATACAGTGCATTCAGAAAGTATTCAGACCCCTTTACTTTTTCCACATTTTGTTACGTTACAATTTAATCCATTTTAGAATAAGGCTGTATTTTTCCTCATCAATCTACACAAAATTATGTTTGCAATTTTTTCACAAAAGTATTCAGACCCTTTACTCAGTACTTTGTTGAAGCACCTTTGACAGCGATTACAGCCTCGAGTCTTCTTTGGTATGACGCTACAAGCTTGGCACATTTGTATTTGGGGAGTTTCTCCCATTCTTCTCTGCAGATCCTCTCAAGCTCTGTCAGTTGGATGGGGAGTGTCGCTGCACAGCTATTTTCAGTTCTCTCCAGAAATGTTTGATTGGGTTCAAGTCCGGGCTCTGGCTGGGCCACTCAAGAACATTCAGAGACTTGTCCCGAAGCCACTCCTGCATTGTCTTGTCTGTGTACTTAGGGTCGTTGTCCTGCTGGAAGTTGAACATTTGCCCCAGTCTGAGGACCTGAGTGCTCTGGAGCAGGTTTTCATCAATGATCTCTGTAATTTTCTCCGTTCATCTTTCCCTCGATCCTGACTAGTCTCCTCGTCCCTGCCGCTGAAAAACATCCCCACAACAGAATGTTCCCATTTCCATTCTTCAGCATAGAGATGGTGCTAGGTTTCCTCCAGACGTGACACCTGGCATTCAGGCCAAAGAGTTCAATCTTGGTTTAATCAGACCAGAGAATCTTGTTTCTCATGGTCTGAGAATCCTTTAGGTGCCTTTTGCCAAACTTTATGTAATCCATTTTAGAATAATAATAATGTAACAAAATGTGGAAAAGGTGAAGCGGTCTGAATTCTTCCTGAATGCGTTGTAGACAGAAGTGTGCTATATGGCAGACCAATCTGAACTCATCTCTTGGCATATGCAGCCCATCCATTATCTTAGCCAATCATGTCTAGCTGTTAAGTTCCTGCCTTTTTCAGTGGTTACACCAACTAGGCTCATACCCTTTCACACGTACCATCACACGGGTGTGATCGTTCTACAGTGGTCCCTGAAGCGTACGATCACACCCGTGTGATTAGAACACTCATTTAGAACGCTCGTTTAGAACGGCCAGTTTCGAATGACGCAACAATCAGCGTTTGAGCTGGCCACACTTTTTTCAGAAACTATTTACACAAACACAGTCCTTACAAAGTTATGTCCAGAATGTGAGCAGTTTATTTTTGGATTCAATGTTCAGATATTCACAGAAGAATATATAGCATAACACAATCATCCTAACCGGAAAAATGTAGGCTACATTTGTCCTAGCGCTGAGGAAAGATTGACCCAACACAAGCAGTCATATTTTCTAACTCTCGGCTGACATAAACTACAATATGAATTAGCTAATAGCAATTACTATGTATAATCAATCACATCACGGTTGAGCACACCATTGATCGAAATAATTAGGTAAAGCACTTTTTAGAAATCGAAAGTAATCCGACGATTAGTTTCAGCGCGCAGCCATGCATTTTTTTTCCTCACAGAAACCGAAGATAATAAGAGAAGACGAGATGAGTTTGGTCTGTTTATAGTATGCATGTTGAAGGGGTGTGTCGTCTACCGTCGTTCACATCCCACCATTCATTTCCGGAAGTTCTCAAAAAACGAGTGCTCTTACTCACCTAATTTTGTTATAACATCTTTGGTCAAACAGACGATTACGTGAACCCAGAATGCATTGAACGTCAACAAACATGACTACACAGCTGGAATTAGCTTAGCTCATCATAATCAGTACAACCTTCAAAAAAGTATTTTACACACATAATATGTGCCCATTACAATCTGTGCAAGAATCGGAATGCATGATTTGTCACCTAGATTTGAAAACATGTGAATAAAACCGTAAATACACAAATAATTGCCACACAAAACATTTTCTGATAGTGATTTATTGATACAAGTGGCGCGTGCCGGCAGTCAACCACGTACCCTCTCACTCTAAACCATTCAGTGTTGTTGTTTATGTATGTAGCTAGTGAGATGAGCTGAAGCATTAGCAATGTCTTTCAAAAGGAGACAACAAACAAATGTGGAAATTCTGGAGATTTTTTAAAATTCTGACAATGAGTCTGAAAGTCAGGAATCAGATTCTGACAGTGACAGTGAGGAGCTGCCCCCCAACCTTGTAGCCATTGAGAACCCTGAATCTGAATTTCCCTTGTCCACTGACAAAGTCCCAGTTCCCTTTGAAGATGCTGGTGGTGATGGAGGCATACCAACAGTGGATGAAGTACAGGAGTTCTGTGGTAGCTGGAAGGCCACCAGTCATTTCACCCCTCCTGGCCCTGCTGTTTCACCCCTCCTGGCCCTGGTGTTTGCTTTGATGAGTCCCAGTCTGGAGTGCAACGCCCCTTGCCATTTCCAACTGAGACAGAGTGCTTCAAGTTGTTTCTGACAGAGGAGCTGGTGGGAGACATAGTAGAGACCAATCGCTATGCCTTGGAGCTACAGGATAAGAGAGAGCCAGGAGTGGGGGACAACCACAATTAGTGAAATGTATACATTCCTGGTGACAGTAAAGACTGCTTTCTAGTTCTGCTGCTACGACTGCATTTCATCAACGCTACTACCATCCTAAATGACCCGTTATACAAAATAAGAAATGTTAACAGCTGGCAGTAAAGTGGCATGACAAACGAGACGTCCATGTCCTCTCCACTGTCCATACAGCAACCATGTCGGCCACAGGGAAGGTGGACCACCTGACGGGAGAGAGAAACAAACCAGACAGAGAAACATGAAACCAGACTGCGTGCTTGACTATTACCTCAAAATGGGGGCAGTGGATGATAAACAGCTTTGTGGAATGCACTCAGAAAACGACTAAGTGGTATAAGATATTTTTCAATTTTTCCAGGGTAGCGTCAAAATACAACATGCCAATACTTCTGACGCATTTAGCATTGTTTTACAGAACTAATAGAATAATGTAACTAGCTACATAAGCACGATTGAATATAACACCATAAAAGGTGAGTAACGTTACCTCGCGTTATAAGGAATATATACAAATATATTATGCTCCATTCACACAGTGAGCTATAGTAGAAACGGTATAACACGACACAATAACGTAATTAGGCACTTACTTTGATAGAAACGCAGTCTTGATTTGAAGATGGGTGTCTGGAGTGACGCCTCTAGCACTGAGACGCTGTGCCACTTGGGAGTCATAAGGCCAGGGTAGCTTCAAAATACAACACATGCTAATACTTCCCTGACGCAATTAGCATTGTTTTCCAGAGCTAATAGGAGAATGTAGCTAGCTACCTAAGCATTGAGTATAACACCATAAATGTTATGAAATGAGTAACGTTACATCGCGTGTCCGCGGTTATAAGGAATATACACAAAAACATGATGCTACAGTAGAAACGACATAACACGACATGCAGAAACTATTATAACGTAATAAGGCACTTTGATAGAAACGCACACATTTCCAAAGGTATTATTGGTAACGAAAACAACTTTGATTTCGATGCAGGCGACAGGTGGAATAATATGAACACGTGTATGCAGGACGGCAGATGAGTAAATGTCCTGCACAAACAATTGAGAAGTGTTTGGGGAATTTTGTCCGGGTCAGAAATGTCCAAAAAATTAATTGGTCCGCAAAAGTAAAAATGACTACTTTTATGTGAATGAATGAGGCGGAACACACCTCATTTCAAACTGTTATTAGAAAATAAAAGACTTGTTAGAAATAATTTAAAATTGACAAATAAAAACAGGCTGCGTGCTTTTGTTTGAGGGCAGCGCGGATGAAATGTACTGTTACATAACAAACACATTCTGGAATGGAGAGAACGTTCTAATATCACGTGCATAAAAAAACTCACGCTGGGGCGACCGTTAGAGATATTTGGAACTCACGCATGAAAGGGTTAAAAAAAATATTTGTATTTACAGATGACAAACACGTTTGTTATTATTAAGGCACATGAAAGTTCCATAAGACATTTCTGCCCCCAAAAAAGCATTTTGATTAAAAATAAATGTTTACGTTCTAATGCCTCTCCTGTGAAGTACTGACACGATACATACGCCTAGTTTCCTGAAACGAGTCACATATACTTTTATAGTGATGGTGCAGGCTTGTATATACCTACAAAGTAGTATCATCATCTATATATTTTTTTCATAGTCATACATACAGTAGATTTATCAGCATCCTCACCCTGCACAGCAATGCAGTATAATGCTGATGCATGAACAGCCCTTGCTGCAGAATACTAATAATGCTCTTTCTATGTTCAGCCTGCTACTCACATCCTCTGGTGTTTTTAATAAGGATTCTGTGCCTGCATAGGTTTCTGGAGCATACCTCAGGTAAACAGAGTTCATCAACACAAAACCACAGTGAAATAAAACTGAACCTCACTGTAAAGTCTAAAGTTGACATTTACATTATGTTAGGCAGTGCTTATTTTGAGCCGGATCCTCTCAGATTTGACTTCGTTCCGACACCTATTTACCCGGATCCGGTACCTCTCGCGGCATGATTTATTAATTGTTTCACTGTTCGCACTGTAGACATTCTAATAAAAGTGAAGAGCGTTAAATCAAGTTGCGTCTTTGTTATTTCTTCCGCTCCCCAGTATGACCATCATGTAAAAGCGCGGTCATCCTTCTGTGTAATCATCCTATCCTGTCAGACTGATTGCAGACCTGCTCTCTTATTTGTACTTAGAGGTTATGGGGAGGGCCAGTGGGGTAAGTATCTGATCTTGACACAGGTCTTGGTAGTGGTGGTCAGCTAGTGAAGAGGTCCCTACGTAATCATGTCACCTAGCCTAGGCTAGTGGTCTCCCTACTGATATTGAAATGTGGGAAAGCCAAATAAAAAATGGGTAAGAAAAGGTAATCGAGTTTGATGACATTTTGAAGACAAAAATCCAGAGAAACCTGGTGAATCGAACCCAGAACTAGTCAGAAAACTGTCAGTGCTGGAGGAGAGGAGTAAGGGGCAAACTGATCCTGATGGCGATGCCTTAGCTAGCAGCACTGCATTGTAGACAAAGCTAAGGAGGACACCCAGGTTATAGTTAACACTTAAAATAACAAAATAGACACTACAGCCAGAGTCTTCCAAACAACCTTAGAAGGAGACTCAACATCACAGCCACAGGCCCGCTCATGGCTTTGAGCAAGAAATTGACTGTCAAGAGTTAAATGGACTTGACATGTGATGTTTTTCCTTTACAAACTTGTTCTGTACTGTGAAGTTAATCTGAATATGTGCTTCATATTATCACATAGGCAGGAGGCCTGGTTAGAGCGTTGGACTGGTAACCTGAAGGTTGCTTGATCGAATCCCTGAGCTGACAAGGTACAAATCTGTCGTTCTGCCCCTGAGCAAGGCAGTTAACCCACTGTTCCCTGTGCGCCAGAAGATGTGGATGTCGATTAAGGCAGCCCCCTGCAACTTTTTGATTCAAAGGGGTTGGGTTAAATGCGGAAGACACATTTCAGTTGAATACATTGTTGGACAACTGACTAGGTATCTCCCTTTCCCCTTATATATTCTCATAAATGTGTTCTGCTGTAGCCTACATAGATTTATTTATTTGAAGTTATATTCTGAGATTGTGATATTTATGCTACATTGATGTCTTAAAAATTATATGAAATTCAGGTCTTGGTAAGCCCCACAGCTGAGTATGTGTGGATATGCATATGGCGGGTGTTCTGCTGTGACGTCTAAATTGTTCCTGTACACTGATGTCTAGAAAAGTGGGCTATAAGAAATTCTGACTTGTTTAAGCCCCGCAGCTACACTCAAGTATGTAGGCATACTGTACTGCAGTGACGTCTAAAATGCTTTGAATTAATCAGCACCTTGGAGAGTGCTGTCCATTTCACCACCATAGATAGTAGGCTACTTGGCTGTTTACTCTGTCTGCTGCGCAGCCACGTTGTGTTTGTCACTTTTTTTCTCAATGTGTTCTGGTACCTCAGAGCCCTCCGGTTCTGAGTTTATTGTTAAAAGGGGTAATCTGTGATTCCTACTTCCATTTTTGGACGTTTAAATTAATGATATAAATCTATTGATTCTTGAAGAATATAATTTATGAATGCCTTGACCGCTCAGTTATTATTTGAACTGCAGAATGACCCTTTAATGTGGTCATAGTGTAGTCCAGATAATGTATCTACCTGGTACCATCAGCTTTTCTCCTGCAGTCTTTAAAATGTTCTGAGGAAAACAAAGAAAGTGTGGTAATTAATCCTAACTTGGATGAACCTAGAGGTAGTTATCTGAATGGAAATGAGGAAAATCAGCTCTGTGAGTATTAAGGTAATGCACAGTATGTTCCTCATTTGAACCCTATGTTATCCTCAAGTTTAATGAAGATTTTATAAATGGCTTTATTAATTAACATTATTGTACAGTGTTAGCTACCACCCTTCCTCCTAGCTATGGGGACCATCAGACACCTTAAAGACTATGGGCTCAGTTCAATCTGTATCGCTGAAACATTACAGATAGTGTGCAAAACACTTCAAGGTAATTTCCTATTGAGACGAAATTGGCCACGAATGCAGTCTCCTCTAACGCTGGAACATTGCGTTTAAATTTCAATTAAGCTGTAATGCTGAATTTCCGTGATACGGATTGAATACTGCCCTATGTATCTATTAATTTGGTATTTCTCATAATTTATATTTGTTTTTATCTGTTTATAGTCATTTTCATATTCAGTGTTACTGAACACTGTTATTATTCACCTTTGTGATTATGGTTTATCTGGCAGGTGTAATCAGCATATGTTATCCCCCTCCATCTGCTGTTGAATAATACAAAACGGTTCATTGTCATCTTTCATTGTAAATCCACACATAGTCACATTTGATAGTAATCTTTGAAGCTACCGAAAGCCAAGGGTGCTTAACTTTTAATGGATAGGGGGCAGCATTTTAGCTTTTGGATGAATTGCATGCCCATAGTGAACTGCCTCCTACTCTGTCCCACATGCTAATATATGCATATTATTGGATATAAAACACTCTGAAGTTTCTAAAACTGTTTGAATGATGTCTGTGAGTATAACAGAACTCATATGGCAGGCAAAAACCTGAGAAAAAATCCAAACAGGAAGTGAGAATTCTGAGACAGGTTAATGTTCAACTCATCCCCGATTCAATTCCCTGTAAGATATGGATCTGTTTGCCCCTTCTACGCCTTCCACTATATGTCAACAGTCTGTAGAATGTGGAATGAAGCTTATGCTGTGTTGTGGGGCCGGATGGGAGGGGAATGAGTCAGTGGTCTGGCAGATTGCCAGTTCCTGGTCATGCGCTTTCCTCATGATATCCCCTTGCGTTCCATAACTTCTACAGACATGAAGGAATGCTCCGGTTGGAACGTTATTGGATATATATGATAACAACATCCTGAAGATTGATTCTCTACTTAGTTTGACCAATTTATTCGACCTGTTATATAACTTTTTGAAGTTTTCGTCCGAGTTCGCCTGCATTTGCGCGAGCATTTGGACATGTGCACTAAACGTGCTAGCAGAAGTAGCTACTTAGACATAAGTAATGGACATTATCGAACAAAACAACGATTTGTTGTCGAACTAGGATTCCTGGGAGTGCATTCTGATGAAGATGGTCAACGGTAAGGGAATATTTATGATGTAATTTCGTATTTCTGTTGACTCCAACATGGCGGAGAAATGTTGTTATGTTTGAGCGCCGTCTCAGATTATTGCATGGTGTGCTTTTTACGTAAAGTTTTTTTGAAATCTGACACAGCGATTGCATTAAGAACAAGTGTATCTTTAATTATATGTAAAACATGTATCTTTCATCAAAGTTTATGATGAGTATTTCTGTTATTTGACGTGGCTCTCTGCAATTTCTTAGGATATTTTGGAGGCATTTCTGAACATGGCGCCAATGTAAACCGAGATTTGTGGATATAAATATGCACATTATCGAACAAAACATAAATGTATTGTGTAACATGATGTCCTATGAGTGTCATGTGATGAAGATCATCAAAGGTTAGTGATTAATTTTATCTCTATTTCTGCTTTTTGTGACTACTATCTTTTGCTGGGAAAATGGCTGTGTTTTTCTGTGGCTATGTACTGAGCTAACATAATCGTTTGGTGTGCTTTCGCCGTAAATCCTTTTTGAAATCAGACATGTTGGCTGGATTCACAACATGTGTAGCTTTAATTTGGTGTCTTTCATGTGTGATTTCATCAAAGATTGATTTTTATAGTAATATATTTGAATTTGGCGTGCTACATTTTCTCTGGCTTTTGGCCAAGTGGGACGCTACCGTCCCACATATCCCAGAGAAGTTAAATGATCCATGCTATGACCATCTTAAAACAATTCCATATGTTAGCTTAGATGAAGCTAGTATTATAAAACCTTCTTTAACCTGTCTCCTCCCCTTCATCTATGTGGATTTAACAATCAACATCAATAAGGGATCATAGCTTTCATCTAGATTCACCTGGTCAGTCTATGTCATGGAAAGAGCTCTTAATGTTTTGTACTCTCAGTGTATAATGAGAAAACATGACATTGATTTCAAATATACTTGGCAAAAAGACAATAACAAACAATTGTTTTATATAACCGTAGCAATCCCCTTTTCATTGTAAGCATCTGAAAATGTATATTGGACTCAGGCCCATTCTGAAAGAACAGCTAGTCCAGAATGTGAGCAGAATCATTTTAATATGTATCATTTAGATAGCATTTACAGAGCTGTCAGAAAAACAACTGGATTTTCCTCTAATAGGGGCTAGGCAGCTGTCTCTACTGCTGTGTATGCCAAGCGCTGAGCTGAGCACATAGTGGCCAAGAACAATACCTCGATGTAGTATGATTTGGTCCAGCCCGGGGTGCGCCCACAGACCCAATGTTTAATCATCTGGCCATCTGGGTTAAACAAATTAGCTTTCTCTGAATCTTGGATCAATGGATATTTTTCCCTTTATGTTTTTTCCCAAATCAGTGAAAACTGTGCCTTGTTCATCATGGAATACTGAGGGGGATGGAAAATACATTCAGCCTCCACTCACCATATGAGTAACTTTAGCCATTACCTCACGTAAGCTAAAATGATCTTACCATATTCCCTTTCTATGTTTACTTTCTCCTTTAGCGCTTCTCCTTTAGCAGATCTGGGGTTTATTTAATGAAATCACACATCCATATCATCCATTCCGCTGCGTTTCTAAATATGCTAACGAGTCCAAGATGGAGCCTACTCACCGCACATTTTCAATTAGTTACGTTGTCACCCGGATAAATGTGTCATTGTAAATGCAACCATACGCTCACACCACTTAATATCAGAGGAAAGATTAAGAGTAAATGATTGAGCGACTGCACCACTCTGGAACACGAATATTGCTGGCTGATAAGATATTAAATGAATCCAGACCCTGATATGAGGAGTCAAGAACGCAGGCAGTATTATTTTCCTTCCTTCTGATTGACTAAACATTGAGCTGTGACATAATTGGGTTGGTAACAAAGTGACCGTGGAGTGTGAATAAGTCTTTAACAAGGCTTTTGATCTGATAAACACGCAGCAGACACCGAGGCAATGGAGGCCCTCCCATGACAAGCTGCCAGATACTCTGTACACGCAGACAGGCACATCTTCTGGGCTGCTACTGCAGCAGTCATTCTCATTCAAGGTAACACTTCAGCTGAAGTGGCTGGATATCACCTCGGCACTTAGCTATGACCGAAATTGGATGTTGTTGATGTTGCTTTATCTCCTTGTTAGTGATGCACTTGTCTTTCTTTATGCCACTGTTACAGGTAATGGCATGTATAAAGTGGCGATACTGACTCTCGATCAAATCCTCTCGTCAAACAGTGTGTTACTAGTTTACATGTTTCTTCCCACTCAGTAAACCTGTTGGTTATTATCTAACTGACACATCTCATCTACACCTCAACATACGCTCTCATCTATCTCTCACCTGTCTTTAACAGGGTGATATACCACAGTAAACAAGGTATTTGTTCTTCACATACATGTAGTGTGGGAGAATCATTCACAGCAGTTTCTTTATTTTCACCTCAACTAACACCTGTGAACTAAGGCGTGACTTCAAGAATGAACCTATGTATCTCTTTTTGTATCCCTTTTACCCTCATTGCTGGGTCTGCTCCTTCACTTATGTGCTTCTGTCATAATCTACTTCCCTCATCTCTTGCCTTTCTCAAAACACTATAAACAGTATGTCCATGTTCTCACGTATTCCCCGTCCCAGATGTTTGTGGGCCTGTCCATCTGGTTCTCTTAATGTGTGGTTTTTATTAGCATGGCCGCCCCTCCACATGGCACACACGTACCAGACCCCAGCAGGTGGAGACATCTCAGAGCAGCAGGGGTGAGCCTGTCCACCGCCACAGAGGGAATAACACTCCGAACTCCCCCACCGTCCGCCTGCTCTATCTCCCTCTCTATCAGACCCCTCGTCCTCCTCCCCATCCTCCTCCCCAGCACTCAGCAGACTGTCTAGGAATGATAAATGGAGGACGGAAGACAGATGGCCACCACCTCAGAAGGAGCAAATAGAATAGATGATCCAGTGCCGTTAAACGGCTTCCTGTCGCTGTTGTTGAGGTGTTGACGCGATGATGTCTGATCCGTGGTTGTTGGATGATTGAGGGGATGGTTGCAGCATGGATGTGTTGGTGTTATTTTTGTAAAAAACTATTCAAATAAGGAACTCCCTTTTGAGACTTTTCTCATTGGGAGACCTGAGCAAGAAGGCAGCTCCTAATGGATATTGTAAATGGGTATTGAGATGAAGTGTGTCCGTGGTGTGCATTGTAAGGAGTATTGGATATTGAAGTATTGTCCTCAAAATGTGTTTTTCTGTGGAATTGCTCGTAATTGGCATGTCTAATTATGAAGTATTCTCAATCAATTATGGAACATTCTCCAGACTGATGAAAACTGTCATTCAATTACACACACTTTTAAATCCACTACATAATCATATCAATTAGTACCCACATGCAGGTTTTTATAAGAAAATATATGCAGTGTGCATCAAATCATGCCTTTTTCCGCAAAACAAACTTTAATCTGTGTACACACACACACACGCATACGCACACACTCTAATACACACAATCTACACACACAAAACACACACATTGTAATGTTGTGGTATTGTGGATTTTATATTGAAAATGTGTAATAGTAGAGTAATAATGTATTGTATGATGTGTTGTTTATTTATGATGTGTGCTCTTGTTGTGTTTTGTTGTGATACAACTGTTTTAACCCTGTTTGGACCCCAAGGAATCCTAATAACTATCCTAATAAATAATAAAAAATACTTCCTCTGATTTAGGAGATAATTAAATCGAGATATAGATGTTTATCTCAGATAACATGTGTACGCTCAGCTCCACTTTGCACTCATCACTTGAATGAAAACCTGGCTTCCATTACTTTGGCTCCTTTAGCAAAAGCTATAAGAGAAATTAAACCCAACCACACCCCAGGGAAAGTCTGATGATACAAATTAACATTATATTAAAGGCCCAATGCAGTAAAATACATGATTGTCCTGTGTTTTATATATACTTCAACAAGGCTTCTGCTTGCAAACGCTGGCAGCAAACTAGTTTGTTGAATTTCTTTTAACATGGTTAGTTCTTGGCAAGACTGAAATGGACGTGGCAAGACCATCAGCTCTGCTTGCTGCAGCAATTGTGGAAGATATTTTTGATTTTGATCCCGATCCTATGGAAGCATTGTTTCCCCTAGTAGCAATCGCTATTGATGGGATTGAAAATGAGAATACTGAATTATGTGGAGGAGGTGACAGTGACCTCTCCTTTCGGGCTCACTTTCGGGTGGGTTGGGAGACCTTCCAGGTAATTTGCAATACATTTGTATATTGTATTTGTATCAGATGTGTTATTTATGATGTGCCTACTACTCTTTAATAATGTCTGAACGCTGTCTGAATCCTAAATACAATCAAACAATCAAGCCCAGCATCAATGATCTAGCTAGCTAGCCAACCAGAAAACTTCCAGACAGGAAGTGAAAAATCTGAAAGCGAGGCTCTGTTTCAGGGCCTGCCTATTCAATTGCCTAATATTTATCGATATGCATGCACTTCATACGCCTTCCACTAGATGTCAACAGGCAGTGGAAGGTGGAATGGGGTGTCTAGCTTGATCTGAGGTCGAACAAGAGCTCTTGGAATGACGTGTCCAGAATTTCCTTTCTCTACCTAGGCGCGGGAAGCACTTCCATATTGTCTTATGATAAGCGTTCGGTATACACGGCTAATATATCCGGCTCTGTTTTTATTTGATACATATTAGAAAAACATCAAAGTAGGTTTTTTCAACCGAGTTTCATCAGTTTATTCAACGTTTATTGGGACTTTTGGAGTTTTCCGTTCTTTGCGTCGAGAGAAACTGGGAACGTCATCAACATTGGCTAGCATTGTGGCACGAATTCGACAGGAGAAAAGGACATTCTAAAACCAAACAACGATTTATCCTCGACTTAGGACTCCTTGTACAAGATTCTGATGGAAGCTCAACAAAAGTAAGAACAATTTATGATGTTATTTCGTATTTCTGTGGAAAATGTTATTCCCATTCTCTGCCGTTTTGGCGGGCGCTGTCTCGCAGTAACGCAAGCTGTTTGTTATGGTAAAGTAATTTTTGAAATCTAACACGGCGGTTGCATTAAGAACCAGTGTATCTTTCATTTGCCATACAACAAGTATTTTTATGTAAAGTTTATGATGAGTTCTTTGGTCAGATTAGGTGAGTGTCCAAAATAGCTCCGGACATTCTGGTGAATCGATGCTACATATTCACAATGTATAACCACGGTTTGCAGCTCTAAATATGCACATTTTCGAACAAAACATAAGTGTATTGTATAACCTGATGTTATAAGACTGTCATCTGATGAAGTTGGTCAAGGTTAGTGATTCATTTTATATCTTTTGCTGGTTTTTGCGAATGCTATCTATGCGGTGAATAAATGCGGTTGTGTGTTTGGCTATTGTGGTAAGCTAATATAATGCTATATTGTGTTTTCGCTGTAAAACACTTAAATCGGAAATATTGTCTGGATTCACAAGATGTTTATCTTTCATTTGCTGTACACCATGTATTTTTCATAAATGTTTTATGATGAGTATTTAGGTATTTCACGTTGTTCTCTGTAATTATTCTGGCTGCTTTGGTGATATTTTTGATGGTAGCTGCAATGTAAAACTATGATTTATACCTCAAATATGCACATTTTCGAACAAAACATAAATTTATTGTATAACATGTTATAAGACTGTCATCTGATGAAGTTGTTTCTTGGTTAGTGACTAATTATATCTATATTTGGTCGGTATTGTGATAGCTACCTATGCGGTAGAGTCTTTGGCTATTGTGGTTAGCTAATAGAAATACATATTGTGTTTTCGCTGTAAAACATTTTTACAGCGCACCTATTACTAGCCTGTTCAAACTCTCTTTCGTGTCGTCTGAGATTCCCAAAGATTGGAAAGCAGCCGCGGTCATCCCCCTCTTCAAAGGGGGGGACCATCTTGACCCAAACTGCTACAGACCTATATCTATCCGACCCTGCCTTTCTACGGTCTTCGAAAGCCAAGTCAACAAACAGATTACCGACTATTTCGAATCCCACCGCACCTTCTCCGCTATGCAATCTTGTTTCAGAGCTGGTCATGGGTGCACCTCAGCCACGCTCAAGGTCCTAAACGATATCTTAACCGCCATCGATAAGAAACAATACTGTGCAGCCATATTCATTGACCTGGCCAAGGCTTTCGACTCTGTCAATCATCACATCCTCATCGGCAGACTCGATAGCCTTGGTTTCTCAAATTATTGCCTCGCCTGGTTCACCAACTACTTCTCTGATAGAGTTCAGTGTGTCAAATCGGAGGGCCTGTTGTCCGGGCCTCTGGCAGTCTCTCTGGGGGTGCCACAGGGTTCAATTCTTGGGCAGACTCTCTTCTCTGTATACATCAATGATGTCGCTCTTGCTGCTGGTGAGTCTCTGATCCACCTCTACGTAGACGACACCATTCTGTATACTTTTGGCCCTTCTTTGGACACTGTGTTAACAACCCTCCAGACAAGCTTCAATGCCATACAACTCTCCTTCCGTGACCTCCAACTGCTCTTAAATACAAGTAAAACTAAATGCATGCTATTCAACTGATCGCTGCCTGCACCTGCCCGCCCGTCCAGCATCACTACTCTGGACGGTTCTGACTTAGAATATGTGGACAACTACAAATACCTAGGTGTCTGGTTAGACTGTAAACTCTCCTTCCAGACTCACATCAAACATCTCCAATCCAGGCCTCCCGGGTGGCGCAGTGGTCTAGGGCACTGCATCGCATCGCAGTGCTAGCTGCGCCACCAGAGTCTCTGGGTTCGCGCCCAGGCTCTGTCGCAGCCGGCCGCGACCGGGAGGTCCGTGGGGCGACGCACAATTGGCATAGCGTCGTCCGGGTTAGGGAGGGTTTATCCTTATCCTATCCCCGGTAGGGATATCCTTGTCTCATCGCGCTCCAGCGACTCCTGTGGCGGGCCGGGCGCAGTGCGCGCTAACCAAGGGGGCCAGGTACACGGTGTTTCCTCCGACACATTGGTGCGGCTGGCTTCCGGGTTGGAGGCGCGCTGTGTTAAGAAAGAGTGCGGCTTGGTTGGGTTGTGCTTCGGAGGACGCATGGCTTTCGACCTTCGTCTCTCCCGAGCCCGTACGGGAGTTGTAGCGATGAGACAAGATAGTAATTACTAGCGATTGGATACCACAAAAATTGGGGAGAAAATGGGATAAAAATTAAATAAACATCTCCAATCCAAAGTTAAATCTAGAATTGGCTTCCTATTTCGCAACAAAGCATCCTTCACTCATGCTGCCAAACATACCCTCGTAAAATTGACCATCCTACCGATCCTCGACTTCGGCGATGTCATTTACAAAATAGCCTCCAATACCCTACTCAATAAATTGGATGCAGTCTATCACAGTGCCATCCGTTTTGTCACCAAAGCCCCATATACTACCCACCACTACTACCCAACTACAAAAATCTCTGAAACTGGAAACACTTATCTCCCTCACTAGCTTTAAGCAGCTCACAGATTAATGCACCTGTACATAGCCCATCTATAATTTAGCCCAAACAACTACCTCTTCCCCTACTGTATTTATTTATTATGCTCCTTTGCACCCCATTATTTCTATTTCTACTTTGTACATCCTTCCACTGCAAATCTACCATTCCAGTGTTTTACTTGCTATATTGTATTTACTTTGCCACCATGGCCTTTTTTTTGCCTTTACCTCCCTTATCTCACTTCATTTGCTCACATTGTATATAGACGTATTTTTCTACCATATTATTGACTGTATGTTTGTTTTACTCCATGTGTAACTCTGTGTTGTTTATATGTGTCGAACTGCTTTGCTTTATCTTGGCCAGGTCGCAATTGTAAATGAGAACTTGTTCTCAACTTGCCTACCTGGTTAAATAATAAGTGGTCACAGGCCTCACCCAGCTGGTGCCTGACTATGTGAAGTGGCCTTCTGTAGAGCAGCTGCCAGTGATTTAGGCCGCGTTCGAAAGAAAGACGTTCCATTGGGTGATTGGGTGTATAGATGGCACCCATATCATCCTCAGGGGACCTTCCAACAACAGGAATGCCTACATAACCCGAAAAGGCCATGCCAGCTTCCAACTCCAGGCAGTGTGCGACAGCCAGCTCATGTTTACAAACATCTAAACAGGGAATGTTAAGCAGAGCGATACAGGGGAACCCAGGAGCAGACTCAGATGAGGAAACAGGGATGATTGAACCAAAATATTTATTGTTACACAGAGAGATATGGAGTGCAGATCCGGGGAAGCTCGAATGAGTTGCAGAAAAAACAGATGTTGGCTGAGTAGAACAGGGTAAACAGGTCCTGAGGGGAATCCAAGGTAGTGGTGATGAGTAAAATCCAGCGCAAGGTAGTTGGGTGGTGAGATGTGGAACAGGAGACAGGAGCCAGAGCGGTACCTGCAATGAGAGGATAAACGGTGTCAGGCAGGGAAACAGGCACAGCAGAGTAACAGGATCTTGAGTAATCATAAATGGCTAGAATAATGAACTGACTGAGCAGAGATTACGATCTGGCAGAGTGGAAGTGGCAGGACTGAGTATTTGTAGAGGTCTTGATTATGGAACGAATTGCAGCTGGTAGAGATCTGCTCTGACTCCAGCACACCTGTCTCCAACCACACAATCACACAGAGAGGGAGAGGGAGAGAAACTGCAGGTCAAGAAGACATCGGATGAACACCAGAGGGCATAGCAGGAGCAGATCTGACAGGGAATGCTGATTCTGTGCACAATGCCAGCGTATACAGGACCAGCGACCGCAATCCCATCTGCTTGGGGATTCTGTGTACCCCCTGGGTGTGGACTTAATTGTCCCAAATCAGAAACAACGGCAACATTGAAGATTAACAAAATAATTTCAACCAGGTCCACAGTTTGACACATAGAGAGGGTGTTTGGGCTACTCAAGTGCAAGTGGAGGAGACTGCTGCACTTGGATATGTTCCTTCTAAACAAAGTACCCCATGTGATTACCAGTGCATGTGTTCTCCACAACTTGGTCCTGATCCATGAAGGGATCACAGAGGAAATACCAGTGGAGGCCCCCATTGACCCCATCCTTGACCCTGCTCCAGACCCCCAAAGGACAGCTGTTTGACAGGCAGCAATAATAAAGTGGGACAACCTGATGATGCTGCTCTAAGATACAACACACATCTACGCTCACAGACATACAGTTGTGTGTGTAGTGATGTTGGGGTTGGTGTGGGTTGCATTGTGAGTGTTGCGTTTGGGAAAAGATGATATACTGACTGGGGACGGGGACCACTGCAGGATTACCATAGAAGACCTCCTCCATGATGGAGTAGAACTCCCACTTCCTTCTCCCCTGCCCCGTCTTCTGATGCCCATTAATGATGGCCTTGTACCTGTGTACCTGACACACAATTTTGCATCATGAGTGAACATTAGCAATAGTTACTCACTAAGCAGCAGCAGCTGCTCTCTCTCTTTCCATGTGTGTGTGTGTGTGTGTGTGTAAGTAATTGAAATAGTGAACAAGCTAGCAATAGGAAAGAATGAGGACAAAGGAGAAAGACAAAGAGGGGTTGATACAGTTGAAGTCAGAAGATTACATACACCTTAGCTAAATACATTTAAACTCAGTTTTTCACACTCCTGACATTTAATCCTCGTAAAAATTCCCTGTCTTAGGTCAGTTAGGATCACAACTTTATTTTAAGCCTTTCACACGTACCATCACACGGGTGTGATCGTTCTACAGTGGTCCCTGAAGCGTACGATCACACCCGTGTGATTAGAATGCATATTTAGAACGGACAGTTTTGAATGATGCAACAATCAGCATTTGAGCTGGCCACACTTTATTCAGAAACTATTTACACCAACACAGTCCTTACAAAGTTATGTCCAGAATGTGAGAAGTTTATTTTTGGATGCAATGTTCAGATATTCACAGAAGTATCTATAGCATAACACAATCATCCAAGCTGTAAAAATGTAGGCTACATTTGTCATAGCGCTAACTAAGGAAAGATTGACGCAACACAGGCGGTCATATTTTCTAACTCTCGGCTGACAAACTACAATATGAATTAGCTAATAGCAATTACTATGTATAATTATTCACATCATGGGTGAGCTCACCATAGATCGAAATAATTGATTATAACACTTTCTAGAAATCTAAAGTAATCCGACGATGATTAGTTTCAGCACGCAGCCATGCTTTTTTTCCTCACAGAAACCAAAGATAATAAGAGAAGACAAGAGGAGTTTGGTCTGTTTAAAGTATGCATGTTGAATGGGTGTGTCGTCTACCATCGTTCACATCCCACCATTCACTTCCTGAAGTTCAAAAAATATGAGTGAACCCTTAGTCACCTCATTTTGTTACAGCATCTTTGGTCCGACAAACGATTACGTGAAACACAGAATGCATTGTATGTCAACAAACATGGCTCCACACATATAGCTGGAATTAGCTTAGCTCATCATAATCAGTACAACCTTAAAAAAGGTATTTTACACACACAATGTGCCCATTACAATCTAATAAAGAATCGGAATGCATGATTTAATCACCAGGAATTGAAAACATGAGAATAATACAGTAAATATCTCAATAATTACCACACAAAACATTTTCTGATAGTGATTTATTGATACAAATGGTGCGTGCAGGCAGTCAATCACGTAACCTCTCACGCCCACTCTGAGCCAGTGTTGTTGTTTATGTATGTAGCTAGTGAGCTAAGCTGTAGCATTAGCAATGTCTTTCAAAAGGAGACAACTCACAAATGCAGAAATTCTGGAGATTTAAAAAAATTCTGACAATGAGTCTGAAAGTCAGGAATCAGATTCGGACAGTGAGTAGCTGTCCCCCAGCCATTGAGAACCCTGAATCTGAGGACCCCTTGACCACTGACAAAGTCCCAGTTCCCTTTGAAGATGCTGGTGGTGATGGAGGCAGACCGACAGTGGATGAAGTACAGGAGTTCTGTGGTAGCTAACAGCCATTTCATCCCTCCTGGCCCTGCTGATTGCTTTGATGAGTCCCAGTCTGGAGTGCAACGCCCCTTGCCATTTCCATCTGAGGCAGAGTGCTTCAAGTTGTTTCTGACAGAGGAGCTGGTGTGAGACATAGCAGAGACCAATCACTATGCCTTGGAGCTACAGGAGAAGAGCGAGCCAGGAGTGGGGGGGACAACTACAATTAGTGAAATATATGCCCTCCTGGTGGCAGTCCTTCTCATGGGGATTGTAAAGAAGATCTCCCTAAGAGAATACTGGAGTACAGATCCTATGTTTGCAACTCCCTTCTTTGCCACCCTCTTTTCCCAAGACTGCATTTCATCAACAATGCTACTGCCATTTCTCCCATAAGAAATGTCAACAGCTGGCAGTAAAGTGACATGACAAACGAGACATCCACGTCCTCTCCACTGTCCATACAACAACCATGTCGGCCACAGGGAAGATAGACCACCTGGCGGGAGAGAGAAAAATCAAACCAGACTGCGTGCTTGACGATAACCTCAAAATGGGGGCAGTGGATAAGGCGGACATGATAAACAGCTTTGTATATCCACATAATTTTCCTCCCTTATGATGCCATCTATTTTGTGAAGGGCACCAGTCCCTCCTGCAGCAAGGCAAACCCACAACATGATGCTGCCACCCCCATGCTTCACGGTTGGGATGGTGTTCTTTTTCTTCCAAACATAACATTGGTCATTATGGCCAAACAGTTATATTTTTGTTTCATCAGACCAGAGGACATTTCTCCAAAAAGTATGATCTTTATCCCCATGTTACAACCAGGAATATGACTTTCCCGAAGTGGATCCAGTGTTTTGCCTTCCACCCAATACAATGGATCTGATCCCAGCCGGCGACCCTAAGCGACGCCGTAAAAGGTGCAAACGAAGCGGTCTCCTGGTCAGGCTTCGGAGACGGGCCCATTGCGTTCCACTACCTAGCATACTACTCGCCAATGTCCAGTCTCTTGACAATAAGGTTGATGAAATCCGAGCAAGGGTAACATTCCAGAGAGACATCAAAGATTGCAATGTTCTTTGCTTCACGGAAACATGGCTCACTCGAGAGACGCTAACGGAGTCGGTGCAGCCAGCTGGTTTCTTCACGCATCGCGCCGACAGAAACAAGCATTTTTCTGGTAAGAAGAGGGGCGGGGGTGTATGCCTTATGATTAACGAGACGTGGTGTGATCATAACAACATACAGGAACTCAAGTCATTCTGTTCACCTGATCTAGAATTCCTCACAATCAAATGTCGACCGCATTATCTACCAAGGGAATTCTCTTCGACTATAATCACAGCCGTATATATTCCCTCCCAAGCAGACACATCGATGGCCCTGAACGAACTTTATCTGACTCTTTGTAAACTGGAAACCACACACCCTGAGGCTGCATTCATCGTAGCTGGGGATTTTAACAAGGCTAATCTGAAAACAAAACTCCCTAAATTCTATCAGCATATCGATTGTGCTACCAGGGCTGGTAAAACCTTGGATCATTGTTATACTAACTTCCGCGACGCATATAAGGCCCTAAATTCTATCAGCATATCGGAAAAGCTGACCACGACTCCATTTTGTTGCTTCCAGCCTACAAACAGAAACTAAAACAACAAGCTCCCTCGCTCAGGTCTGTTCAACGCTGGTCCGACCAATCTGATTCCACGCTTCAAGACTGCTTCGATCACGTGGATTGGGATATGTTCCGCATTGCGTCCAACAACAATATTGACGAATACGCTGATTCGGTGAGCGAGTTCATTAGAAAGTGCATTGACGATGTCGTACCCACAGCAACGATTAAAACATTCCCAAACCAGAAACCGTGGATTGATGGCAGCATTCGCGTGAAACTGAAAGCGCGAACCACTGCTTTTAACCAGGGCAAGGTGACCGGAAACATGACCGAATACAAACAGTGTAGCTATTCTCTCCGCAAGGCAATCAAACAAGCTAAGTCCCAGTATAGAGACAAAGTAGAGTCGCAATTCAACAGCTCAGACACGAGGTATGTGGCAGGGTCTACAGTCAATCACGGATTACAAAAAGAAAACCAGCCCCGTCGCGGACCAGGATGTCTTGCTCCCAGACAGGCTAAATAACGTTTTTGCTCGCTTTGAGGACAATACAGTGCCACTGACACGGCCCGCTACCAAAACCTGCGGGCTCTCCTTCACTGCAACCGAGGTGAGTAAAACATTTAAACGTGTTAACCCTCGCAAGGCTGCAGGCCCAGACGGCATTCCCAGCCGCGTCCTCAGAGCATGCGCAGACCAGCTGGCTGGTGTGTTTACGGACATATTCAATGAATCCTTATCCCAGTCTGCTGTTCCCACATGCTTCAAGAGGGCCACCATTGTTCCTGTTCCCAAGAAGCTAAGGTAACTGAGCTAAACGACTACCGCCCCGTAGCACTCACTTCCGTCATCATGAAGTGCTTTGAGAGACTAGTCAAGGACCATATCACCTCCACCCTACCTGACACCCTAGACCCACTCCAATTTGCTTACCGACCCAATAGGTCCACAGACGACGCAATCGCAACCACACTGCACACTGCCCTAACCCATCTGGACAAGAGGAATACCTATGTGAGAATGCTGTTCATCGACTACAGCTCAGCATTTAACACCATAGTACCCTCCAAACTCGTCATCAAGCTCGAGACCCTGGGTCTCAACCCCGCCCAGTGCAACTGGGACCTGGACTTCCTGACGGGCCGCCCCCAGGTGGTGAGGGTAGGTAACAACATCTCCACCCCGCTGATCCTCAACACTGGGGCCCCACAAGGGTGCGTTCTGAGCCCTCTCCTGTACTCCATGTTCACCCACGACTGCGTGGCCATGCACGCCTCCAACTCAATCATCAAGTTTGCGGACGACACTACAGTGGTAGGCTTGATTACCAAAAACGACGAGACGGCCTACAGGGAGGAGGTGAGGGCCCTCGGAGTGTGGTGTCAGGAAAATAACCTCACACTCAACGTCAACAAAACAAAGGAGATGATTGTGGACTTCAGGAAACGGCAGAGGGAGCACCCCCCTATCCACATCGACGGGACAGTAGTGGAGAAGGTGGAAAGTTTTAAGTTCCTCGGTGTACACATCACGTACAAACTGAATTGGTCCACCCACACAGACAGCGTTGTGAAGAAGGCGCAGCAGCGCCTCTTCAACCTCAGGAGGCTGAAGAAATTCGGCTTGTCACCAAAAGCACTCACAAACTTCTACAGATGCACAATCGAGAGCATCCTGTCGGGCTGTATCACCGCCTGGTACGGCAACTGCTCCGCCCACAACCGTAAGGCTCTCCAGAGGGTAGTGAGGTCTGCACAACGCATCACCGGGGGCAAACTACCTGCCCTCCAGGACACCTACACCACCCGATGTCACAGGAAGGCCATAAAGATCATCAAGGACAACAACCACCCAAGCCACTGCCTGTTCACCCCGCTATCATCCAGAAGGCGAGGTCAGTACAGGTGCATCAAAGCAGGGACCGAGAGACTGAAAAACAGCTTCTATCTCAAGGCCATCAGACTGTTAAACAGCCACCACTAACATTTAGTGGCCGCTGCCAACATACTGACTCAACTCCAGCCCACTTTAATAATGGGAATTGATGGAAATTATGTAAAAATTTACCACTAGCCACTTTAAACAATGCCACTTAATATAATGTTTACATACCCTACATTACTCATCTCATATGTATATGTATATACTGTACCCTATATCATCTACTGCATCTTACCATCTTTATGTAATACATGTATCACTAGCCACTTTAAACTATGCCACTTTATGTTTACATACCCTACATTACTCATCTCATATGTATATACTGTACTCTATACCATCTACTGCATCTTGCCTATGCCGTTCTGTACCATCACTCATTCATATATCTTTATGTACATATTCTTTATCCCTTTACACTTGTGTGTATAAGGTAGTAGTTGTGGAATTGTTAGGTTAGATTACTTGTTGGTTATTACTGCATTGTCGGAACTAGAAGCACAAGCATTTCGCTACACTCGCATTAACATCTGCTAACCATGTGTATGTGACAAATAACATTTGATTTGATTTGATTTATACTTGCGTATGATTGTTTGTACAGATGAATGTGGTACCTTCAGGCGTTTCGAAATGGCTCCCAAGGATGAACCAGCGGATTTTTTTCTGAGGTCTTGTCGGATTTCTTTTGATTTTCCCATGATGTCAAGCAAAGAAGCACTGAGTTTGAAAGTAGTCCTTGAAATACATCTACAGGTACACCTCCAATTGCCTCAAATGATGTCAATAAGCCTATCAGAAGCTTCTAAAGCCATGACATAATTTTCTGGAATTTTCCAAGCTGTTTAAAGGCACAGTCAACTTAGTGTATGTAAACTTCTGACCCACTAGAATTGTGATACAGTGAATTATAAGTGAAATAATCTGTCTATAAACAATTCTTGGAAAAATTACTTGTCATGCACACAGTACTGTAGATGTCTTAACCGACTTGACAAAACTATAGTTTGTTAACAAGAAATTTGTGGAGTTGTTGAAAAACGAGTTTTAATGACTCCAACCTGAGTGTATGTAAACTTCCGACTTCAACTGTACATAGCAACACACAACTGTGCTTCAGACTCCTTCAATTCGCATCACGTCTCCCAGGTCAAAGTATAACTTTTCTCATGCAGCATTCAAGCTACAATTTCCCAGGCCTTTCTCTTCTTGATCAAGGGGCTCTCAAATTTGTCTTTAGAATTTCTCCATGTATCCATCAGCAGCATTACGGATGAGTAGGTCCAGATAAATCCTGAAATAGCTAAACTGTTGGTTTTGTTGTAACTAGGTTAGCCAGCTAAAATAGCTAGCTAGTAAGACAAGGCTGTTTAAGTTTCTAGTTAGCTAGTTAGTTTCTCTGCTAAATAGGAAAAAAGTTAATTGAGCAACTGTAACGGCTGTCGTAGTCGTTCTCCTCCTCAGACGAGGAGGAGCATGGATCGGACCAAGATGCGGATTGGTAAGTATTCATATTTTAATGGGAAAACAACAAACACTACAAAATACAACAACCAACAAACGTGACTAACCTGAAACAGTCCTGTGTGGCCCAAACACTGACACAGGAACAAACACCCACAAAACACAGGTGAAACCCAGGCTGCCTAAGTATGATTCTCAATCAGGGACAACGATTGACAGCTGTCTCTGATTGAGAATCATACCAGGCCGAACACAAAATCCCAACATAGAAAATCAAACCTAGTCCAACCCACCCAACTCACGCCCTGACCAACTAAAACAAATACAAAACAAAGGAAAACAGGTCAGGAACGTGACAGCAATAACTAACTTAACTAACAGCATTCAACATTTGCTAGCGTTTAATTACAAGTTAATTGACAAATAGTTATTTTACTAACCCGTAGCTCTTCCGCCTGTTTTCCATCTTCAAAATGTTTGTTCACCAAACGCATAACAAACTGTAAGCTAACGTTGGCAAACAGCAAACTAACTGTCATGCCCTGATCTGTTTCACCTGTCCTTGTGCTTGTCTCCAACCCCCTCCAGGTGTCTCCCATCTTCCCATGATCCCCTGTGTATTTATACCTGTGTTCTCTGTCTGTTTGTTGCCAGTACGTCTTGTTCGTTCAAGCTACCCAGCGGTTTTCCTGTCAGCTCCTATCGTTTCCCAGCCTCTCTTTCCTCGTCCTCCAGGTTTTTGACCCTTGCATGTCCTGACCCTGTACCCACCCGCCTGACCTCTCTGCCTTACCCTGAGCCTGCCGTCCTCTAACTTTGCTCCACCTCTGGATAACTGTACTCTGCCCGTCCCTGACCCTAAGTCCGCCTGCCGTCCTGTACCTTTGCCTTACCCTAATTTTTCGACCTGTCTTGCCTGCCCTTGTTGCTACAATAAACATTGTTACTTCAACAGTCTGCATCTGGGTCTTACCTTGATGCCTGATACTAAGAGTTTTTTAATATAATTTAGCTAGCATTTGCAAACATTTTCCCTTGTTTAACACATCTCAGTTTATTAGGTACACCACCCCATTCACGAAAATGGTTAGTTCCTACAGACAGTGAGTCATGTGGCCATGGCTTGCTATATAAAGCAGGCAGGCAGAAAGCCATCAAGGCATTCACTTACTGTTTGACTGAAAGTTAAAATTGGCAAAACGATTGACCTGCGCAACTTTGAGCGTGGTATGATCGTCGGTTTGAAGCGCGCCGGTTCCAGTATCTCAAAAATTGCCGGCCTCCTGGACTTTTCACACATGACAGTGTCTAGGAATTTTTGAGAATGGAGCAACTCAAAAAACAATAAGTCAGCGTCATTCCGGCAAAAACAGCTCGTTGATAAGAGAAGTCAAAGGAGAATGGCAAGTATTGTGAAAGCTAACAGGCGGTCCAGAAACAGACAAATACCATTATTCATTACAAGATTTAGTTTAACTTATTCCTTGCCACCCATGCTGAAACTAACTGCAGCTCTTTGTTAAGTATTTCAGTCATTTCAGTCGCTGTAGTAGCTGACGTGTATAGTGTCGAGTCATCCACTTACATAAACACACTGGCTTTACTCAAAGCCAGTGGCGTGTCGTTAGTAAAGATTGAAAAAGGTAAGGGGCCTACACAGTTGCCCTCGGGAATTCCTGATTCTACCTGGATTATGTTGGAGAGGCTTCTCGGGATCCAGCCCCGTTTTAAAAATGTTCGCGTAAAATGACATACCCAAATCTAACTGCCTGTAGCTCAGGCCCTGAAGCAAGGATATGCATATTCTTGGTATCATTTGAAAGGAAACACTTTGAAGTTTGTGGAAATGTGAAATGAATGTAGGAGAACATAACACAATATATATGGTAGAAAAAATTGAAGATATGGCAAATAGGAGTGGCAATAATGTCCGCTATTATCCTCAGTAATTTTCCATCCAGGTTGTCCCCGGTGGCTTGTCATTGTTGATAGACAACAAACATTTTTTCACCTCTTCCAGACTCACTTTACAGAATTCAAATGTACAATGCTTGTCTTTCATAATTTGGTCAGATATACTTGGATTTGTAGTGTCAGAGTTTGTTGCTGGCATGTCATACCTAAATTCTTGTTTTTATTTAGTCAAATGATTTCTCAATTTGCAGTATGTTTGCCAATCGGTTGTGCTGCCAGATTTATTTGCCATACCTTTTGCCTCATCCCCCTCAACCATAACATTTTTCAATTCCTCATCAATCCAAGGGGATTTAACAGTTTTTAGTAATTTTCTTAATGGGTGCATGATCATTAGTAACTGGAACAAGCAATTTCATAAATATGTCAAGTGCAGTGTCTGGTTGCTCCTCATAACACACCACAGACCAGCAAATATTCTTTACATCATCAACGTAAGATTCACTACAAAACTTATTGTATGACCTTTTATACACTATATTAGGCCCAGCCTTTGGAAATTTGGTGTTCCTAGATATGGCTACCATATTGTGATCACTACAGCCTATGGATTTGGATACTGCTTTAAAGCACATTTCTGCAGCATTAGTAAAGGTGGGATCAATACATGTTGATGATTTCATTCCTGTGCTGTTTGTAACTACCCTGGTAGGTTGACTGATAACCTAAACCAGGTTGCAGGCACTGGTTACAGGGTGAAGCTCTTTCTTGAGTGGGGATCTTGATGAAAGCCAGTCAATATTTAAATCACCCAGAAAATATACCTCTGTTGATATCACATACATTATCAAGCATTTCTCACGTTATCGAGTGTGGCGTACAGCAGGACAGCCACCAGGGGGAGACTCGTCGAGGCCTGGTGACAGACGGAGTCTACATCACGGGGAGACGGCTCCCTCAGCTGGATGTGCCATGTCTCGACGGGCTCTCCGGCCAGGACTAATTGGGGCTGATTGTGGTTGGTGAGAAATCAAGGGGCTGATGGCTCACCAGCTGGACGAGTCCCATAAAGCTGCCAGAAGGGCAGCACATGGGAGAGGGGACTGGGGGAAGAGAGGTTACTCCCGTATAGTCGTGCTCAGTCCCAGGGATAACGGAGGGAGCTCAGTTTTGTTCCCCACAGGATACAGCAAGATCCAAAGCCCAGAAGACGGTATCCCGCAGAAGGTTTCCTGGGGAAGAACTTTTCTTTTCGTTTGTTATTTAAATTAACACCCTTGAAAGCGAACTGATCCAACTCTGTCCGTGTCTGATCTGTGTAAACGTCTTGAGCAAACCCCCTGGTCTGCTACACTAGATACTGACTATAAGCACTTGGTAGTCTATTGCAGCTTTTCCACAAGAATGGGCTTTAGGTTAGGCAGATGAACCTGTAGCCATATTACTTCAACAGTATTTAACATGAGATCCTCTCTAAACTTTACAGGAATGTGGTTCTGAATATAGATCCATTTGACATTTCTGTCTTTTCGGTAGATGTTATAACCATGTATTGATATCACTTATCATTAAAGGTATTATCTAAGTGAGTTTCGGAATATGAATTTAATCTGTTACAAGCAAGTTATTGACTTAACCTTGTTTCTTAGCACTTTCTGTGTTGCTTCATTGTTTTTAATGCTTTATTGGGAAGCTTATCAGAGGTAGACCTGCTCATGTTATTTATATTGGAGATGATAGTGCAGGGTGAGCTGCACACAGTGGACTTCCTACTAGGGCACACCGCCTCAGTGCTAACAGTATAACTCTGGTTCATAGGCACATGATTACTGCATACAATAGGTGTAGGATCAACAGAGGTATTCAGGACAATTAGGGGGACATAAATTAAGTAACTTACATTGTGTCTGCCAACACCCCTGGGACAATGTACATTTGATGCAATATTATGATAACTCAGTGACACAATGGTAGGGATTAACTGAGCTGGTCTTTGGTCATTGATGAGTCATTATCTCAATCCAGCTTTGAAATGCGTGGACAGAGTCCAGGAGCCGAGATCATTTGGATGGACTCCGTCATTCCTGTAGGGCAGGGTTCTTCAACCCTGTTCCTGAAGAGCTACCGTCCTGTAGGTTTTAACTCCAACCCTAATCTAGCACACCTGATTCTAATAATTATCTGGTTGATAAGCAGGCTAGTTACAACTGGGGTTGGAGTGAAAACCTACAGAAGGGTAGCTCTCCAGGAACAGGGTTGGAGAGCATCTTCTGTTTCCAGAAGGTGTCGAAGTTATCTATAAAAGTGATTTCAACAGAGCTACAGTAATCTTTTAACCAGGTGTGTAATGCCAGTAGCCTGCTGAATATTTCACACCCGCGGCCCAACGATGGTATTATGGTATTTGGTATTTTATTAGGATCCCCATTAGCTGTTACAAAAGCAGCAGCTACTCTTCCTGAGGTCCACACAAAACATGACATAATACAGAACATTAATAGACAAGAACAGCTCAAGGACAGAACTACATCAAAAAAATTAAAGGCACATGTAGTCTACATATCAATACATACACTCAAACTATCTAGGTCAAATAGGGGAGAGACGTTGTGCCGTGAGGTGTTGCTTCATCAGATTTTTTGCTGTTCATTTGAGAAATTTGAGATGGAACGGATGGCTCTATATTATACTGTATGCTGTATGCTTTCTTGAATTTGTTCTGGATTTGGGGACTGTGAAAATACCCCTAGTTGCATGTTTGGTAGGGTAAAATCAAATCAAATGTTATTTGTCACATGCGCGGAATACAACCTTACCGTGAAATGTTTACTTAAATGGCCTTACACAAAAATGCAGTTCAGGAAATAGAGTTAAGAAAATATTTACTAAATAAACTAAAGTAAAAAATAAAATAACAATAACGAGGCTATATACAGGGGGTACTGGTACAGGGCTGTATGTGCGTCAGAGATGTGTGTATATTGACTATGCAAACAATTTGGGATTTTTAACATATTCATGTTTCTTATAAAAAGAAGTGATGCAGTCAGTCTCTCCTCAACTCTTAGCCAAGAGAGACTGGCATGCATAGGATTTATATCAGCCCTCTGATTACAATGAAGAGAAAGACGTGCCGCTCTGTTCTGGGCCAGCTGCAGCTTAAATAGGTATTTCCTTTCAGAACTCGACTACACGACTGGACAATAATCAAGATAAGACTAAACTAGAACCTGCAGGACTTGCTTTTTGGAGTGTGGTGTCAAAACAGCAGAGCAGACAGACTTCTCCCCTTCTTTACAACCATACACTGCTCAAAAAAATAAAGGGAACACTAAAATAACACATCCTAGATTTGAATGAAATATTCTTATTAAATACTTTTTTCTTTACATAGTTGAATGTGCTGACAACAAAATCACACAAAAATTATCAATGGAAATCAAATTTATCAACCCATGAAGGTCTGGATTTGGAGTCACACTCAAAAATAAAATGGAAAACCACACTACAGGCTGATCCAACTTTGATGTAATGTCCTTAAAACAAGTCAAAATGAGGCTCAGTAGTGTGTGTGGGCTCCACGTGCCTGTATGACCTCCCTACAACGCCTGGGCATGCTCCTGATGAGGTGAGGTGTCTCGCTCCTGAGGGATCTCCTCCCAGACCTGGACTAAAGCATCCGCCAACTCCTGGACAGTCTGTGGTGCAACGTGGCGTTGGTGGATGGAGCGAGACATGATGTCCCAGATGTGCTCAATTGGATTCAGGTCTGGGGAACGGGCGGGCCAGTCCATAGCATCAATGCCTTCCTCTTGCAGGAACTGCTGACACACTCCAGCCACATGAGGTCTTGCATTAGGAGGAACCCAGGGCCAACCGCACCAGCATATGGTCTCACAAGGGGTCTGAGGATCTCATCTCGGTACCTAATGGCAGTCAGGCTACCTCTGGCGAGCACATTGAGGGCTGTGCGGCCCCCCAAAGAAATGCCACCCCACACCATGACTGACCCACCGCCAAACCGGTCATGCTGGAGGATGTTGCAGGCAGCAGAACGTTCTCCACGGCGTCTCCAGACTCTGTCACATGTGCTCAGTGTGAACCTGCTTTCATCTGTGAAGAGCACAGGGCGCCAGTGGCGAATTTGCCAATCTTGGTGTTCTCTGGCAAATGCCAAACGTCCTGCACGGTGTTGGGCTGTAAGCACAACCCCCACCTGTGGACGTCGGGCCCTCATACCACCCTCATGGAGTCTGTTTCTGACCGTTTGAGCAGACACATGCACATTTGTGGCCTGCTGGAGGTAATTTTGCAGGGCTCTGGCAGTGCTCCTCCTTGCACAAAGGCGGAGGTAGCGGTCCTGCTGCTGGGTTGTTGCCCTCCTACGGCCTCCTCCACGTCTCCTGATGTACTGGCCTGTCTCCTGGTAGCGCCTCCATGCTCTGGACACTACGCTGGCAGACACAGCAAACCTTCTTGCCACAGCTCGCATTGATGTGCCATCCTGGATGAGCTGCACTACCTGAGCCACTTGTGTGGGTTGTAGACTCCGTCTCATGCTACCACTAGAGTGAGAGCACCGCCAGCATTCAAAAGTGACCAAAACATCAGCCAGAAAGCATAGGAACTGAGAAGTGGTCTGTGGTCACCACCTGCAGAATCACTCCTTTTTTGGGGGTGTCTTGCTAATTGCCTATAATTTCCACCTTTTGTCTATTCCATTTGCACAACAGCATGTGAAATTTATTGTCAATCAGTGTTGCTTCCTAAGTGGACAGTTTGATTTCACAGAAGTGTGATTGACTTGGAGTTACATTGTGTTGTTTAAGTGTTCCCTTTATTTTTTTGAGCAGTGTATATGTTTTGACCATGACAGTTTAGAATCTAAGGTAACGCCAAGTAATTTACTCTCCTCAACTTGTTCAACAGCCACACCATTCATTACCAGACTGAGGTCTAAAACTTAGGGAATGATTGTTGCTAAATAAAATGCTCTTAGTTTTAGAGATGTTCCAGGACCAGTTTATTACTGGCCACCCATTCCAAAAATGACAAACACTTTAAGGGTTTCAGTGACTTCATTAGCTGTGGTTGCTTATGTGTATATGCTTGAATCATCAGCATACATGGACACACATGCTTTGTTTAATGCATGGTGACATCACCAGGCAGTAAATGTGTTAATAGACCAATAAGAAAGAGAGTTCCAAACCTCTCTGCCAATAACAGCTTGTTTTCCGTTTTCCCATCCACACTCAGAACACTCCCAGACAGTCCAAGCAAATTCTTCCTTGAGAAATTAGTCTTATTTAAGAAGCTATTTGTGTTTCTTTTTGACCATTTTAACTGCAAATAATCACAGTAAGGTACTTAATTGTTATCCAGAAATGATTTGATATTGAGACAAAAATGGCTGCATTGGACCTTTAATAATCCTTCATTCCTGGTAGTAGGCTGCATTGTACTGTATGATGCACATATAAAGTGTGGATGTAACTCTGTGAAAATCGCATCAGAGGGACTTAACCGTCTTCTCCTGCCTGGACAAAGGGAAGCTCAGGCCCATTAGATGACACATTGAGAAGGTTAGCTCTGTGGTAAATTGCTAGCGTCTGGCTGATGTCTGGTATGATAAGAATCAGACAGTGCAGCCAGTTAAACTCTGCACATTATTATTTCTCTATACTCTCCTTTAAATTAAGAGAGAGCAAAAAAAGAAACATCCCTTTTTCAGGACCCTGTCTTTCAAAGATAATTTGTAAAAATCCAAATAACTTCACAGAGCTTCATTGTAAAGGGTTTAAACACTGTTTCCCATGCTTGTTCAATCAACCATAAACAATTAATGAACATGCACCTGTGGAGGTCGTTAAGACACTAACAGCTTACAGACGGTAGGCAATTAAGGTCACAGTTATGAAAACTTAGGACACTAAAGAGGCCTTTCTACTGACTCTGAAAAACACCAAAAGAAAGATGCCCAGGGTCCCTGCTCATCTGAGTGAATGTGCCTTAGGCATGCTGCAAGGAGGCATGAGGACTGCAGATGTGGCCAGGGCAATAAATCAAATCAAATTTTATTGGTCACATCCACATGGTTAGCAGATGTTAATGCGAGTGTAGCGAAATGCTTGTGCTTCTAGTTCCGACCGTGCAGTAATATCTAACAAGTAATCTAACAATTTCACAACAACTACCTTATACACAGAAGTGTAAAGGAATTAATAAGAATATGTACATATAAATATATGGATGAGCGATGGCCGTGTGGCATAGGCAAGATGCAGATAGAGTACAGTATATACAAATGAGATGAGTAATGTAGGGTATGTTAACATATATGAAGTGGCATTGTTTTAGGTGACTAGCGATACAGTTATTACATCCAATTTTTTATTATTAAAGTGGCTAGAGATTTGAGTCAGGATGTTGGTAGCAGCCACTCAATGTGTAACAGTCTGATGGCCTTGAGATAGAAGCTGTTTTTCAGTCTCTCGGTCCCAGCTTTGATGCACCTGTACTGACTTCGCCTTCTGGATGATAGCGGGGTATTCAAGCAGTGGCTCGGGTGGTTGTTGTCCTTGATGATCTTTGCAATGTCCATACTGTGAGACGCCTAAGACAGGGTTACAGGTAGACAGGACGGACAGCTGATCATCCTCGCAGTGGCAGACCACGTGTAACAACACCTGCACAGGATCGGTACATCCGAACATCACACCTGCGGGACAGGTACAGGATGGCAACAACAACTGCCCGAATTACACCAGGAACGCACAATCCCTCCATCAGTGCTCAGACTGTCTTAAATAGGCTGAGAGAGGCTGGACTGAGGGCTTGTAGGCCTGTTGTAAGGCAGGTCCTCACCAGACATCACCTGCAACAACGTCGCCTATGGGCACAAACCCATCGTTGCTGGACCAGACAGGACTGGCAAAAAGTGCTCTTCACTGACGAGTCGTGGTTTTGTCTCACCAGGGGTGATGGTCGGATTCGCGTTTATTGTCAAAGGAATGAGCGTTACACCGAGGCCTGTACTCTGGAGCAGGATCGATTTGGAGGTGGAGGGTCCGTCTTGGTCTGCGGCGGTGTGTCACAGCATCATCGAGTTGATTGCAAAGGACCACAGGAGGAGGTAGGTAGGTGGGTCCAGGGGCAGGCAGAAGGTCATACACAGGGGGTCCAAAAAGGGCAACAGTACAGGCAGGGAGAAGGCTAGTAACATAGTCTGGGAGATCAGGCAATAGCTAGATAATAGGAGATCCGAAAAATACAGGCAGGGAATAGGCAAAAGGCATCGTTAGTGAGGCAGGCAAAAACTATCATACACAGGAGGAGTAAATCACAGGAAACCCAGCACTCTGGAAGATGTGTCACAAAACAAACAATACCTCACAGTAATGGGGTGCAAAGTACTGAACTAAATAGTGTGTGATAATGACGTACAGGTGTGTGAACAGGTGATTAGAATTCAGATGATTGGGATCTGGAGAGTGAGCTGCGTTCAGGGGATCTAGGTATTTGAGGGTGTGAGTTGGAAGCAGACATTACAAAGCCAGAGTAAGGCATTGTGTATATCGATGATTTGGCATTATTTGGAACTCTTAGATGGAGCCAAAACTACTTCACAGGCTGGGCATGATTTGAGTGGATGAATGACTGGTTGATGTCCTCCAAGAGCAAAAAGGTCATCCACTGCCAACTTTAGGCCTACATAAGAATTAACCTTATAGACATGAACAGAGAGAAACAAATTACTTTGGAACCATGTTGTATTGTATGTATTGTGTGGATTGCATAACTAGTGACAATGTGACCTCCACTCAAAGGGAGACCAAAGGTCCCCATATTCCCTTCAAGGACACGTGAAGCAGCTCAGAGAAGAAATGTATATAGCTCTGTATAGGCTCCTGACTTCAGGGACAACTGTCTGGCCAGAGTATACATCCATATAGCAAGGTCCTGGTCTGCCATGGGAGCCTTTAGAAATGCATCTATGTGCTGGAGAACACTGTTTCCCAGAGGGTTCACTCTTTGAACTCACACAAATGCTGAGAGTCGGGTCACATAAAGGAAATGGATATAATGCCAAAGGGACCTGTAGTGTTGGGCTTCACTAGATACCCATGCTACAGATGATTCCTATGGACACATACTTCCATTCCTACCCAGCAGGCCCTAAACCCAGCCAGAAATGATACCTCATTAGCTCATGATGCTAATCAGAGCAGGCTGCAAGGGAGGTGCACAACATCTGCCAAACCCACCCCTGTCCCGTGTCCTGCCTCAGCAGTAAGACATGAGGGATAGAGTAGTAAGGGCTGGCACACATAAACTGAATAAACACAAGCAAATAAAGCAGGCCAGCTAGCCCTCAGTTTGATGCTGATTTTGAGGCCACATTATCATGGCATGATCACTGTTGTAGCAAGAGGACTTGACAGCTTCTTTAACACTGTATCCTCTCAATGCACTCAGAAGCGGCAACGGAGTAGCACCAACACTACAACCACCTACAACGATCAGTGCCAGAGATCTAGGGCCAAGGTTCTCCCATATTACCTTATTATGATGCATAGGTCTATGTGTTAAGTTTAGTTTAGTTGGCTCCCCATTAGCTGTTGCATAAGCCTCAGATATGTTTCATGTGATCCACAAACATAAAAGCATGACATAATACACAACAACAAAAAATAATTATAAAAAGAGAATAGAACATAAACAATTACATATCACCCATACATGGTATTTACAGTGTATTAATGAGCCTGGTGGATGAGTGGGATTTGTACTTATTAAGGATCCTCATTAGCTGCTGCCAAGGCCGCCGCTACTCTTCCTGGGGTCCAAACAAGATTAAGGCAATTACATCAAGCACAAATACTCTACAATAAAACATTTATAATTCCACAATACAACAATATATGTGTGTGAGTGCTTAGAGTGCTTGTATTACAGTAGTTCCTCAATTAAAAGTTTTGCGATTATGCCGCGGGATTTAGAGGTAATTTGTGGTTTAGTACGTTACCCTGCATCACTGCGTCATTGCTCCAGACCACCGCAATGGGGAGATTGATTATGCTTTTGGATCCCAAGGCCTAATGTGTCTCTACCTGACAATGAATGGGCAATTTTAGCCATAGAAACTGATAATTGTGCACGACTTCAAAATGTAATTTCAATGAACTGAATGATGAGGGTGATTGAATTAGGAAACAAAAATGTTAAATTATATTCCATGACATATGTGTTGACTGAATATAAGCAAGTGATGGCTGCTAAATAATCAAGTTGATGGCGCAGTCATATAGCCTCGGTGTCACAAGTGTAGAGAGGAGTAGGCAGTCGCAGGTTAAGAACTACTGAATTTATTAAAGCACCATATATAAAAGCGGGACGAAACCCAAAGTGCAAAATAATAAAGCACTCAGGAATTAGCAGGAGATTCCTCTCAGGAAAACAAGCAACATTTACAATGACCGACAAAGACAAACGACAGAGGGAGTGTGTATATACAGTGATAGAGTGGGGATTGGAACCAGGTGTGTGTAATGATGATGAGACAAGTCCGGGGTTAATGAGTGAAGGGCGTTTGCCAGCAGCAGGTTCGGCAGCAGCTAGAAGGCCGGCGACGCCGACCGCCTGAGCTGGACAGGAGGGAGAGCCAAAGCGAAGGCTGGTGTGACACTCGGCACCTACATAAAGCTGAGTGACTCGCTCATTCATGGCTTTGGATCAAAATAAATATGTACCAACAATCTTTCTGATAGTTTTGAATAAAGAAATGTTTTGGTTTTCCTGACCTGGATGCCATGTATTATAGTCTCTAAAAGGATAAATATTACCACCTTCTCTTGCGCATGTCATTTTCCAGATTTTCCCTAAAGAAAAATGCCCGTTAGATATTAATTTAGAATCCTCCAATCCTCTAAATGTAATTATTGCCGGAGAGCCATATAGATTGCAAAATAGTTGGGAAGAGATTTTCGATGGCACATGGTTTATGAATTGACACCCAATTTTTCGTTCTTCCTGAAAGAGCTAACAGTCAAATGCATTTTCTCTGTCACCCACACAACTTTAAACATTTGGATAATAAAGCATTTAAAGGATGACATGGTTGATTTTATGCATTCATGATTTAAATAACTTTAGCTGATATGTTGCGGTTCATCTGATGAAGGTGCACATTGGCCTATTTATATAATGAATAGGAATTCAGAGGGCAGAAATTCAATATTAAAGATTCCAACCGCTCACTTTCAGTTATTTGAAAACAAAATAATCTCCAAAATATCGTTATTTTTTAAACAAGGACTTGAAAATGAGATCGTGAACTCTGCCAAACAACGTTTCCAGTCCGAGAATGAGAATTCTTAATTAATACATTCATTCAATACATTGGAAAACAAAATAAGCCATCCATCCACCCATTATGGGCTATTAGCAAGACAATAGACTCTTTCCAAGAAGGAGGGTAGGGGGATAATTGTTTCAGTTGATGCCAAACAAGTTCAGGTTTAAATCAGGAAATCTACATGTAGAGATGCAAAAAATATTTTTAGATATATTGTTGGTCTACCGTAGGTGTTGTAGGTTTTTTCTTTCTTTCTTTTCATTTAACCTTTATTTTACTACATAAAGGTCTACTTACTCTGCTGACGTATTGACCCAGTTTATGCCCTCATTTGCAATGCAAACCTAGGCGTCAGGGCGACTACCCGTTCCAGGGTTAGGACTGTAACCACCAGAGGACTTGAAAATGAGCCAGAGCTGAGAGGATCACCAAAACTAAAGGTATTTTGGTTTCAGTGCATTTTCTTTAAAAAAAGGAATATAGCCTATCAATGTGTATGTATACTGTGTAATAAAATGGATAATTGTGTACTAAACACATTGTGTTTTTGCAGAGCATACAACCATGCCGACAACCATCCGTGAAGATCAGTGGACAAAGGGCTGGACAACGGGCCGCACCGAAAAAACGCATGGTTCCCAAGAAAGCGGTTAGTTTTGCTAGATTATTAAAATGTGTTTCTCTATGCAGCATTTGTGTGTTGGAGTCACTTAATAATTGATCTACCGTTTCTATCATAGGCCACTGTAATCGATGGGGGCTCAGGGTGGTACCATTCTGCTCATCTGATGAAGGTGTACATAGATCAGATTCAAACTTTGAAGACCAAGATCGAGTCATTGAATGCAGAACAGCAGAAAGAGAAGCATTCTCTGAGGGCAGTGTCACCCTGATCTGTTTCACCTGATCCTGTGATTGTCTCCACCCCTCCAGGTGTCGCTTATTTTCCCCAATGTATTTATCCCTGTGTTTCCTGTCTCTCTGTGCCAGTTCGTCTTGTATGTTCAGTCAAGTCAACCAGTGTGTTTTTCCCGTATTCCTTTTGCTGTTCTCCTTCTTCTAGTCCTCCCGGTTTTGACCCTTGCCTGTTTCTGGACTCTGTACCCGCTTGCTTTACCCCTCTGCCTGCCTTGACCACGAGCCTGTCCCTCTGTACCTCCTGGACTCTGATCTGGTTTTGACCTTTTGCCTGTCCACAATCATTCTCTTGCCTACCCCTTTGGATTATTAAACATTGTAAGACTCCAACCATCTGCCTCCTGTGTCTGCATCTGGGTCTCGCATTTTGCCTTGATAAGCAGAGATACGGGCGACAGCTAATGCATTGGTCCAGAGCCAGGAGGTATTGGCGGAGAGTCAGGCACACCTGTGAGCTCTGGAACTCCACCTCCAACAGGCAAAGTCAACATACGTGGCGAACCAGGTCGTTGGTTCACCCTGACATTTCCATTCCTCTTCTGATAACAGAACTGCTCACCAGGCACAGCAAGGGCCGGACGGACCATTATGCTGTTCTGCTATTCCAAGTATGTGTAACCGAAGAGAGATACCACGAGTGGACACAGAATACAAACTGGGATGGATCACGAGGCAAATGTGGCTTACCAGTGAACCTCCGGGTGTTCATCACTAATATTGTGTCTCAGAAGTTTCTGTCCATGACTGATGCAACCTGAAAAGCATTAAAGACAGAGTTAACTTCTCTAGGGTATGTGGGACGGTAGCGTCCCACCTCGTCAACAGCCAGTGAAACTGCAGGGCGCCAAATTCAAAACAGAAATCCCATAATTTAAATTCCTCAAACATACAAGTATTTTACAACATTTTTAAGATACACTTGTTGTAAATCCAGCCAAAGTGTCCGATTTCAAAAAGGTTTTACGACGAAAGCACACCATGCGATTATGTTAGGTATGAGCCAAGTCACAGAAAAAGCACCTTATTCATCCAAGCTACTCAATACTGCCCCCAACCATAAGAAGTTAACCTTTATTTAACTAGGCAAGTCATTTAAACTTCTTATGGCTGAAGTCCCGTTAACGGGATCGATATGACAACAGCCAGTCGAAGTGCAGGGCGCCAAATTCAAAAAACAGAAATCTCATAATTAAAATTCCTCAGACATTCATGTGTCTTATATCATTTTAAAGGTAATCTTGTTGTTAATCCCACCAAAGTGTCCGATTTCAAATAGGCTTTTCAGCGAAAGCACTACAAACAATTATGTTAGGTCACCACAAAACCACAATAATCACAGCCGTTTTTTCCAGCTAAAGATAGCTTCACAAAACCAGAATAGAGATAAAATTAATCACTAACCTTCGATTATTTTAATCAGATGACACTCATAGGACTTCATGTTACACAATACATGCATGTTTTGTTTGATTAAATTCATATTTATATCAAAAAATCTGAGTTTACATTGAGGCGACTAGATTCACTAGTTGCAAAAGTGACTTTGCATAGCCACATCGTTTCAACAGAAATAATCATCATAAATATAGATGATAATACATATATACACATGGAATTATAGATATACCTCTCCTTAATGCAACCGGTGTGTCAGATTTCAAAAAAACTTTACGTAAATATAAACCATGCAATAATCTGAGACGGAGCTCAGGTGATTAGCCACCATGTTGGACTCAACAGAAACCAGAAAATACATGATAAATGTTTCCTTACCTTTGAGGAATTCATCAGAATGCAGTCCTAGGAATCCCAGGTCCACAATAAATGCTTGATTTGTTCGTTCATGTCCGTTATTCATGTCAAATTAGCTACTTTCGAATTGTTTACCAAAACCCTAACCAAAGTCTCAAAGCGCGACCACTATAACGTGACGAAATGTCCAAACGTTCTGTTACAGTCAGTAGAAACATGGCAAACGATGTACTGAATCAATCTTTAGAATGTCGTTAACATACATCTTGAATAACGTTCCAACCGGAGAACTACATCGACTTCAATTGAGAGATGGAACGGAGCTGCCTCTCACGTGAACGCGCGTGTTGAATGCATGGGGACCTCATACTAAATTCTGTCTCCTTCGACCCCCCTTCACATTAGAGTCATCAGACTTAGTTCTGTTGACTGCTGACATCTAGTGGAAGCCGTAGGAAGTGAAAACTCATTCATATGTCTCTGTATTTTGAATAAGAGCTTGGTTGAAAATATGGCACCCCCAGAAAAAATACAAACAGGAAGTGGAACTTCTCAGGTTTTTGCCTGCCATATGAGTTCTGTTAATCTCACAGACTTAATTCAAACAGTTTTAGAAACTTTAGAGTGTTTTCTATCCAATACTAATTATAATATGCATATATTAGCAACTGAGACTGAGGAGCTGGCCGTTTACAATGGGCACCTTTCATCCAAGCTACTCAATACTGCCCCTTCAGCATAAGAAGTTAACAACAAATTATTATTTACAATGACGGCCTACACCGGCCAAACTCGGACGAATTGTGCGCAGCCCTATGGGACTCCCAATCACCGCTGCGCTACTTGGGAGTCAAAAGGCCAGGGTAGCTTCAAAAACCAACACAAGCTAATACCTCTCTGACGCAATTAGCATTGTTTTACAGGGCTAATAGAAGAATGTAGCTAGCTACATAAGCACGATTGAAAATAACACCATTAAGGTTATGAAATGAGTTATGTTACCTCACATGTCTGTGGTTATAAGGAATATACACATATATTATGCTCCATACATACAGTGAGCTACAGTAAAAACGGCATACAGAAACTATTATAACGTAATAAGGCACTTTCATAGAAACGCAGCCTGGATTTGAACCAGGGTGTCTGTAGTGACACCTCTAGCACTGAGATACTGTGCCTTAGACCGCTGCGCTACTTGGGAGTCATAAGGCCAGGGTAGCTTCAAAATATAACACAAGCTAATACTTCTCTGACGCAATTAGCATTGTTTTACAGAGCTAATAGCATGTCATTTTCCAACACTTTGAAATCCTCAAAACGACAAGAAAACTTACCGTTCAAAGCCCGCAGCTTTGCTGGTCATCTGATAGGGAACAGACTAGTATTGTCGGAAGGTGGGTAAGGTGGTTGGCTTCTACTTGGCGGGTCAGGAAGAGTAATTGTCCCTTGAAGGCTTTGGCAAGGCTGTACATCTGATGTGCAATTAGGCCCTTCCCTTGTAGTTTGGAATTCAGTTCATTCATGGGGGCCATGATGTCCACGGTGAAAGCAAAATCGGACAACCATTTTTATCTTGCAGTTGAGAGAAATCCACACATTTTCCTTTCTTTCGCAAAAACTCAGCAATCTCTGACTTCAGGTCCCACACCCTTTTAAGTACCTTCCCCAAACTCAGCCATCTCACGTTTGTGTGGTATGGGGGATCTGCATGACCCGACTCTGTTTCTTCCAACAGTGAGACAAACTGCCTGTGGTTTAAAGATTTTGCTCTGATGAAGTTTACCACTTTAGTGACCGTATTCACAACATGGCTCATTTTCAGAACACATTTACAGAGCACCTCCTGATGAATAATGCAATGCAGGAAAATCATTTTCTGATCTGGGTTCAGCTCAGTTACTTGATCTTGTATCCTTTTTAAAAGGCCAATGTTTTTTCCTGTCAAGTTTGGGCACCCATCAGTGGTCACACTGGATAACTTTTCAAAACTCAGTCCCAGCTTTGCCACACACTTATTAACCTCCTCCAATAAATCTTTCCCTGTGGTTGTACACTTCATTGACTGCACTGAAGCAAGCTCCTCTGTAATTTCAAAGTCTGGGGTTATGCCTCGTAAGAATATCAACAACTGTGCAGTGTCACGTTAATCACTGCTTTCATCCAGGGCCAAGGAGAAATAAGTGAAATCCTTTACCTTGTCTTTCAACTGTTGTTTCCTATTCTCCGCGATGTCCTCAACACGCCGTGTCACTGTTCGTCTTGACAGGGAAACGTTTTCAAACAGCTCTTTCTTGTCGGGGCAGTATAGCTGCATTGTCAATTAAACATTCTTTAATGAATTTGCCCTCAGCGAATGGCTAGCTATGTTTAGCTAGCTCTCACAATTCCGTAGTTTGCTGAATGCAGTTTTGTGAAAAGTCCTTGCTGCTTTTGCAAGTGTAAAAGCAACTATTTCGATGCATTTGCCCTCTGCTCAGAAGACATATTCCTATATTTCTATGCATGCTTCAACTGGAAGTTTTGGGACAAATTGTAGTCTTTCAAGACAGCGATGCTCTCTTTGCACACTAAGCACCCAGCTATCCCTGATACCTCAATAAAGAAATGTCCACTCTTGCTGGAACACCCTACATTAATTTCCTACTTTCCTTTTCTTTGAAATACAGATTTTTGCACAATTTCTAGCTAGCTACTATTTTTAACTGTGACGTGTGTCAGCCTGTCAGTCACTGTCTGTTCTCACGCAGTTGTTATTTATAAGTGCCTTCAAAATAAATGTCCCACAAGCGGTGGAAGTTATATCATTACACAAAGGTGAGTATTCATTGGGTTTTTAATTTGAATATCAAATAAATTTTTCAAAACTTTACTATCGCAAATTCTTTATGGGATCCGAGCATGATTCCGCGGGCCGTATTGAATACGGCCTTGGGCCGGCCTTTGCTCAGGCCTGATCTACAGTATACATAGTCAATTTACCCCTACCTACATGTACAAATTACCTTGACTAACCTGTACCCCCCACAGTATATAGCCTTGTTATTGTTACTTTTTATTTTTTACTTTAGTTTATTTAGGAAATATTTTCTCCACTTTATTTCTTGAACTGCATTGTTGGTTAAGGGCTTGTAAATAAGCATTTCACGGTATTCGGCGCATGTGACAAATAACATTTGATTTGATATTTTGAAAATATGTAAATATAAAATTGTATATGATTTTTTTCCTATTCAACAAAAGTTGGACAACAGGGCTTGAAATTACTGAAATGCTTTCTAAATATTGTAACAATGAAATTATAAACTTACTATAAAAATGTTACCTTTCTTATAACTGTAAAATAAATATGATAATATTTATAGTCATTTATTATAACTGATGACAGAGCATTTTCTGCCAAGCGTCAACTGAGCAACACAGACACACCATTAGAATGTCTGCTGACTCGTTACAACTTCAGCTTTACACACAAAGTTATAAAGTAGTTGTTAAAATTCTACAAAATGATTTAGTATTTTTCAGGATGAGAAGTCTAAAGCCGACTGAGAATATCACATCGAGATGATACCTCAAATGCTGGATTCGCTAGACTGTCCCCTTTTTATATGCCATCTCCGAGGCTTGGCTCCTTCGCTCAGAGGCAGAGGAAATAGATTATATGTCTGGATACGCCAGAAAATGTGATACGTCACTCTCTATGCAAATGCAGGGTGTGAAACCTGACACTTCAAGTCAGCTCCACTGACAGAGTGGTACCGGAAAGCAGACAGACGGGTCTTTCTGACGCTATAAGGCACTGGACCCTTCGACGTTTACACAGCACTCTGTACACCAAAATATCAGTCTAAACCGGTCCAAGTACTCTAAACAGGGGACTTATCATCTAAGAGGTTGTACATTATAGTCATTTTGCAGACACTAACTGCAACTTTACAGGAGCAATTAGGGTTAAGTGCCTCACTCAAGGGCACATCAACAGATGTTTCACCTTGTCAGCTCAGGGACGCAACCTTTCAGTTCCTGGCCCAACACTCTTAACTGCTAGACTACCTGCCACCCCCGTTTTAAAAGACAGGTTGCTGTTATATAACACTTACAGCGATGACTCACCCTCCAGCCCTCAGGCAGACATAGAGTTTGCTGGTGCTTTAGTAGTTCCTGTGTCGGAGCTCTAGCTCAAGTCTGCTGTTGTCCCTGTGTAGCATGCAACTTATCCTGCCAGGCCTGACATTCGCAAGCTGACATGTGGATTCTGTCTAACAGATATGGGTTCTGTAGGCACATATTAAAACATAATTCAAGAGATCACTTCCGCTTTTAATTATATTACTTTCTATATTATTTTGAATATTACCTTCATTGAGAGACTGTCACATTATATTCAATTAATGTAACAAAAATACATATATTTAGCTACCATTGTTGTAGAAATATTGGTCCAATAATATTTCTCAGGTACCAGAACTTGTGAATTCAAAGTAAACTTTATTACAAAGTAAAAAGTAGAGCTGGTCCATGGATCAACTGTCTTCCCAGCCTCGGCACACTCCTTTTATGCAGTTTTCATCCTTACATCACATAAATAGTTACTCCTCTTTATGTTAATTAATGATCAACTCTTTTTGGCTTCGCGCCACTATTGTTTTCCCACCCTAAGTTCTTCTTTGAGGCGGGCTTTTTCCCGCCTCTACAAATAATTTAACACTCTACAAATCACTGAACCAATTATATTGGTAGCACAACTGTGACAGTTTGGTTAAAAAAATAATAGGGGCCTCTACCAAGCTGCAGTCACAAGCACATTCATTATATAGATTATATCAGCACCCACCAGGCTATAGTCATAAGTACATTCATTATATTGATTATGACATTTGTTATCCAGGCATGCATCTGGATTACAATGTGTGTCTATTTCTTTTGTATATTGGCTTTTCTTATGCTATACAGGTGTGGTTACAGGTTCCTCTAAAGCTTTTAATGATTCTGTTTCATTACATTATTATTTCACAATATGCAACTGAAAAATCACCATATCACGTGTGCTCCCTCTCCGGCCTCAAGGTCACCAGGCTGCTCGTTATGGCGCACACCTGTCACCATCGTTACGCGCACCTGTGCATCGTCAAACTCACTTGGACTCCATCACTTCCCTGATTACCTTCCCTATATATGTCACTGCCTTTGGTTCCTTCCCGAGGCGTCATTGTTTCTGTTTCAGTTTCATGTCTGTGTGCTGTTAGTGTTTCTTGCTTTGTATTATGGTCTGTTTATTTTAGTAAAACATTCACTCCCTGAACTTTCTTCCCAACTCTTAGCACACATCGTTACAATGGTGTTAATGATTCATAAGTACAACAAAATTGCTGGGCTGCTCAAATATTTATAATTTAAGACTTCCACTTTAATTTCATTGTGACTACTCTGATACCACATATTAAATTCACCCACAGCAAATGTAGTGCTAATTGTTGAAGAACATTACCCCAATACAGCAATGGCACGTTGATGAAATGTCAGAGTATGTCAGTGTTGTTGTTGTTGCATGGATTACATGAGGAAGGCTATGGGTGTCATGGCATTTAGCATACTCTTTGATATCAGGTACAGTCTGGGGACTTGTTACTGTACACTCAAAGCTATGAGAAATAATGGGATGTGAATTGGAACACACACACACACACCCCAAGGAGAGGCATCTGGGTTAGTTTCCGTTGCCCAACGCGAGGAAACATCAGCCTGTTTAACACCACAGAAGCAACACTTACTCAGAAGACAAATACAGCAGTGAAATGAACACAGTATCCTTACATTGTAATAGCACCTCTGAATTTTATAGTGGGAAGTCTGTGAAACTTTTGCTGTACACTCTAAGCTAATGGGATGTGAATTAGAATAATAAAAGCCACAATGTAGATAAAGGAAAGGGCCAAAAATAGAGCATGTGTCACGATCGTTATAATGAGTGGACCAAGATGCAGCTCGGTATGGTTCCATTCTCTTTATTTTGAAGTGGAACTCAAAGAAAACAATAGATCGCAAAACGAAACGTGAAGCTACTATAGTGCTCGCAGGCAACTATACATAGTCAAGATCCCACAAAGCACAATGGAAAATGGCTGCCTAAATATGATCCCCAATCAGAGACAACGATAAACAGCTGCCTCTGATTGGGGACCATACCAAGCCTCCTGGTAGCGCCTCCATGCTCTGGACACTAAGCTGACAGACACAGCAAACCTTCTTGCCACAGCTCGCATTGATGTGCCATCCTGGATGAGCTGCACTACCTGAGCCACTTGTGTGGGTTGTAGACTCCGTCTCATGCTACCACTAGAGTGAAAGCACCGCCAGCATTCAAAAGAGACCAAAACATCAGCCAGGAAGCATAGGAATGAGAAGTGGTCTGTGGTCACCACCTGCAGAATCACTCCTTTATTGGGGGTGTCTTGCTAATTGCCTATAATTTCCACCTTTTGTCTATTCCATTTGCACAACAGCATGTGAAATTTATTGTCAATCAGTGTTGCTTCCTAAGTGGACAGTTTGATTTCACAGAAGTGTGATTGACTTGGAGTTACATTGTGTTGTTTAAGTGTTCCCTTTTATTTTTTTGAGCAGTGTATATATATATTCACCTAGATAACCCACCCTAGTCACACCCCGACCTAAACAACATAGAGAATAAAAAGCTGTCTATGGTCAGGGCGACAGCATGTCTGGCCATTGTGGTTTCAAGCAAAAACCTTTGTCGTGCTCTTTGACCCTTACGAAAAAAGATTGCCATCAGAGTGCAGTTTAACTGCGGTACAATGTAGTATAACTGCAGTATGCTGCAAATACTGCTTCTAAAAAAAACACCACAGATTTTTTTTCTACAGTCATTTTGCAGTGTAACTGCAGTTACAGTGCAGTACACTGCATCCAAAATACCACAGTCGCCTGCAGTTGTTGCACTTTTACTGTAACATGCTGATCACACCGCTCGCGTCTCGCCAACGAGCGTCTGCATTGCCAGGCGCTAAAATAGAAGTTGCTTCTATTTGTGACGCAGAACGAGCTGCAAGTCCTGCCTCTCCCATCTCCTCATTGGCTTTTAGAAGCATATGCCCACATGCCATCTCCTCACTGGTTATACCCACGTGGGTGATTTAAAGATGAACGGAGGTTGGTTGTGGTAATACACCTTATGAAAGTTAGTTGCCAATCGCCAGAGAAGAAAAAGCCTGGAAGGAGGAGAGATGACTAGAAACGATTTGGTTGACTGTTTTATGTGTGGATTAATTGTCGGAGTAGAGGACCTTGTGCATTTCAGGCAAAATAATTTAAGGTGTATATGCCAGGACAAATTAGCCAGCAACAGCAAGCTAGCTATCTAAATAGGACAAATTGGCTATCAAATGCAAGCTAGCTAAATTGCCATAAATGTTTAGTGCTTTTCAATCTGTCCCCAAATTAATATAATTGGTTCAGAGTTTGTTTTGATAAATCAACCTGCATGTCGTGATCGCGTTTGGTGTTGGAGGACAAAATCAATTTGTGCCCGATGGCACACGTGCGTGTCCGGTTAGGGCATGGTGTAAGGGACACTATAACATAATCCCATGACAGCCATTTGAGTGCCTCCTGGCAGTATTGACTATTAAAGATGCACTTTCGAACTTTTTAATAATTTCAGCCAGTAGTTTTGAAAGTGGTGCTCACGAGTGAAAAGTGGTTCCCGTTTTTTGTGTACTATGTCATCTTTACCCTCTCTTGGGTACGTGAGACGTTAGCGTCTCACCTCTTCAACAGCCAGTGAAACTGCTGGGCGCTGTAACGGACGTCTAAGTCGTTCTCCTCCTCGGACGAGGAGGAGCAAGGATCGGACCAAAATGCAGCGGGTGATGAATACATGATGAATTTATTTAGACAAGACGAAACACGAAGTACACTTGAATAAATTACAAAATAACAAAAACGACGTAGACCGACCTGAACATGAGAACTTACATAAAACGAAGAACGCACAAACAGGAACAGTCTAGACAAAACGAAACAGTCCCGTGTGGTACAAACACTGACACGGAAGACAATCACCCACAAACAAACAGTGAGAACAGCCTACCTTAATATGGTTCTCAATCAGAGGAAACGTCAAACACCTGCCCCTGATTGAGAACCATATAAGGCTAATTAACCATGAACCTAAACAAGAAACAAATAACAGACTGCCCACCCCAACTCACGCCCTGACCATACTAAACAAATACAAAAACAACAGAAAACAGGTCAGGAACGTGACAGGCGCCAAATTCAAATACAGAAATGCTCATTATAAAAATTCAGAAAACAAAACATATTTTACATAGGTTTAAAGATTAACTTCTTGTGAATCCAACCACGGTGTCAGATTTTTAAAAATGCTTTACGGTGAAAGCATACCTTACGAATATTGAGAACATAGCCCACTAGACAAATCATTACAAACAGTAACCAGCCAAGTAGAACAGTTACACAAGTCAGAAATTGGAGAAAAAATGAATCCCTTACCTTTGATGATCTTCATATGGTTGCACTCAGCAGACATTCATTTACTCAATAAATGTTCCTTTTGTTCGATAAAGTCTCTATATCCAAAAACCTCCGTTTTGTTTGCGCGTTTTCTTCAGTAAACCACAGGCTCAAACGCAGTCAAAACAGGAAGACAAATCCAAATTGTATCCGTAAAGTTCATAGAAACATGTCAAACGATGTTTATTTTCAATCATCAGGTTGTTTTTAGCCTAAATAATCGATACTATTTCAACTGGACAATAACGTTGTCAATTTAAAAGGTAAACAAGAAACGCACTCTCTCGGTCTTGCGCATGAAAAAGCTCTGTGACACTTTAGGGTCCACTCATTCAGACTGCTCTTACTTCCTCATTTTTCAGAATACAAGCCTGAAACAATTTCTAAAGACTGTTGACATCTAGTGGAAAGCATAGAAACTGCAATTTGAGTCCTAAGTCAATGGATACTGTAATGGCATTGAACAGAACTACAAAACCCCCCAAAATACTACTTTAACTGATTTTTCTCAGGTTTTCGCCTGCCAAATCAGTTCTGTTATACTCACAGACAGTATTTTAACAGTTTTGGAAACTTTAGAGTGTTTTCTATCCAAATCCAAATCTAGAAACAGGCAGTTTAATTTGGGCATGCATTTCATCCAAAATTCCGAATGCTGCCCCCTACCCTAGAGAAGTTTTAAGAGTCTACAGCAGAGCAAGCGCACAAATCCAACCAATAGAATTACAACTCAATTCCATGTACTGATTGTGAATAGAGGAACTGACTGCTCAGATGTAGCAACATGGCACCCAGTTCTACTCTCTCTCTTTGATTGTGGTTAGTACAAGAACTCCGAGCCTCTTCAAAATGCAGAGGTTGTAATTGAAGTGGGCAACAGAGAGAGACACGCTGTACGTGTAATCGGGAGGTTTTTGGTTAAGGTCCCACGAGGTTCGGAGCAGAGTGGCCCAGAGCGAGAGCTCCTAACACATTCCCCTTGTGTTGTGCCGTGGCAGAGATATTTGTGGGCTATACTCTGCCTTGTCTCAGGATCGAAAATTGGTGGTGTGGGGGCTGTGCTTTGGCAAAGTGGGTGGGGTTATATCCTGCCTGTTTGGCCCTGTCCGGGGGAATCGTCGGATGAGGCCACGGTGTCTCAGACTCCAGTATTTATGCTGCAGTAGTTTATGTATCGGGGGGCTAGGGTCAGTCTGTTATATCTGGAGTATTTCTCCTGTCTTGTCCGATAATAACCCCTTGCTGTCCCCAGTCCAGCTGGCCGTGCTGCTGCTCCAGTTTCAACTGTTCTGCCTGCGGCTATGGAACCCTGATCTGTTCACCGGACGTGCTACCTGTTTCAGACCTGCTGTTTTCAACTCTCTAGAGACAGCAGGAGCAGTAGAGATACTCTGAATGATCGGCTATGAAAAGCCAACTGATATTCACTCCTGAGGTGCTGACCTGTTGCATCCTCGACAACCACTGTGATTATTATTATTTGACCCTGCTGGTCATCTATGAACATTTGAACATCTTGGCCATGTTCTGTTATAATCTCTACCCGGCACAGCCAGACGAGGACTGGCCACCCCTCATAGCCTGGTTCCTCTCTAGGTTTCTTCCTAGGTTCTGGCCTTTCTAGGGAGTTTTTCCTAGCCACCGTGCTTCTACACCTGCATTGCATGCTGTTTGGGTTTTAGAATGGGTTTCTGTACAGCACTTTGTGAAATCAGCTGATGTAAGAAGGGCTTTATAAATACATTTGATTTGATTCTTAACCTGGGGTCGACTCACCAGATGTCCCCCTGTATGGATGTATAATGTGTGAAACTGCATCTACACAGCAACAAAATAATGTATTTCAGCTATATTGACAAGCTTATGATGTTATGATGAGTGCAGTTCAACAACATTTCCCCCAGTGTTCCTTCTTCCTCTCATCAGACCATGTCCTGTGATTTCTCAGTCTGATTTCTCTGTTCTGAACCTCAACACTCTTTACATGACAGACACATTTCTTCCCCATCCAGTTTATCCAGTGAGGGACACTAAACTGTAATTGAATTATGATGAGAGGTGGTCCTAATACGAATGTACATCTACAAATTATCATTGGCCTCATTGTGAAATACCTGAGCAGTTTCCTTCCTATCCGGCAACTGAGTTAGGAAGGACGCATTTCTCTTTGTAGTGACTGGGTGTACTTACACACCATCCAAAGTGTAATTACTAAATTCACCATTCTTTACAAATCTACCAGTTGGTTCCCTTCTTATTGAAAAACCTCCCTGTTCTTGGTGGTTGAATCTGTGCTTGAAATTTACTACTCGATTGAGAGACCTTACAGATAATTGTATGTGTGGGGTACAGAGATTGGGTAGTCCTTAAAAAATCCTGTTAACCACTATTATTAAACACGGAATGAGTCCATTCAACTTATTTGCATGGACTCATACTTATAAGCATATTTTTACTCCTGAACTTATTTAGGCTTGCCATAACAAATGGGTTGAATAACCCTTGTGGTATGTTCGGGTCTGTAGGACCCTATTTTAATGCTTACTAAAAGAAAAATTATACAATTAATTATTTTTCAACCTGAGACTCATTGGCCCTTAGCTCATTTTCTGTGAAGAACATTTGTCATTGAGTGCACACTGTGCACCCCTCTACAAAACAGAAATATTGGCTGTGTGCCTTCACTCCAACTTCCTCCTCCCTAGGCCTGTTGTTTCAACATAACACCAAGAACCTGTCTGTCTGTCTGCCTGTCTCCTGCTTTTCTCACACTCTTTACCCTTTGTAGTGTGTAAAACTACATAATGTCTTGAGGGAACCTGCACAATGTTATTTCAATACATTGTAAAAGATTCAGTATTTTCCCACACTCTACCCCAGCCAGGTGCAAATTGGGTGAGGTACACAACAAATAAATATATTTGCATGTGTGGCTCCTTTCCACAAACATTCAGTATGGAAATAGTCTCTGCACCAAGGGCCTAATTTTTACTGACAGAGAAGCTAGTGTGGAAGATGAAGATTTTTCCGAATACCAACTTCTGCCTGACTTGACCCTGGGGTTTGCCTGCCCCTGTTGTTACAATAAACCTTGTTACTTCTACACAGTCTGCAGTTTGGTCTTTTTTTCCACCTTTATTTAACCAGGTAGGCTAGTTGAGAACAAGTTCTCATTTGCAACTGCGACCTGGCCCAGATACAGCAAAGCAGTTCGACACATACAACAACACAGAGTTACACATGGAATAAACAAACATACAATCAATAATACAGTAGAAAAATCTATATTATATACATCATGTGCAAATGAGGTAGGATAAGAGAGGTAAGGCAATAAATAGGCCATGGTGGCAAAGTAATTACAATATAGTAATTAAATACTGGAATGGTAGGATGTGCAGAAGATGAATGTGCAAGTTGAGATACTGGGGTGCAAAGGAGCAAGATAAATAAATACAGTATGGGGATGAGGTAGATTGGATGGGCTATTTACAGATGGGCTATGTACAGGTGCAGTGATCTGTGAGCTGCTCTGACAGCTGGTGCTTAAAGCTAGTGAGGGAGGTAAGTCTCCAGCTTCAGAGATTTTTGCAGTTCGTTCCAGTCATTGACAGCAGAGAACTGGAAGGAGAGGCGGCCAAAGGAAGAATTGGCTTTGAGGGTGACCAGTGAGATATACCTGCTGGAGCGCATGCTACGGGTGGGTGCGGCTATGATGACCAGTGAGCTGAGATAAGGTGGGGCTTTACCTAGCAGAGACTTGTAGATGACCTGGAGCCAGTGGGTTTGGCGACGAGTATGAAGCGAGGGCCAGCCAACGAGATCATACAGGTCACAGTGGTGGGTAGTATATGGGGCTTTGGTGACAAAACAGATAGCACTGTGATAGACTGCATCCAATTAATAGAGTGTTGGAGGCTATTTTGTAAATGACATTGCCGAAGTCGAGGATCGGTAGGATGGTTAGTTTTACGAGGGTATGTTTGGCAGCATGAGTGAAGGATGCTTTGCAGATTCTAGATTTAATTTTGGATTGGAGATGTTTAATGTGAGTCTGGAAGGAGAGTTTACAGTCTTACCAGACACCTAGGTATTTGTAGATGTCCACATATTCTAAGTCAGAACCGTCCAGAGTAGTCGGGCGGGCAGCGATCGGTTGAAGAGCATGCATTTATTTTTACTTGCATTTAAGAGCCGTTGGAAGCCACGGAAGGAGAGTTGTATGGCATTGAAGCTCATCTGGAGGATAGTTAACACAGTGTCCAACGAAGGGCCAGAGGTATACAGAATGGTGTCATCTGCGTAGAGGTGGATCAAAGAATCACCAGCAGCGAGAGCGACATCATTGATGTATACAGAGAAGAGAGTCGGCCCGAGAACTGAACCCTGTGGCACCCCCATAGAGACTGCCAGAGGTCCGGACAACAGGCCCTCCGATTTGACATACTGAACTCTAGCGGAGAAGTAGTTGGTGAACCAAGCGAGGCAATCATTTGAGAAACCAAGGCTGTTGAGTCTGCTAATAAGAATGTTGTGATTGACGGAGTCGAATGCATAAGCCAGGTCGATGAATACGGCTGCACAGTAATGTCTCATATCGATGGCGGTTATAATATCGTTTAGGACCTTGAGCGTGGCTGAGGTGCACCCATGACCAGCTCTGAAACCAGATTGAATAGCGGAGAAGGTACGGTGAGATTCGAAATGGTCGTAATCTGTTTGTTATCTTGGCTTTCAAAGACCTTAGAAAGGCAGGGTTGAATAGATATAGGTCTGTAGCAGTTTGGGTCTAGAGTGTCTCCCCCTTTGAAGAGGGGGATGACGTGGACCTGATAGCCGAATCATGTCATTACTACTGCCCTGCATGAATCTAACCAACAAGGTTCAATGTTAGCTACCTAACATTAGGCTCTAAGTAGCAAAGCTAACAGATCTGGGATACGAATAATAACACCATACACGCAACGTTAGCCAGGGGGCCAGTCAGATAACATTAGTTAGCGAACAGTACACTAACTTAAGACATGTAGCTAACTAGCTAGGTAAACAACATGTAAGATCACACACGTCACAACGTTAGCTAACGAGCCAGCCACCTAACGTTAGCTAGGGAGCCAGCCAGCTAACACTAGCTAACAGTACATGTTAGCTCAAGACATGTAGCTAGGTAAACAACATGTAATATCACCCACATCACAAGCCAGCCAGCTAACATTAGCAAGTTAAACAACAATGAATAATAACGTCATACATGTAGCAATAGCTAGGGAGCCAGCTAACGTTAGCTAGCTAACAGTACACTTTATCTTGAAAAATTAGAAATGTGTAATATCTGAAAATGTAGCTAGCTAGACCATCTTACATCTTACATACATCATCATGTATGAAGGGTGAGTCTCACTGTCACAGATCCATGCCACAAATGCCCTTAGTTCGAAGACGTAATCCGGAAACAGGTGTTTTCACCATCTCTTCAGCTATCATACTCTAATTCCACTGATTTCAAAACTCGATCCTCCAGAAAGTGGAGAGCAACACTTATGCAGCTACATTTAGAAAAAAAACGCGTTCGACAGGATTACCAACACAGACTGAGCTCAAATAGACAGAAGCCGACCAATCTGAACTCCTCTCTCAGCATGTCCAGCCCACTCAGTATCTCAGCCAATCATGGCTAGTGGGAAGGTTGCTTACTTTTTCTGTGGTTTACCAACAAGGCTCGTAATTTAACAATTTCGTATTTACAGATGGCATACAGGTTAGTTATTAAGGGACATGAAAGTTCACATGTTCCAGAAGGCATTACTGCCAAAAAACGCATATGAATAAATAAAATACCCGTTCAAATGGCTCTCCTGTGAAGTTGTGACATACGCCTAGTTTCCTGAAACGGGTCACATATGAGGATCACGTCTCTGTCAATTCGGAGTCTGACAGTGAGTTAGAAGAAGAGGATGAGATTGACCCTCAGCTAGCCACAGGTCCAGCCCGTCAGAAGCCAGTCCCAGGAACAGCCCGTCAGCAACCAGCTCATCAGCAGCCTGCAGGAGGAGAAATATGGATGTCAAAAAATTGTGAAATTGAATGGTCTTCATGCCCAAGGAATGAGCCACACCGCATGGCTACCAATGTGATAAGAATGCAACCAGGTCCGACGCGAATGGCGGTTAAGCATGTGCAGGACATAAAGTCTTCTTTTGAACTGTTCATCCCAGACACTATCCAGAAAATCATTCTGTACTGCACTAATTTGAAGGGAAGGTGTGTTTTTGGAGAGAGATGGGAGGAGATGGACTAAACTCATTTACATGCACACTTTGGTGTTGTTTAACTTGCTCGTGTTTTCAGATCCAACGGGGAATCCACAGAATACCTGTGGGATGCAAAAACGTCTCTGGAAAACTTACACACTATTTCCAGGATTATTAGCTTCGATAACTGAGACACAAGCCCAGCTCGGCAGCAAAGAGACAAGCTAGCTTCAACATCTTGGACATCTCGGCGTACAAAGCATTTGTCATCTGGATGGCGTTGAACCCAGATTGGAACAGAGGGAAGCTCCAGAGGAGACGGCTCTTTCTCGAGGACCTGGGCAACGCATTGGTAAGACCTCAAAACCAGAGGGTGCAACATATCCCAAGGACGCCAGCTTCTGCAGCCATCGTGATGAGGATTCAGGAAGAGGCTGGTGCCCCATCCGCCTGACCCACAGAAGCAAGAACTCCTATACCGGAAGTAAGTGTGAGTGATGTTGTTGCATGTGTGTGTGTCTGACTCTCCCAACTTGGCCTGCTGTAACTACAGTGCCTTGCAAAAGTATTCATCCCCCTTTTTATTTGGATTTCATGTAATAGACATATACAATATAGTCAAAACGGAAAAGTGGTGCGTACATATGTATTCACCCCCTTTGCTATGAAGCCCCTAAATAAGATCAGGTGCAACCAATTACCTTCAGAAGTGACATAATTAGTTAAATAAAATCTGTGCGCAATCTAAGTGACACATGATCTGTCACATGATCTCAGTACAAATACACCTGTTCTGAAAGGCCCCAGCGTCTGCAACACCACTAAGCAAGGGGCACTATGAAGACCAAGGAGCTCTCCAAACAAGTCAGGGACAAAGTTGTGGAGAAGTACAGATCAAGGTTGGGTTAAAAAAAATATCAAAAACTTTGAACCTCCCACAGAGCACCATTTAAATCCATTATTAAAAAATGGAAAGAATATGGCACCACAACAAACCTGCCAAGAGAGAGCCGCCCACCAAAACTCACGGACCAGGCATTAATCAAAGAGACCAAAGATAACCCTGAAGGAGCTGCAATGCTCCACAGCGGAGATTGAAGTATCTGTCCATAGAACCACTTTAAGCCGTACACTCCACAGAGCTGGGGTTTACGGAAGAGTGGCCAGAAAAAAGCCATTGTTTAAAGAAAAGAATAAGCAAACATGTTTGCCAAAAGGCATGTGGGAGACTCCCCAAACATATGGAAGAAGGTACTCTGATCAGAGTAGACCAAGATTGAGCTTTTTGGCTATCAAGGAAAACGCTAAGTCTGGTGCAAATCCAACACCTCTCATCACCCCGAGACACCATCCCCATCCCGCATGGTGGTGACAGCATCATGCTGTCGGGATGTTTTTCATCGGCAGGGACTGGGAAACTGTTCAGAATTGAAGGAATGATGGATGGTGCTAAATACAAGGAAATTCTTGAGGGAAACCTGTTTCAGTCTTCCAGAGATTTGAGACTTGGATGGAGGTTCACCTTCCAGCAGGACAATGACCCGAAGCATACTCCTAAAGCAACACTTGAGTGGTTTAAGGGGAAACATTTAAATGTCTTGGAATGGCCTAGTCAAAGCCCAGAGCTGGAGCAGTTTTGCCTTGAAGAATGGAAAAAAATCCCAGTGGCTAAATGTGCCGAATTGCAGCTGTAATTGCTGCAAAACGTGGCTCTACAAAGTATTGACTTTGGGGGATGAATAGTTATGCACGCTCAAGTTAATTCTTGTTTGTTACACTATAAAACATATTTTGCATCTTCAAAGTGGTAGGCTTGTTGTGTAAATCAAATGATACAAACCCCCTAAAAAATATATTTTAAATCCAGGTTGTAACAACCTGTTTTGCACTGCAGTGTCCTAGACAGCTGCGCCACTCGGGAGGCCCCATCCACAAAGTCTCCAAATACAGAGAGGTGTTGGTAAAGTTCCAGTTGAAGTCGGAAGTTAACATACACTTAGGTTGGAGTCATTAAAACTCGATTTTCAACCACTCCACAAAATTCTTGTTAACAAAATATATGTTTGGCAAGTCGGTTAGGACATCTACTTTGTGCATGACACAAGTAATTTTTCCAACAATTGTTTACAGACAAATGATGTCATGGCTTTAGAAGCTTCTGATAGGCTTATTGACATCATTTGTGTCAAATGGAGGTGTACCTATGGATGTATTTCAAGGCCTACCTTCAAACGCAGTGCCTCTTTGCTTGACATCATGGGAAAATCAAAAGAAATCAGCAAATACCTCAGAAAAAAATTGTAGACCTCCACAAGTCTTGGTTCATCCTTGGAGAAATTTCCAAACGACTGATGGTACCACGTTCATCTGTACAAACAATAGTATGCAAGTTTAAACACCATGGGACCACGCAGCCGTCATACTGCTCAAAAAGGAGACGCGTTCTGACTCCTAGAGATGAACGTACTTTGGTGCGAGAAGTGCAAATCAATCCCAGAACAACAGCAAAGGAAGATGCTGGAGGAAACAGGTACAAAAGTATCTATATCCACAGTAAAAACGAGTCCTATATTGACATTACCTGAAAGGCCACTCAGCAAGGAAGAAGCCACTGCTCCAAAACCGCCATAAAAAAAAACAGACTACGGTTTGCAGAAATGTCCTCTGGTCTGATGAAACAAAAAATAGAACTGTTTGGTCATATTGACCATCATTATGTTTGGAAAAATGGGGACGCTTGCAAGCCAAAGAACACCATCCCAACCGTGAAGCACGGGGGTGGCAGCATCCTGTTGTGGGGGTGCTTTGCTGCAGGAGGGACTGGTGCACTTCACAAAATAGATAGCATCATGAGGAAAGGAAATTATGTCGATATACTGAAGCAACATCTCAAGACATTAGTCAGGAAGTTAAAGCTTGGTTGGAAATGGGTCTTCCATATGGACAATGACCCCAAGCATACTTCCAAAGTTGTGGCAAAATTGCTTAAGGACAAAAATGTCAAGATATTGGTGTGGCCATCAGAAAGCCCTGACCTCAATCCTATAGAAAATTTGTGGGCAGAACTGAGAGAGCATGTGCGAGCAAGGAGGCCTACAAACCTGACTCAGTTATCTGCTCTGTCAGGAGGAATGGGCCAAAATTCACCCAACTTATTGTGGGAAGCTTGTGGAAGGCTACCCGAAACATTTGACCCAAGTTAAACTATTTAAAGGCAATACTACCAAATACTAATTGAGTGTATGTAAACTTCTGACCCTCTGGCAATGTGATGAAATAAATAAAAGTTGAAATAAATAATTCTCTCTACTATTATTCTGACATTTCTCATTCTTAAAATAAAGTGGTGATCCTAACTGACCTAAGACAGGGAATTTTTACTAGGATGAAATGTCAGGAATTGTGAAAAACTGAGTTTAAATGTATTTCACTAAGGTGTATGTGAACTTCTGACATCAACTGTATATTGTCCAGCTAATTATTATTATACTGTACATGGTTAACCTTTTGTCAATAGGGGGAGCTGTTAGCATTATTTTTTTTTTTACATTTCCAAATTAAACTGCCTCGTACTCAATTCTTGATCGTACAATATGCATATTATTGTTATTATTGGATAGAAAACAGTCTATAGTTTCTATAGGAGTTGAAATTTTGTCTCTGAGTGGTACAGAACAATTTCTACAGCACTTTTCATGACAGGGTTCAGATTTCAGAAATTTTTACCTCTGATCTGGGGTCTGTTTTTAAGGCGACAGTGAATGCTATGAAGAAACCGACACTGCCTACGTCTTCCTCTGGGTGTCTGTACGTCATCACGTTTTCAATGGAATCAATGGGACGTTCACAGCCATTATAAAAGACGAAAATGTACAGAGACCACCCTTTCTCAACGTGCGCCTGAAGCGTCAAGGCCATCGGACCTGCCTCGTTCCAAATCGTTTTCTAACCAGCAGTATTTCTCCGGTCATGTTTTCAGTCGTTATAGTTGTTAAAAACATCATAATGTAGTGAATTTTAACCGTTTTATATCAATTTATATCCGTTTAGTGCGATTTTGAGGAATTTCTTTGTCGTGCACTCTGAAAGTTTGGACACGCTTTAGGGTGTCGGTCGTTGGTGATGGACATTTCGAAGGACAGAGGACATCTATCGACCAAAAGACGTTTATAACATAGAAAGGATACATTGCCCAAGAATATGATGGAAGATCAGCTCAAAGTAAGCAATATTTAATATGATAAACCGTGTTTCTGTCGAAATATTTTAAACGCATATATCGCCATTTTGTTTGGTATAGCTTCACTTGGCCAACCCTGTATTGAAAAGTAAGGATAATTTTAAAAATGTAAATCAGCGGTTGCATTAAGAACTAATTTGTCTTTCGATTCCTGTCAACCCTGTATTTTTTAGTCAAGTATATGATTAGCTTTTAATTAAACTAGATCACTCTGATAGATGACGTCAGACATATTGAGGCTTGATTTCCTAGTATTTTCATTGTGTAACCACGGTTTTGTATGGCTAAATATGCACCTTTTCGAACAAACTGTATATGTATGTTGTAAAATGATGTTACAGGAGTGTCATCGGAAGAATTCTGAGAAGGTTAGTGAAAAAATTAATATCTTTTGGCGGTGGTTACGTTATAGCGCTCTTTGGCTGGAATCGATGCTCTGGTAACGTTGGAACATGTAGTATGCTAACTTATCGATTTATTGTGTTTTCGCTGAAAAACGCTTAGAAAATCTGAAATATGGTCTGAAATCACAAGAACTGGGTCTTTCCATTGCTATGCTTTGTCTATTTTTATGAAATGTTTTATGATGAGTAAATTGGTCATACACGTTGCTCTATCTAGTAATTCTAGTGGATTTGTGATGGTCGGTGCAATTGTAAACTGTGATTTCTACCTGAAATATGCACTTTTTTCTAACAAAAACTATCCTATACCATGAATATGTTATCAGACTGTCATCTGATGGTTTTTTTTATAGGTTATTGGCTATCAATATCTTAGTTGAGCCGAATTGGTGATAGCACCTGAAGGAGTAAGAAACTGATGGAGTTAGAATAGTGGTGTATTTTGCTAACGTGTTTAGCTAATAGATTTACATATTTTGTCTTCCCTGTAAAACATTTTAAAAATCTGAAATGGTGGCTTTATTCACAAGATCTGTATCTTTCATCTGGTGTCTTGGACTTGTGATTTAATGATATTTAGATGCTACTATCTACTTCTGAAGCTATGCTATCTATGCTAATCAGTGTGTGGGGGGTGGGGGGTGCTCCCGGATCCGGGTTTCTGAGGCAGTAAAAGTTAATTCGTTTTCAAAAAATAAAAGTGAGCGATTTGTAATCTGAATAAAGGCCAAAATAATATTTGCAAAGGCCAACACATTTATTGTGTTTATAGAGGTAGAGAAACGCTGGGCCAATTGTGCGCCACCCTTTGTGACTCCCAATCACAGCCGGTTGTGATTCAGCCAAACTAACTAAGATATACATTTGACGATAGAATCCTCCCCAAACCCTCCTTCTAGGCAAGTCTATTGTCCAGCTACCTGCTAATAGCCATAATGGCACTGTACAATGTGACCGTGTGTGTTTTGAAAGAGTATTTTCCAGCAATCAACAATTTGTTTACCTTCATTTGACAACTTTGTTCCAAAATTTCTGTAATTCAGTGATATTTATTCCCATAGTAATTCGTTATGGATCCATAACTAAATCAACATTGGCATTTTGGAAGAGTTTTTTTTGCATTATTTTATAAACGAAAGCATAAAGATGCTGATGAAGAAATACAGTACTGTACAGTATATGCTTTTACATTTGGATAATAAAGCATTTTGAAGACATATGCCACCTGCATTTGTTTATTAGGCTACTGTGCAGTGTGACTAGTAAACATAGCAGAACAGCATAATGGTCCGGACGGCCCTTGCTGTGCCTGGTGAGCAGTTGGTCAAGTTCTGTTGTCAGATGAGGAATGGAAATGTCAGGGGGGAACCAGCGACCTGATGAACCCACCAGGTATGTTGACTCTGTCTGTCGGAGGTGGAGTTCCAGAGCTCACAAGTGTGCCTGGCATGGATTGTGACTCCATCTCGTTCCTCGCCCTCTTCAACGTGTCATTCCCCGCCTGGCTCTAAACCAATGCATCAGCTGTCACCCGTATCTCTGCCCTCAGATAATGTTTATCTTTCTGCTGGTCTGCCTTCAAAGTTTGAATCTGATCCATGTGCACCTTCATAAGATGAGCAGAATGGTACTGCCCTGAGCCCCCACCGATTACAGTGGCCTATGAAAGAAACGGTGACTCCAACATACAAATGCTGTGTACACATAAGAATCGAGCAAAACTAACCGCTTTCTTGGCAACCATGCGTTTTTTCGGTGCGGCCCGTTGTCCAGCCCTTTGTCCACTGAGCTCCACGGATGGTTGTCGGTATGGTTGTATGCTCTGCAAAAACACATTTGTCTGTTTAGTACACATTAAAAAATGTTTTACCTTTATTTAATTATTGATTTTATTACACAGTATGCCTACACATTGATAGGCTATATAATTTTCTTTTTTAAGAAAATGCACTGAAACCAAAATACATTTAGTTTTGGTGATCCTCTCAGCTCTGGCTCATTTTCAAGTCCTCTCGTTGTTATGGTCCTAACCCTGGAAAGGGTAGCACCATAGAAAGAAGCTGGCTTGATGAAAACGATGTCCATTTCATCTGTTCTCTTTGTTTGCAATGTCATTTTTACCAGTGTTGGGAGTACTGGAAAGGTGTGATTTTAAATGCATTAGACCTCTCACTAAAGACATCACTCAAAAGTTATACTTAAATGTAATAATATCTGCCCTCCGAATTCATATCTAAGGGCCATTTTTCGTGCCATTATTAGTTACATTGTTTTAGTTTGAACCTGCAGACTGGCACTAAGAACAGCGGGAACGTTTCCCTAGTCAGCTCCATTATTAGTGCAATGCCCCTTAAAGTGTTGCTTTCCTCCCCCTCCCTTCCCCATCCATGCGCATGGTTCGTCTTTGTGCGCAGCTCTGCGGCCCGTCCCGTGACCCCTGCCCTTGTGCCTTTGAACCTCACCGCTATTTCAGTGGATATAGCTGGAGAACTGCAAGGCAATCTCATTGTGCGCCACTCGGGAGCCATGACCAATATATATTGTCCTGCTAATAACAGGGTTAATAATATATCTGCCAGAATATCCAAGGGGCTTTTATATAATTCTAAATTAAAAATTATATTTTGAAGATGATTTCGTTTTCAAATAATGTAAAATGAGCGAGGAAAAAGGCCTTTCTTGAACATGGGGTGAGACATTGTTACTAATTTAGAATGCTTTATATCTGTTTTTAGAGGGAGAGAAACCAAAAACGTACAGTCATCTCATGGATCTCCCAGTCGAGGCTGGCACAGGTATTGAACCAGCATCTGTAGCAACTCAGCTTGCACTGCGATGCAGTGTCTTACACTGCTGCGCCACTAAAGCGCTGTTCAACGTGACCGGTCGGGAGTAGGCTACAGTACTACAGAGACACAGTAGTGCCTTGGGACCCAAAAGCATAATCAGTGCTCTAACTCCCCCTTGCGCTGGTCTGGAGCAATAAATTAGTGATGCATGGTACCATACTAAACCACAAATTACCTCTAAGTCCCGCAGCATAATCGCTAAACTTTTAGTGGAGCAACTACTGTAGAGCTGGCTACCCCACCAAACTGAGCAATCGGGGCATAAGTATTAAGACTCTTTACTTTGTTGAATCACCTTAGGCAGCGATTACAGCCTTGAGTCTTCTTGGGTATGGCGTTATAACCTTGGCACACCTGTATTTGGGTAGTTTCTCCCATTCTTCTCTGCAGATACTCTCAAGCTCTGTCAGGTTGGATGGGGAGCGTAGCTGCACAGCTATTTTCAGGTCTCTCTAGAGATGTTCTATCAGGTTCAAGTTCGGGCTTTGGCTGGGCACTCCTGCATTGCCTTAGATGTGTGCTTAGGGACGTTGTCCTGTTAGGTGTACCTATGCCCCAGTCTGAGGTCCTGAGTGCTCTGGAGCAGGTTTTCATCAAGGATCTCTCTGTACTTTGCTTCTTTCATATTTCCCTCGATCCTGACTAGTCTCCTAGTCCCTGCTGCTAATGCTTCCACCCCCAGGCTTCACTGTAGGAATAGTCCCTGGTTTCCTCCAGACTTGACCCTTGGCATTCAGGTCCAAGAGTTCAATACTGGTTTCATCATACCAGAGAATCTTGTTTCTCATGGTCAGAGTCCTTTAGATGCCTTTTGGCAAACTTCCGTCTGGGCACTACAATAAAGGCCTGATTGGTGGTTGTCCTATTGTAAGGTCCCATCTCCACAGAGAAACTCTTGAGCTCTATCAGAGTGAACATTGGGTTCTTGGTCACCTGACCAAGGCCCTTCTCCCCTGATTGCTCTGTTTTGCCGGGAGGCCAGCTCTAGGAAGAGTCTTGGTGGTTCCAAACTTCTTCCATTTAAGAATGATCGAGGCCACTGTGGGGACCTTCACTGCTGTAGAAATATGTTGGTACCCTTCCCCAGATCTGTGCCTTGACAGAATCCTGTCTCGGAGCTCTACGGAAAATTCCTTAGATTGGTTTTTGCTCTGACATGCTCTGTCAACTGTGGGACCTTATATAGACAGGTGTGTGCCTTTCCAAATCATGTCCAATCAATTGAATTTACCACAGTTGTAGAACAATCTCAAGGATGATCAATGGAAACAGGATGCACCTGAGCTCAATTTCGTGTCTCATAGCAAAGGGTCTGTATAATTATGTAAATAAGCTATTTCTCTTTTTAGGTTTAATACATTTCTAAAAATCTGTTTTCGCTTTGTCATTATGGGGTTATTGTGTGTAGATTGAAGAGAGAAAAAATATTTCATCCATTTTAGAATAAGGCTGTAACCTCAAAATATGTGAAAAGGGGTCTGAACTTCCCGAATGCACTGAATATATATTGCATATCTTAATTCATTCCCACAGTTGATTAATAATATGCCTAATATTATAAACACTTCTACACACACACAAATGTTCAACAATTGTTCCATCCAGATCCGAACTCAGAGAAACGCAAAATTTTGAATGTTGGGGTGGTACTGGAGATGATGAATATGAAGTTGAAAAATTACATTTCCCTTTAAGTAATCCGAGGAGAGAAGTGGAGTTTGGTCTGTTTGCAGTATGCATGTTGAAGGGGGTGTGTCATCAACGATCAATCACTTCACTTCATTCCTTTGGTCTGACATACGTTTACGTGAAAAACATAATGCATTGTTTAATGTCAACAAACATGGCACCACACATAGCTGGCAAAAAGCTTAGCATAATCAGTACAACCTTCAAAAAGTTTTTTTTACACACATCAAAGGTGTCCATTACAATCTATGTAATAATCAGAATGCATTATTTGTCACCAGAACTTGAAAACATGTAAATACATTATACATACAGTTGAAGTCGGGAATTTTACATACACCTTAGCCAAATATATTTAAACTCAGTTTTTCACAATTTCTGACATTTACATTTTTTTTTCAATTGTTTAAGCACAATTTTGAAAACATTACACACAATTAGCACAACCCTACACCAAAGTAGCACAACACTTCAGATCATTTGCAAAATGGAACAATTTTAAAAACTATACACGACTTCATAAAAATAATATTGTTACAATACGAAACACACACAATTCGACTTCAATCTTTTTGAACCAGTTACACACTGCTGTTGCTAACCTAAAACACTTTTAGCAAGTCTAATTGTCAGTGATTAGAGTACTGTAAATGAAATACACAGAGAAAGTGCAACTATACAAACACTACACAAGACCAATGCTGCAGACTGAGGAAAATATCATTTATTTCTCTCCATATACCCAAATCAGTCAACATGGAGAATCACAACAAAACATGTCCCAGTTTTCATGCTACTACAGTAGTGTGCATAACACTTAGCTCAGCAAACAAACAAACGTAAAATACTGTATCCAGTACAGGTTACAATTACAGTAAATAACAACAAACATAAAAAATAATCTGAAAAAAGCAGACAATATTGTACAGAAAATACAGTAAACATACTATACATTCTCTTCGCCTAGCTGGATCTGGCCAGAGAATTTCATCAACATCACAAGCAATATCGTCATTAGCAAGACAACGCGGGAAGAACCGCCTTGAATGTCGAATCCATCCTTGCACAGCTGCGGCGTCGACTTGGTCACAGGCGTCCTCCATGGCCTGAATGAGGGGTACCTGAGCCTGGGGCTGGAGATCGTAAACCTTCTACCGCCATGCAGAGAAAAACTATTCGGTAGGGTTTAGAAACGGAGAGTATGGTGGAAGGTATAGTACTGTCAACTGTGGATGGTGTTGAAACCAGTTCTGGACCAGAGCGGTGGAATGACACGTGTTACCCCCACGTTGCACTGGGACATTGATTATAGCCCTGTGGCCAATGATATTTCTGCCTCTCCTTCTTGCTTTTGTGAGGTTGAACCCTGCCTCATCAATATATATGAATTCATGCAGGATTTCCTCAGCATCCATCTGCAAAACCCCCTGAAATACAGTGAAAGACAAGATTGTGTAGTTCAGGATAGGTCTAGTATACAGTCAATGTAAATAAGTCATGTGTGCAGTATGCAACATCACAGTGCTAAAGTGAACAATACAAACCTCCACATACTCATGCCGCAGCCGTTTGACCCTCTGAATTCCGCTCAAAAGGCACTCGATAAAGTTGTTTCATTTGAACCCGATGTCTTTTCAGGATGCGTGCCAGTGTTGACTGAGACCTGATGGACATTATTGAAAATGGCATGGTCACCGATAATGTTGGCTTGTAGTTCTCTGAGCCTGATAGCATTATTGGCAATAACCATGTTTATTATCTCTCTTGTTCTTGCGTGAATATGGGCCCCCTTCCTCCTTGTCGTTCCCGACCCTCAATCCTATGTAGAGAATAATACATGTAACTTACTGTACAATGTCACAGGAAGGAGTATCACAAGTGCTGATATGGTGCATACAATAAGCGTCTGATTACTGTAACTGTAGACAGATCTTCTTTTACCTGTTTCTGTCAAAGTCCTTATGACAGATGCCACTGTATATCTGGTAAGTTTTGGCTGAACTCTGTCCAGCCTCCCTCAGCGTCAATCCGTGGTTCACGAATGTCATTTGATTAGTTTGGTCCTCTTCTTCTTTGTGCACGTTCTCCTCCTGCTTCAGGTCTTCCTCGACCTCTACCTCCTCCTCCGTGTACTCCTCCTCTCACCCTCACTCTTCTTCTGACTCCTTCCATTTTGGTTGAAGGCAGGTGAACCTACCTGCTGCATTTTTAATATAGTGCTTAAACCTGATTGGTGTGTCTACAATTTAGCAATCATGTGTTTGTGCACCTGATGGCTGTGTATAACAGATTGGCTCATAGGTGTGGTAATTTGACAGTCAGTGCTTTGGAATTGCAAGGAAGTGACATCATGATATACTTCTGTGTCTGATGTATACAAGTGTGTTTAGTGTTTGCAAATCACTGTGTGTAATGTTTTGCAAATAGTGTGAAGCTGACAATGTGCTTACAGTTGTGCAAATCTAGCCTTGTGTTTTGCTTCTTGAGTGTAAGGTTTTGCTAATAATGGGAAAAGTTTAATTTTAGTGTAGGCAATCGTAAAAAACTGTAATCCGAGTAAAAAATTCCCTGTTTTGAGTCAGTTAGCATCACCACATTATTTTAAGAATGTGAAATGTCAGAATAATAGTAGAGAGAATAATTTATTTCATCACATTGCCAGAGGGTCAGAAGTTTACATACACTCAATTAGTATTTGGTAGTATTGCCTTTAAATAGTTTATAACTTGGGTCAAACGTTTCAGGTAGCCTTCCACAATAAGGGTGAATTTTGGACCATTCCTCCTGACAGAGCTGGCGTAACTTGGTCAGGTTTGTAGGTCTCCTTGCTCGCACACACTTTTTCAGTTCTAGCCACAAATTTTCTATAGGATTGAGGTCAGGGCTTTGTGATGGCCACTCCAATACATTGACTTTGTTGTCCTTAAGCCATTTTGCCACAATTTTGGAAGTATGCTTGGGGTCATTGTCCATTTTGAAGACCCATTTGTGACCAAGCTTTAACTTCCTGACTGATGTCTTGAGATGTTGCTTCAATATATCTCCATAACTTTCCTCATGATGCCATCTATTTTGTGAAGTGCACCAGTCCCACCTGCAGCAAAGCACCCCAACATGATGCTGCCACCCCCGTGCTTCACGGTTGGGATGGTGTTCTTCAGCTTGCAAGCATCCCCCTTTTTCCTCCAAACACAATGATGGTCATTATGGCAAACAGTTTTATTTTTTGTTTCATCAGACCATAGGACATTTCTCCAAAAAGTACGATCTTTGTCCCTATGTGCAGTTGCAAACCGTAGTCTGGCTTTTTTTTTTTATGGCGGTTTTGGAGTAGTGGCTTCTTCCTTGTTGAGCGGCCTTTCAGGTTATGTCAATGTAGGACTCGTTTCATTGTGGATATAGATACTATTGTACCTGTTTACTCCAGCATCTTCACAAGGTCCTTTCCTGTTGTCTGGGATTGATTTGATCCTTTTCGCACCAAAGTACGTTCATCTCTGAGTCAGAATGTGTCTCCTTTCTGAGCGCTATCATGGCTGCGTTGTCCCATGGTGTTCATACTGGCGTACTATTGTTTGTGGAGATGAACGTGGTACCTTCAGTCGTTTGGAAAAAGCACTCAAGGATGAACCAGACTTGTGGAGGTCTACAACTTTTTCTGAGGTCTTGGCTGATTTATTTTGATTTTCCCATGATGTCAAGCAAAGAGGCACTGAGTTTGAAGGTAGGCCTTGAAATACATCCACAGATACACCTCCAATTGACTCAAATGATGTCAATTAGCCTATCAGAAGCTTCTAAAGCCATGCCATCTTTTTCTGGAATTTTCCAAGCCGTTTAAAGACACAGTCAACTTAGTGTATGTAAACTTCTGACCGTCTGGAATTGTGATAGTGAATTATAAGTGAAATAAATCTGTCTGTAAACAATTGTTGGAAAAAATGACTTGTGTCATGCAGAAATTAGATGTCCTAACCGACTTGACAAAACTATAGTTCGTTAACAACACATTTGTGGAGTGGTTGAAAAACAAGTTAATGACTCCATTCTAAGTGTATGTAAACTTCCGACTTCAACTGTACATACAACAGTGGAGGCTGCTGAGGGGAGAACAGCTCATAATAATGGCTGGAACGAAGCAAATGCAATGGCATCAAACACCTGGAAAACATGTGTTTGATGTATTTGATACCATTCCATTGATTACGCTCCAGTCATTACCACGAACCCGTTCTCCCCAATTAAGGTGCCACCAACCTCCTGTATGTTACAGAAGAAACGACAACACAATGTACAGAAAATAATAAAGGCAATGCGAGCAGCAACCAGAAAATGTGCCAGTTCGTGCAAGACTGCGCAAATGTCTGCATTCTTGATCTTAGGAAACACTTGGGAAGTGCTTGTGCTCTCCTCGGAGAGAGAAGCTTGTCCGGCTCAGTCAAGCCTCCAACATAAATTGTCCACAACACTGAAATGGGCCACTTCTATGCGAATTAATGAGGCGGAACACACCTCAATTCAAACTGTTGTTCGAAAATAATTAGAATTTGACAAGTTGAAACATAGCCTATAAATAATTAGCAGGCAGCGCGTGTTAAATGTCCTGTTGAGTGCATTCTGACATCACGTACATAAAACAACTCACGCTGGAGCGACCTTTAGAGATATTTGGAACACACATGTGAAAAGGTTAAAACATGGTTAAAACTACAATTTGTATGTCATGGATGGTCAATCCTTGCATCCATAGCATAGTCTATGGATTTGAGAGTGGTTGCATTTCTCCAGCCCCATCCTAAAGCTTTTTACTGAAACTGTGGTGGGGAGAAATTGTGTCATAGAGTGATTTACTTTTGTGCCATTAATATCAAGCAAAACTTCTTAAGTCGAAAACAACATTCTTAGTATTGCAAACAAAAAGAATGATATTGAAAGCAAAACATAAAACCCAAAAGTTGATAGCAAAACAAAATACGTGACTCACCACCTGGATTCGATCTTATGTAGCAAATTTTGAATTGGTGTTTTTTACATTATATAAAAGTAGAGGCTCAGAGCTACAAAATGGTAAATCATACACTGCATTTGAGGAACAATGGGAAAGTAATTTTGCTTTGAAAGTTGATCAACTTGTAAACTCACTTTTGAGCAAATCGCCTTTGAATGTTTTGCTATCTAGTGAAGTGATCTTCTTTGTCTACACCCATTCAGCATTGTTCACACCCTCACCCAAAGCTTAAGCCACACCCAACTCGTTTCGCTCTCGAAGCGCACACTTGACACTCTGGCCGATGATTTGTTTACCTCTGGATAACATGAACACAGCCTAACCAGCCCTCCTGTCAAAAATGTCATTAAGCTTTTTTGCAGACATTTACTGACACCGACCATATTCAACGTGTGTTGTACACACATCACGTAACATTAGCTAACGAGCCAGTCAGTCAATGTTAGCTAGTTAAACAATAAACAGCGCCAACAAAAACAAATGAACAATGTCAGCTAAGGAGCCAGCCAGCTAAATTTAGCTAGCTATCTAACAGTACACTTTAGTTTGAAATGAAACCACTTTGTCAAAATTATAAAACGTCTAATATCTGAAAATATGTTAGCTAGCTAACGCTAGACTATTGTGCATGGACGCATCTCCTTGTCAGGAATGCCATTCCCTTTGTTTGAAGATGTAACTGGAGACAGGTGTTTCTGCGATCTCTTTAGCTATCATACTCTAATTCCACTGATTTCAAAACTTGATCCTCCAGAAAGTGGAGAACCACACTTATGCAGCTTCACAACACAATATTTTATTTTTTACGCCGCGTTCGACAGGATTACCAACACAGACTGACGAGTATCTATGGCAAACCAATCCGAACTCCTCCTCTCTGTCCAGCCCACTCATCATCTCAGCCAATCATGGCTAGTGGGAAGGTTGCTCGCTTTTTCTGTGGCTTAATCAACTAGGCTAGCAATTTAACCATTTTATTCGTATTTACAGATGGCATACGAGTTTGTTACTAAGGCACATGAAAGTTCACATGTTCAAGAAGGCATTTCTGCCAAAAAAAAATTATTAAAAAATATTGTTTATGTTCAAACGGCTGTCCTGTGAAGTTGTGACTTGCGACATACGCCTAGTTTCCTGAATCGAGTCACATATTGCAAGGAAATAATTAATTGAAAGATTTTTTGGGATAAAACGCCTTTCGCTTTCCTGGAATTTCCCTATCTTCAGTTATGTTACTCTGGCCATTGCTTTAGTGGCATTCTTTCAAGTTGGAAGTGTTGGCACATTCATTCCAGCAACATGACACCCCGGGTCAGACGTGGATTTGGAGGCCCCAGGCAGAGGAAAATCTGAGCACCCAACAACTTTCCAATTAGCAAGTGGCTGAAACCATCTCACCGGAGAAAGCATCCAAGTGAGCGAAACAGCACACCTCTCTCTTACTAAACTCAGTAAAAAAAGGAACGTCCCTTTTTCAGGACCCTGTCTTTAAAAAAATAATTCGTAAAAATCCAAATTTCACAGATCTTCATTGTAAAGGTTTTAAACACAGTTCCCTATGCTTGTTCAATGAACCATAAACAATTAATGAACATGCACCTGTGGAACGGTCGTTAAGACACTAACAGCTTACAGATGGTAGGCAATTAAGGTCACAGTTATGAAAACTTAGGACACTAAAGAGGCCTTTCTACTGACTCTGAAAACACCAAAAGAAAGACCCCCAGGGTCCCTGCTCATCTGTGTGAATGTGCCTTAGGCATGCTGCAAGGAGGCATGACTGCAGCTGTGGCCAGGGCAATAAATTGCGATGTCCATACTGTGAGATGCGTTAGACAGCGCTACAGGGAGACAGGATGGACAGCTGATCGTCCTCGCAGTGGCAGACCACGTGTAACAACACCTGCACAGGATTGGTACATCCAATCATCACACCTGCGGGACAGGTACAGGATGGCAACAACTGCCTGAGTTACACCAGGAACACACAATCCCTCCATCAGTGCTCAGACTGTCCGCAATAGGCTGAGAAAGGCTGGACTGAGGGCTTGTAGGCCTGTTGTAAGGCAGGTCCTCACTAGACATCACCGGCAACAACGTCACCTATGGGCACAAACCCACTGTTGCTGGACCAGACAGGACTGGCAAAAAGTGCTCTTCGCTGACGAGTGGCGGTTTTGCCTCACCAGGGGTGATGGTCGGATTCGCGTTTATCGTTGAAGGAATGAGTGTTACACCGAAGCCTGTACTCTGGAGCGGGATCGATTTGGAGGTGGGGGGTCCGTCATGGTCTGGGGCGGTGTGTCACAGCATCATCGGACTGAGCTTGTTGTCATTGCAGGCAATCTCAATGCTGTGTGTTACAGGGAAGACATCCTCCTCCCTCATGTGGTAACCTTCCTGCAGGCTCATCCTGACATGACCCTCCAGCATGACAATGCCACCAGCCATACTGCTCGTTCTGTGCGTGATTTCCTGCAAGACAGGAATGTCAGTGTTCTGCCATGGCCAGCGAAGAGCCCGGATCTCAATCCCATTGAGCACGTCTTGGACCTGTTGGATCGGAGGGTAAGGGCTAGGGCCATTCCCCCCAGAAATGTCCAGGAACTTGCAGGTGCCTTGGTGGAAGAGTGGAGTAACATCTCACAGCAATAACTGGCAAATCTGGTCCAGTCCATGAGGAGGAGATGCACTGCAGTTGTTAATGCAGCTGGTGGCCACACCAGACCACATTATTCAATTTATGTTAGTCACATGTCTGTGGAACCTGTTCAGTTTATGTCTCAGTTGTTGAATATTGTTATTTACACATGTTATGTTTGCTGAAAATAAATGCAGTTGACAGTGAGGACATTTATTTTTTGATGAGTTTACATGTATCCCATGTATCTGATGTCAGGACAGAAAAGAGAATGACATTGGGCTAGAGAGCATCATTTACATGGGTTACAGATACATGTCCTCTGCCTCAACAACGATGGCAGTATTATAATCAGCCCCTGTCTTTTTACTAAAGAAATGTGTATTGAATCCTCCTAGAGTGTAAGGGCACGGGATGGGTTTCTACTAAGCTAATCTCGTTGAGAACCAGGTTTCTCTAATACGGGTAAACCTGGGGAAGTTCATGGCAGAAAAATAGCTAAATAGGGGTGGAGACCCGGTGTAAATCAGTGATGCCTCGTTACATGTCAAACCAACCAGATGCTTTGCTTGGGGGGGAGCTCCAATAGTGCTCACTAGATTAGTACCGTAGGTGCAACAGTGCATGCCATTTCTTTTTACAGTCTATGGTGAGAATGGCTGGGAAATCGCAGATTAAAACCTAATAAAAATATTTTGATGTAAGTCGATTTTGTGTGTAGAGCACGTTTTTCCTCCAGGTTTTTTTCAATTTTCGGCGAACGTTGCAAACTAGCATACGGAACAACTCTGCAAAATGTGTCCTTCCTGGTATGAAAACATTGACGAACATAACACGTAGAGTCAATGGGCATGTGGGAGAGAGGGTTCTTGAAATGTTACATCCACTAAAAATGGGAGGCAGAGCGGACCATTCAAACTGTTTTTGCAATACAAAATGATCCAGACCTCCAAGGGAAGGGTGACAGCGACGTCAGTTTGGAGGTATGGCAACGTGAGACTACTACTAAGCTAACATATGGAATTGTTTTAAGATGGTCATGCAAAGGATAATTTAGCTATTTGATTTAGAATTTTAGGACTCCTGTGTCCGAAAGCCACGTGTCTGACTTGTGAAATTAGTATTTTTCACACATGTTCATGTCTGAAAACCATCTTTTTTTCTTGTAAGAGTCAGTCACAGAACACCTGGCTTTATCATTCTCTCACTGCAGAAATATCTATGGAAAAACAATGTTTTATAGCTATATACGTATACTTATGGTGCCTTTCTCAAACCCAAGGATGCTTTACAGAAATAGAGTACAGTAGGTGAAACAGTTTAAGCAAACATTGAAAAAATTATCCGTTTCAGCTGCTTCATGTTCATTGTAGAAAAGGCCCATGGAGTTGGTGGAATCTCTCTTTAATTCATGGTCACTTGAGCAGCTGGGCCAGAGCGCTTTAATTAGGTCAAGTGGAAATGTTCGACAGATCTTAACTCATTAAAAGGAGGAAATCACCACCCGACCTCACTGCTTTCTCTTTCGCAACTTTGTCTAATCCAGACATTGTGCGTCCACAAATCAACATAAATCTGTTATCTTTCATCTGTTGCGATTGGGAGAGCGGGCCATCAGTTACTGCTTATAGTTATTACCACGGAGTGCACGCATCAAACCTATTGTGTTATGTCAATGATCACGGCCCTACAGATCATCACAGGCCAATTATGCCATTGATATGGCTAAAATGTAATGAAATTACATGTACATATGAAGACAAACCTGGAAGGATGAAATATGAAACGTAATTATTTGCTAAATTGATCAATCCTGATATCAAACTGATTGAGAATATAGATTGAATAATTGATAACTGATCAATTTATTGCCATTATCATTCGCATGCTTCATAGTGAATTCCTGTTGAACTGAATTGCTGGATTACCTCATTCTGTTGAATGATTATGAATTTGATAGGATACATGTTATTCTGTAAATAATAAATGCTTCCCATCTCCAAAGAGAAACCAAGGGTTAAATACATATTGAAAACATCTTTTACTGTAAATACCTTTTTCCTTTAAGGGCCAATTATGCAATTTCCTATCAGACAATTCTATTAATAGTCCATGCAATATTTACTTGACATTTGGAGATTTAATTTCCCAGAGTTATGAACAAGACCATGGCTCAGTATTTTACCTGTAAAATAGTAGCTGTTTTGTCACACTGTTCATCTGAGGAAGAAGGAGTAGACCAAAGCGCAGCGTGGTACGTGTTCATGATGTTTATTATAACCTGAACACTGAAACAAAAACAAAAGTGGAACAAAACGCAACAGTCCTGTAAGGTGCAGCAACACAAAACAGAAAACAACTACCCACAAAACCAACATGGAAATGGAAACCTAAATAGGCTCCCCAATCAGAGACAACGAGAAACAGCTGTCTCTGATTGGGAACCAATTCAGGCCACCATAAACCCCTAGACCATACAAAATCCCCATAGATAAACAAAAACCCTAGACAAGCAGAAACTAAACAAACCACCCTTGTCACACCCTGACCTAACCAAAAAATAAAGAAAACAATATAACTAAAAGTCAGGGCGTGACATGTTTTCCCTCTTACACTGTGTTTAGTATTTTATTTGATGAATCATTCACTTTTCACGCTCGTCGTACGAACTGGAAATATACTCAGACCAACGTGCAGCGTGATTTGGGTTCCACATGTTTAATAAAGGAAACTCACAAAAACAATAAACAGCAAACGAAACACTCAAGCAGTGCTAACAGGCAACTACACAGAAACAAGATCCCACAAAAACAGGTGGAGGAATGGCTGCCTAAACATGATCCCCAATCAGAGACAACGATAAACAACTGCCTCTGATTGGGAACCATACCCGGCCAACATAGAAATAGATGCACTAGATCACCCACCCTAGTCACACCCCGACCTAACCAAAAAAGAGAATAAAAAGGCTCTATGGTCAGGGCGTGACACAACTGCTGAGATCTCCGTTTGTCAGTTACACCGTTTTCTTCATAAAGTGTGTGTGTGTACGTGAGCGTGTGATTGTGTGGGTGTTTTTCTTTGTGTGAGTGTATATTCATATCAGATTCTCTCCCTCTCTCTCTAAACTTAAATGTAATAATGTAAACACTTGAGTAAATGAGGGATGCAAAGTGTATAGAAAGCAGGTGTTGTTCCAGAGTTAATTAATCAATCAACATCCCATCATGCTTACAGTCCAAAATGCTGGGCAGGCCATTATTTTGGCTAACATAGCTATGCCCACATAGAATGACAATGCCCCCATCCACAGGGCACGAGTGGTCACTGAATTGTTTGATGAGCATGAAAATTATGTAAGCTGTATGTCATGGCCGTCTCGGTCACCAGATCTCAGCCCAACACTTATGGGAGATTCTGGAGCGATGCCTGTGACAGCATATTCCTCCACAATAAACAAAATACCAAATTATAGAATTTTACGTGGAAGATTGGTGTCGCATTCCTCCAATAGCTATACCAAGATGCATTGAAGCTGTTCTGGCTCGTGGTTGCCTCAACACCCTATGTTGGTGTATATTTACTACCGGTCCTAAGTTTTAGAACACAATCATTCAAGAGTTTTACGTCATTTGTACTATTCTACATTGTAGAATAATAGTGAAGACATCAAAAAAACTAAATTACACATATGGAATCATGTAGTAACCAAAACAAGTTAAACAAATTAAAATATATTTTATATTTGAGTTTCTTCAAATAGACACCCTTTGCCTTGATGACAGCCTTGCACACACTTTTATTCCTGAGTTTTCTGAAGTTTTACCCTCTGTATGCCCTGCCCTCTTCAACATTGTGATTTTGGGTGACTTTAACACCCATGTTGACTCACCCAAGTGCTATATGGCTGGAGTTGCCTCTTCACTGTTGACATTGAGACTGGTGTTTTGCGGGTACCATTTAATGATGCTGCCAGTTGAGGACTTGTGAGGCGTCTGTATCTTAAACTAGGGTCCTCCCACTCCTCTTTCTATTCTGGTTAGAGGCAGTTTGCTCCAGATACTCAACTAGTCTAAAGAAGGCAGTTTTTTGCTTCTTTAATCAGAACAACAGTTTTCAACTGTGCTAACATAATTGCAAAAGGGTTTTCTAATGATCAATTAGCCTTTTAAAAATGGTAAACTTGGATTAACTAACACAATGTGCCATTGGAACACAGGAGTGATGGTTGCTGATAATGGGCCTCTGTACAACTATGTAGATATTCCATGAAAAAAAATCTGCCGTTTACAGCTACAAGTCATTTACAACATTAACAATGTCAACACTGTATTTGATGTTATTTTAATGGACAAAAAAAAATGCTTTTCTATCAAAAACAAGGAAATGTCTAAGTGACCCCAAACCTTTTAACGGTAGTGTGTATATATATACTGTATATATATATATATATGAAGGCCTGATTCACATATATTATATATTAGAATATATATACACACACACTACGGGTCAAAAGTTTTAGATTACCTACTCATTCAAGGGGTTTTCTTAAATGTTTACTATTTTCTACATTGTAGAATAATAGTGAAGACATCAAACTATGAAATAACACATGTAGTAACCAAAAAAGTGTTTAACAAATCAAAATATATTTGTGATTCTTCAAATACCCACCCTTTGCCTTGATGACAACCTTGCACACTCATTTTCTCAACCAGCTTCATGAGGTAGTCACCTGGAATGTATTTCAATTAACAGGTGTGACTTGTTAAAAGTACATTTGTGGAGTTTCTTTCCTTCTAAATGCGTTTGAGCCAATCAGTTGTGCTGTGACAAGTTAGGGGTGGTATACAGAAGATAGCCCTATTTGGTAAAATATCAAGTCCATTTCTTCAAGTGCAGTCGAAAAACCATCAACCGCTATGATGAAACTGGCTCTCATGAGGACCGCCACAGGAATGAAAGACCCAGAGTTACTTCTGCTGCAGAGGATAGGATACCAGCCTCAGAATTTGCAGCCCAAATAAATGCTTCACAGAGTTCAAGTAACAGACACATCTCAGCATCAACTGTCCAGGGGAGACTGTGTGAATCAGGCCTTCATGGTCGAATTGCTGCAAAGAAACCACTACTAAAGGACACCAATAAGAAGAAGAGACTTGCTTGGACCAAGAAACATGAGCAATGGACTTTAGACCGGTGGAAATTTGTCCTTTGTATGGAGTACAGATTAGAGTTTTTTGTTCCAACCGCCGTGTCTTTGTGAGACACGTTGTGGGTGAATGGATGATCTCTGCATATGTATTTCCCACCATAAAGCATGGAGGAGGAGGTGTCTTTAGGATGGGACGTTAAACTGGTGTCCTTACTTTCTGTGGTAACTAAAGATCCCATGACACTTGTCCTGGCTAAATTCCCAATCTGGCCCCCATACCATTATGGCCACCAAATCATCCCCAGCTTCCAATTGGCTCATTCATCCCCATCCTCTCCCCTGTAACTATTCCCCAGGTCGTTGCTGTAAATGAGAATGTGTTCTCAGTCAACTTACATGGTAAAATAAGGGTTGATAATTATGGTGTGGGGTTGCTTTGCTGGTGACACAGTCTGTGATTTATTTAGAATTGAAGGCACACTTAACAAGCATGGCTGCCACAGCATTCTGCAGTGATACACCATCCCATCTGGTTTGGGCTTAGTGAGACTGTCATTTGTTTTTCAACAGGACAATGACCCAACACACCTCCAGGCTGTGTAAGGGCTATTTTACCAAGAAGGAGAGTGATGGAGTGCTGCATCAGAGGACCTGGCCTCCACAATCCCCCGACCTCAACCAAAGTGAGATGGTTTGGGATGAGTCGGACCGCAGAGTGAAGGAAAAGCAGCCAACAGGTGCTCAGCATATGTGGGAACTCCTTCAAGACTGTTGGAAAAGCATTCCAGGTGAAGCTGGTTGAGAGAATGCCAAGAGTTTGCAAAGCTGTCATCAAGGCAGCAGCATACCCCCCTGCATCCTACTGCTGGCTTGCTTCTGAAGCTTAGCAGGGTTGGTCCTGGTCAGTCCCTTGATGTGAGACCAGATGCTGCTGGAAGTGGTATTAGAGGGCCAGTAGGAGGCAACCCAGGGCAGTGATTGGGGATGTTGCCCTGTGTAGGGTGCTGTCTTTCCGATGGGACGTTAAACGGGTGGCCTGACTCTGTGGTCACTAAAGATCCAATGGCACTTATTGTAGGGGTGTTAACCCCAGTATCCTGACTAAATTTCCAATCTTGCCTTCATACCATCATGGCCACCTAATCATCCCCAGTTTACAATTGGCTCATTCATCCTCTCCCATGTAACTATTCCCCAGGTCGTGGATGTAAATGAGAATGTGTTCTCATTCAATTTACCTGGTAAAATAAAGGTTTAAAAAAAGCTGTCATCAAGGCAAAGGGTTGCTATTTGAAGAATCTCAAATATATTTTGATTTGTTAAACACTTTTTTGGTTACTACATGATTCCATATGTGTTTTTTCATAGTTTTGATGTCTTCACTATGATTCTACAATGTAGAAAATAAAGAAAAACCCTTGAATGAGTAGGTGTTCTTAAACTTTTGACCAGTAGTGTATATATTCTAAAGTAAAACATTTTAAAGCATGAGAACAGGTAGAATTCATACACATAAAGTGCTTTTTTTTCATCAAACCCTTCATATGTATACAGTATCTTTAGAAATTATTCATACCCCTTGACTTATTCCACAATTTGTTGTGTTACAGCCTGAATATCTAATTTACATAAATATTCACATCCCTGAGTCAATACTTTGTTGAAACACCTTTGGCAGAGATTACAGCTGTGCGCCTTTCTAGGTATGTCTCTAAGAGCTTGTGGAAAACGTCAAATGGTGTGAATATATTTCTGAAGGCACTGTGTGTATACAGTGGGGCAAAAAAGTATTTAGTCAGCCACCAATTGTGCAAGTTCTCCCACTTAAAAAGATGAGAGAGGCCTGTAATTTTCATCATAGGTACACTTCAACTATGACAGACAAAATGAGAAAAAAAATTCCAGAAAATCACATTGTAGGATTTTAAATTAATTTATTTGCAAATTATGGTGGAAAATAAGTATTTGGTCAATAACAAAAGTTTATCTCAATACTTTGTTATACACCCTTTGTTGGCAATGACAGAGGTCAAACGTTTTCTGTAAGTCTTCACAAGGTTTTCACAAACTGTTGCTGGTATTTTGGCCCATTCCTCCATGCAGATCTCCTCTAGAGCAGTGATGTTTTGGGGCTGTTGCTGGGCAACACGGACTTTCAACTCCCTCCAAAGATTTTCTATGGGGTTGAGATCTGGAGACTGGCTAGGCCCCTCCAGGACCTTGAAATGCTTCTTACGAAGCCACTCCTTCGTTGCCCGGGCGGTGTGTTTGGGATCATTGTCATGCTGAAAGACCCAGCCACGTTTCATCTTCAATGCCCTTGCTGATGGAAGGAGGTTTTCACTCAAAATCTCACGATACATGGCCCCATTCATTCTTTCCTTTACACGGATCAGTCGTCCTGGTCCCTTTGCAGAAAAACAGCCCCAAAGCATGATGTTTCCACCCCCATGCTTCACAGTAGGTATGGTGTTCTTTGGATGCAACTCAGCATTCTTTGTCCTCCAAACAGGACGAGTTGGGTTTTTACCAAAACGTTCTATTTTGGTTTCATCTGACCATATGACATTCTCCCAATCTTCTTCTGGATCATCCAAATGCTCTCTAGCAAACTTCAGACGGGCCTGGACATGTACTGGCTTAAGCAGGGGGACACGTCTGGCACTGCAGGATTTGAGTCCCTGGCGGCATAGTGTGTTACTGATGGTAGGCTTTGTTACTTTGGTCCCAGCTCTCTGCAGGTCATTCACTAGGTCCCCCCGTGTGGTTCTGGGATTTTTGCTCACCGTTCTTGTGATCATTTTGACCCCACGGGGTGAGATCTTGCGTGGAGCCCCAGATCGAGGGAGATTATCAGTGGTCTTGTATGTCTTCCATTTCCTAATAATTGCTCCCACAGTTGATTTCTTCAAACCAAGCTGCTTACCTATTGCAGATTCAGTCTTCCCAGCCTGGTGCAGGTCTACAATTTTGTTTCTGGTGTCCTTTGACAGCTCTTTGGTCTTGGCCATAGTGGAGTTTGGAGTGTGACTGTTTGAGGTTGTGGACAGGTGTCTTTTATACTGATAACAAGTTCAAACAGGTGCCATTAATACAGGTAACGAGTGGAGGACAGAGGAGCCTCTTAAAGAAGAAGTTACAGGTCTGTGAGAGCCAGAAATCTTGCTTGTTTGTAGGTGACCAAATACTTATTTTCCACCATAATTTGCAAATAAATTAATTTAAAATCCTACAATGTGATTTTCTGGATTTTTTTTCCTCATTTTGTCTGTCATGGTTGAAGTGTACCTATGATGAAAATTACAGGCCTCTCTCATCTTTTTAAGTGGGAGAACTTGCACAATTGGTGGCTGACTAAATACTTTTTTGCCCCACTGTATATATATACAACTTTTTCCACTAATCCTTCCATCCTCTGTCATTAAATCCCCTGTCCCAGCAAAACGATTATTCATCGATAAAGTTTTAATTGCGCAGTAGTCTATAAAAGGAGATTGTGGGCGTAATTAGCCAGCCTAGAGAAGAATGCACAGAGGACCTGGGAGCCCCATTGTGTTGTCTCCTAGACAACTGTCACACACTGAAAGTCAAATTGAATTTGGCACCAGCCTCTCCTAATCACCATGGAAAAATACAGAGGGCTCCTTTGAACCACACACTCAATTCACAGTCACACACAAGCGCTCGCTCTCTGCTTGCTCTATGACCTTCCGCATAACTACAAACTCCCTTTCCATCTCTCTTCTTCTTCACCCTCTATCTTCTTTCTTCCTCTCCCCCCTCTCTTGAGCTCTATGCCCTCTCTTCAATGGTGTCCCTCCATTGTCTGAGTCTCTCTGTGAATATCTGAGTGTCCAACATTTGTCATGACTTTAGATTCAAGCCCACACACTGATTCTGCAGTGCTCTGCCCACTCCGTGTTCCTCTGAGAGAACTGCTGTGTGCCTTCTATGGTCCCAGACATCCCTGATGTCGTATTACATTCTATAACATGACCAAGCTCTTGTGTTTTTTATAATGGCGTGGGTGGGTAATTGATTATTTACAAAGTGTTATGAATCACTTTTTAAGATCTTCAAAACCCTCATCACCAACTCCTTGTTTACATCTACTATTGACTACCTTGAGCCTTGCCAATTGTCTGTTTTCTCAACAAACACACAGGTTGAAGGAGGGAACTAGTCATTATTGGTGTGTCAGCCCGCCCAATGCTGTAATCTATGACTATTTAGCTTGTTGTGCTCTTCTTCCTTGACAATAATTTGTTTTCCCTACTGAGATAAGGTGATTTCAACAAATTAGTGTGGGTATTTGTGTGTGTGTGTGTGTGTGTGTGTGTGTGTGTGTACATGAGTGTGCATGCATGCATGTTTAATACCTATGTGTGGTTTATAGGGGAGAGGCAATAATGTGGTATCGCATGAGAAGGTATTGAGCAAGTGCTGTAACAGGAGTTTGTGCACTGTGTGAGTATTTAGATTTACATTAAATTAGTCAATTCGTCCATAATATCTCAGAGATATATACACTGCTCAAAAAAATAAAGGGAACACTTAAACAACACAATGTAACTCCAAGTCAATCACACTTCTGTGAAATCAAACTGTCCACTTAGGAAGCAACACTGATTGACAATAAATTTCACATGCTGTTGTGCAAATGGAATAGACAAAAGGTGGAAATTATAGGCAATTAGCAAGACACCCCCAAAAAAGGAGTGATTCTGCAGGTGGTGACCACAGACAACTTCTCAGTTCCTATGCTTCCTGGCTGATGTTTTGGTCACTTTTGAATGCTGGCGGTGCTCTCACTCTAGTGGTAGCATGAGACGGAGTCTACAACCCACACAAGTGGCTCAGGTAGTGCAGTTCATCCAGGATGGCACATCAATGCGAGCTGTGGCAAAAAGGTTTGCTGTGTCTGTCAGCGTAGTGTCCAGAGCATGGAGGCGCTACCAGGAGACAGGCCAGTACATCAGGAGACGTGGAGGAGGCCGTAGGAGGGCAACAACCCAGCAGCAGGACCGCTACCTCCGCCTTTGTGCAAGGAGGTGCACTGCCAGAGCCCTGCAAAATGACCTCCAGCAGGCCACAAATGTGCATGTGTCTGCTCAAACGGTCAGAAATAGACTCCATGAGGGTGGTATGAGGGCCCGACGTCCACAGGTGGGGGTTGTGCTTACAGCCCAGCACCGTGCAGGACGTTTGACATTTGCCAGAGAACACCAAGATTGGCAAATTCGCCACTGGCGCCCTGTGCTCTTCACAGATGAAAGCAGGTTCACACTGAGCACATGAGCACATGTGACAGACGTGACAGAGTCTGGAGACGCCGTGGAGAATGTTCTGCTGCCTGCAACATCCTCCAGCATGACCGGTTTGGTTGTGGGTCAGTCATGGTGTGGGGTGGCATTTCTTTGTGGGGCCGCACAGCCCTCCATGTGCTCGCCAGAGGTAGCCTGACTGCAATTAGGTACCGAGATGAGATCCTCAGACCCCTTGTGAGACCATATGCTGACATATGCACATTTGTGGCCTGCTGGAGGTCATTTTGCAGGGCTCTGGCAGTGCACCTCCTTGCACAAAGGCGGAGGTAGCGGTCCTGCTGCTGGGTTGTTGCCCTCCTACGGCCTCCTCCACGTCTCCTGATGTACTGGCCTGTCTCCTGGTAGCGCCTCCATGCTCTGGACACTACGCTGACAGACACAGCAAACCTTTTTGCCACAGCTCGCATTGATGTGCCATCCTGGATGAACTGCACTACCTGAGCCACTTGTGTGGGTTGTAGACTCCGTCTCATGCTACCACTAGAGTGAGAGCACCGCCAGCATTCAAAAGTGACCAAAACATCAGCCAGGAAGCATAGGAACTGAGAAGTTGTCTGTGGTCACCACCTGCAGAATCACTCCTTTTTTGGGGGTGTCTTGCTAATTGCCTATAATTTCCACCTTTTGTCTATTCCATTTGCACAACAGCATGTGAAATTTATTGTCAATCAGTGTTGCTTCCTAAGTGGACAGTTTGATTTCACAGAAGTGTGATTGACTTGGAGTTACATTGTGTTGTTTAAGTGTTCCCTTTATTTTTTTGAGCAGTGTATAACCTCTCATGACAAGGTTGGTTTTAAGCCTGTCTCCTCTGAGCATCACAGATAAACCTAGGTCCTTCTCTCTACATACTAATTTCCTGTCTCCTTTCATCTAGTGACAGAGCTGAACTGTACTTCTTAACCCAGACAACCTGTCAGGTGGGAATGAAAGGTTGATGCCACAGGGTTTTACTTTGAGCTTCAGTCCGTAGATCCTATAAAGAATATAAGAAAATACCTGTTCGGTTCATTGATATTGTCACTCCCTTATCTGTTTCACCTGTCCTTGTGATTGTCTCCACCCCTTCCAGGTGTCGCTTATTTTCCCCACTATATTTATCCCTGTGTTTCCTGTCTCTCTGTGCCAGTTCGTCTTGTATGTTTCCAAGTCAACCAGCGTTTTTCCCGTTCTCCTGCTTTTTGCATTCTCCTTTTTCTAGTCCTCCCGGTTTTGACCCTTGTTTCCCCTGTTCTGGACTTTTGTACCCGCCTGCCTGACCATTCTGCCTGTCTGCCACTCTTTACCTCCTGGACTCTGGTCTGGTTTTGACTTTTTTGCCTTTCCACGACCATTCTCCTTCCTACCCCTTTGGATTAATAAACATTGTAAGACTCCAACCATCTGCCTCCTGTGTCTGCATTTGGGTCTCGCCTTGTGCCTTAATAGATATAGAGCTATTGATTTTAATTATTCATTGATTAATTGAGCAATTTTTATGTACTGACTCAAAAGTATTGTACATAGCAATATGACTCCACCGAGATTACCTCTTTCATAGAACAAGATAACTACGAAGTTTGTGGAACACTATCAAGTCCAAATTATCAAAAGGTAAAGTCAATAACTTATTTATATTGTTGTTCTCAGACTGTTTCAGAGAGGAGAAATGGTCTAAACTCATTAAGAGTCTGTCTACATCTCCAGTTATCTCATTCTACCACAAGAAAATACCAGTAGGTACATGATGTTTTGCTTGGTTCTTGATTTAGTGCATTCGGAAAGTATTCAGACCCCTTCCCTTTTTCCAAATGTTGTTACGTTACAGCCTTATTCTAAAATGTATAAAATTAGAATTTTTCTCAATTTTAGCAAATGTATAAAAAAATAAAACGTTTTCATACCATTTTAATATAAGAATCGAAATTGAGCTCAGGTGCATCCTGTTTCCATTGATCATCCTTGATGTTTCTATAACTTGATTGGATTCCACGTGTGGTAAATTCAATTGATTGGACATGATTTGGAAGGGCACACACCTGTCTAAGTTCCCACAGTTGACAGTTCATGACAGAGAAAAAACCAAGCCATGAGGTCAAAGGAATTTTGTACATAGAGCTCCGAGACAGGATTGTGCCGTGGCACATATCTAGGGAAGGGTGCCAAAACTTTTCTACAGCATTGAAGGTCCCCAGGAACACAGTGGCCTCCATTCTTAAATTGATTAAGTTTGGAACCACCAAGACTCTTCCTAGAGCTGGCTGCCCGGCAAAACTGAGCAATCAGGGGAGAAGGGCCTTGGTCAAGGATGTGACCAAGAACCCGATGGTCACTCTGACAAAGCTCCAGAGTTTCCTCTGTGGAAATGGGAGAACCTTCCAGAAGGACAACCATCTCTGCAGCACTCCACCAAATCAGGCCTTTATGGTAGAGTGGCCAGACTGAAGTCACTCCTCAGTAAAAGTCACATGACAGCTCGCTTGGAGTTTGCCAAAAGGCACCTAAAGGACTCTCAGACCATGAGAAACAAGATTATCTGATGGCCTGAATGCCATGTGTCACATCTGGAGGAAACCTGGCATCATTCCCACAGTGAAGCATGGTGGTGGCAGAATTATGGGGGATGTTTTTCAGCGGCAAGGACTAGGAGACTAGTCAGGATCAAGGGAAAGATGAACTGAGCAAAGTACAGAGATCCTTGATGAAAACCTGCTCCACAGCGGTTCACCTTCCAACAGAACAACGACCCGAAACACACAGCCAAGACAACGCAGGAGTTGCTTTGGGACAAATCTCTGAATGTACTTGAATGGCCCAGCCAGTTCCCGGACTTGAACTCGATCAGAAATCTCTGGAGAGAACTGAAAATAGCTGTGCAGCTACACTCCCCATCCAACCTGAGAGAGCTTGTAAGGATCTAAAGAAAAGAATGGGAGAAACTCCCCAAATACAGGTGTGCCAAGCTTGTAGCGTCATACCCAAGAAGACTCAATGCTGTAATTGCTGCCAAAGGTGCTTCAAAAAAGTACTGAGTAAAGAGTCTGAATACTTATGTAAATGTGATATTTAATTTTTTTTATACATTTGCAAACATTTCTATAAACCTATCTTTGCATTGTCATTGTGGGGTATTGTGTGTGGATTGATGAGGAAGAAAAATAATTTTACCCATTTTAGAATAAGGCTGTAAAGTGACAAAATGTGGAAAAAGTCCAATGGTCTGAACACTTTCCGAATGCACTGTATAGCGGTGTAATAATCGTCTTTCATAATTTGTGTCATCCCCTTGATGTTTTCTTGCTACTCTGACAGTGTGCCGCGAGTTCTCATCTTCTGTATGCCATCTTGACACACATTACGTTGTGCTTTGCTATCCCACGCATATTCTCCTTTTCTGCAGTCTGCTCGGTCTCCTGTCATCTGCTGACGGTTTTGTTTGATGGAGGAATGAGCGCTGATACACACGGTCTGTTCCCCGCTAACTTTTTCTCCACAAGTAACACTAACGCTGAATTACAAATCGACACCAAGGCTCTACACCCAAACCCTTGTCAATCTGGCTTGTTCTAGCTAGCAGGAGACTGGCACTACATGGCACTGCTTATATATGCTCCATACAAGACTCCATCTGTACAACACACAAACACTGTGTTGGTAAAAAAAAAAATTGAAACCTATAGTTGAAAACATTGAGGTTGTACTTGACTGGGAGCAGCAGTTTCCTTCTAAACAATGTGTGTAATAGATTGCGTAACTTAGACTTCATAGCTCCATTAAAAGACAATTTATGCTTGATCCGAAAATGTGGTCGTAGACTCCGTGGAGACTACGTATCGAGGGTGTGATGCAATTGCGGAGACTCCGGAGGCGTGCAGAGGACAAATTGAGCACCGTACCACATCGCTGTGCGCTGTAACAATGAGGAGGGCTCCATATACAGTAGCTGCGCATTGGTTGATGGTAGGTGGGGCGGGAGGTGCTGTATAAACACAAACTAACTTGAATTTATTTTTTCCGGCTTCAGAACAATACCTACTTCTCACTTAAAACACTTTTCAAACTTCCTGGTAGTTAGCCATGAGAGAAGTGTATTTTTCTCAGTTTGAGCATTTCTGTCCCCTTTCTGGCCCCCACGTTGGCCCCACATGTGGTTGCCATGCTGGGATTTATGTGGGTTCATGTTGGGCTTCATAAGTAGCCTTAGCGGGCAAATGTAGGACTTACCCACATGGGTCCCAGGTGTTTACTCAAATGTGTTTACCCTGGGTCTGAACCCCACCCTGTGCAACTGGGTCTTGGACTTCCTGACGGGCCGCCTCCAGGTGGTGGTAGGAAACAACACCTCCACTTCGCTGATCCTCAACACTGGGGCCCCACAACGATGCGTGCTGAGCCCCATCTTGACCAGGACCATCAAGGCAAAGGGTGGCTACTTTGAAGAATCTCTGTTTAACAGTTTTTGGGTTGCTACATGATTCCATACGTGGTATTTTCATTATTTCCCCTATCCACATCGACAGGACCGCAGTGGAGAAGTCGGAAAGCTTCAAGTTCCTCGGCGTACACATCACTGACAAACTGAAATGGTCCACCAACATACAGTGTGGTGAAGAAGGCGCGACAGCGCCTCTTCAACCTCAGGAGTCTGAGGAAATATGCTTGGAACCTAATACCCTCACAAACTTTTACAGATACACAATTGAGAGCATACTGTTGGGCTATATCACTGCGTGGTAGGGCAACTGCACCTCTCGCAACCGCAGGGCTCTCCAGAGGGTGACGCATCACCGGGGCAAAGTACTTGCCCTCTAGGACACCTACAGCACCCAATGTCACAGGAAGGCCAAAAAGCTCATCAAGGACAACAACCACCCGAGCCATTGCCTTTTCACCCCGCTATCATCCAGAAGGCGAGGTAGGTACAGGTGCATCAACGCTGGGACAGAGAGACTGAAAAACAGCTTCTATCTCAAGGCCATCAGACTGTTAAATAGCCACAGTAGAGACTGCTGCCCTATATACATAGACTAGAAATCACTGGCCACTAACTTCTCTGGGATATGTGGGACGGTAGCGTCCCACTTGGCCAAAAGCCAGAAAAAATGTAGCGCGCCAAACTCAAATATATTACTATAAAAATCTATCTTTCATGAAACCACACATGAAAGACACCAAATTAAAGCTACACATGTTGTGAATCCAGCCAACATGTCTGATTTCAAAAAGGATTTACGGCGAAAGCACACCAAACGATTATGTTAGCTCAGTACATAGCCACAGAAAAGCATAGCCATTTTCCCAGCAAAAGATAGTTGTCACAAAAAGCAGAAATAGAGATAAAATTAATCACTAACCTTTGATCTTCATCAGATGACACTCATAGGACATTATGTTACACAATACATTTGTTTTGTTCGATAATGTGCATATTTATATCCACAAATCTCGGTTTACATTGGCGCCATGTTCAGAAATGCCTCCAAAATATCCGGAGAAATTGCAGAGAGCCACGTCAAATAACAGAAATTCTCATCGACGGGGCTGTAGTGGAGCATGTTCAGAGCTTCAAGTTCCTTGGTGTCCACATCACCAACAAACTAACATGGTCTAAGCACACCAAGACAGTCGTGAAGAGGGAACGACAAAACATATTCCCCCTCAGGATACTGTAAAGATTTGGCATGGGTCCTCAGATCCCATTGAGAGCATCCTGAGTGGTGGCATCACTGCCTGGAATGGCAACTGCTCGACCTCCGACCATAAGACACTACAGAGGGTAGTGCGTACGGCCCAGTACATCACTGGGGCCAAGCTTCCTGCCATCCAGGACCTCTATACCAGGCGGTGTCAGAGGAAGGCCATAACATTTGTCAGACTCCAGCCACCCTAGTCATAGACTGTTCTCTCTGCTACCACACGGCAAGCGGTACCGGAGCTCCAAGTCTAGGTATAAGAGGCTTCTAAACAGCTTCTACCCCCAAGCCATAAGACTCCTGAACATCTAATCAAATGGCTACCCAGACTATTTGCATGCCCCCCCACCCTCTTTTACGCCGCTGCTACTCTCTGTTGTTATCATCTATGCATAGTCACTTTAATAACTCTACCTATATGTACATATTACCTCAACTAACCGGGGCCCCCACACATTGACTCTGTACTGGTACACCCCCTGTATATAGTCTCACTATTGTTTTTACTGCTGCTCTTTACTTGTTACTTTTATTTCTTATTCATATTAGTTTAAGTATTTCACTGTGCATGTGTCTAATACAATGTCATTTTTGAAAACCCCTCATTCCTTTCATTTACAATGTTAAATAACACTATGTGATGACAATATTTTTTGTGAACAAATGTTTCATTTTGGAGTTATAATAAGGTTGGTAAAAACATGGAAAATCGTTCTGGAAATCTGCAGCTCAAGTCAACTACAAAATTCACAATGCAATGCTCTATGGGCTGGCTGGCTAGCTAGCTAGGTAGCTAGCAAATGAAGCTACACACAATAATACCAAAGACAATATCAGCATGTAAAGTAGCTACTTGGCTTTAAAATCGCCTAAACAAACTGCACTACCAATTTAGTAGTCTACAAACTCACCATGTTCAACCTGCAGATTGATGTGCCTCACAGAGTGGAGTCTGACATTCGCAATAGCAGATATACTTTTGAAGAGATGGGAATCGTTGCCCATCCTACGTCAATGCGCTGCGCAGAGCATTCTGGGCGATTCTGGGACAAGGAGCACTCTACTTCAAGGAGTGAATGGGAGTCTTTTGGGCGCTAGCTCAAAAACCCAACATTAGCACGAATTTCGTCAATAAGAAGTACAACATTACAAATCTTTCAGAGATGTGAGATAATTAACTTGCTATTTGTAAAATATATAGCATTGGAATCGTGACATTACGTACTTTTGTGCAAAATATGTGTTTGAATGTTAAATGACAAGACAGAGCATTGATGCGAGTAACAAGTCTTGTTCAGTACATTGCAATATATCTGGGTATCTCAAGCACACCGGTAAAAAGTTGCAGTAATTAACATTTACGAACAGATGGCATCACTGTGCCTTCTTACACCCATAACATCTTCCATTTTATAAAATAGGACAGGAGCTGTCAATTCACTAACAAAACAAACCTAGTAATAATTTCCAACATGAACAGTTTAGTTCCTTTTTTTTTTTCAGGTAACAACTTATTAACACATTTTGATACTCTCTTCACTTTTATCTCTGTCTGTCAACAATCCCTAATGGAAAATCTACAGATTAAGTCATTTTAATGGCTGGGACAGACGCCCACAGCGTGAAAAGACAGGGGGTTTGTCTACGAGGACTGCGGGTTCCCGCACAGGCCTATCACCTGACTGTCTAAGGGGAGTATTGATGGGTGAGGGAGCGGCCGACCTGTGATCCCCTGGCTCTTCGCCAAGCGCCTCAGGCCCCATGTGACTTGCTGGGGTTCCGTCTTTTGTCATGCGACCCCTATGACCATCAGGGTTCTGAGTAGGTGCTGGCTCAGCAATCTATAGGTCAACCCTGATACAACGGTACAGTGATCCATTCACTTCGACCAAGTAGGAGCTTGGTGCCACTTTCTGTACACATCATCTGAGTCTCCAGAGGCCCGTCCGGTCCCCTGGTAGTGGCTTCATTCGCACTGTGTCACCCACCATGAGCTCAGGTAAGTCTTTTGCTGATTTGTCGTAGATGAACTTGGAGACCTGTCTTCTGTGACGTAGCTTCACCAGCATGTCTGTCACAACACATGGCTCCAGGAAAGCGCTGGCTATTGGCAGAGCTGCTTTTAAGCACCATGCCATGAGGCACTGGGTCGGGCTGCTATCCATGCCTTCTGTCGGGGTATTGTGCCACTGCAGGATTACTCCCCAGGCATCTTTTCCCTCTCGCAGAGCTTTTTTGTGATTTTGACTGCCTTCCCATTAGCTTTTGGGTGTTGTGGGGATGAGGGGACGTGCTCGAATTCCCATTCTGCAGCAAATTTTTGGAACTCTAATCCGGAGAATTGGGGTCCATTATCTGAAATGACCCTATCTGGCTTGCCATAGCAGGCAAACTGAGCCTTGCAGCGTTTGATCGTTGTCTCTGCTGATAGGTTGGGGAGGAGGTCAATCTCCCAAATCGACACCCAGCAGAAAGTCTTTGCCACTATGCTGGAAGAGATCTAGACTTACTCTCGGCCAGGGGCGCATCGGTAGCTCATGGGACATCATTGTCTCTCTCTGTTGCTCAATGGCATATTCATTGCAGATTGTGCATTTACTGAGATAGTCTTTGCTTGTCTGTAACAGGCCTCACCTCCTATGTGACTTGAGTGCACACGCGCCAACATCTCAGGGCGCAGAGACCAGGGAATAACAACTCTCTGACCCTTGAATATTACTCAGTTTTGAACACTGAGCTCCTCTTTGACTGGCCAATATTCTCTGATGGCTAAAGCAGTTTCTTCCTTGCAGTCGGGCCAGCCCATCAGAATCACAGACCTCAATGCCTGGAGTTGCTCGTCCCTGTTTGTGTGCTGTCTGATTTGTATAAGGCGCTGGTCCGTAACATTGAGGTAGTCCGCCTAGTTGATGTTTTCAACATCCACTTGCTCTGTTTGTAAGCTGCACACTGCGTGTTGTTCATGCATGGAGCGTGTGTGTGTGCCTGAGCCCTGCAGAGCGTGTCACTCACATACATCTCTGGCCCTGGCTTACACACCACCTTGTGGTTGTAGTTTTGTAGTGCCAGTAGCATGCTCTGCAGTTGTTTCGCGGCATTCAGGAGAGGCTTGCTGAATATAGCAATAAGAGGCTTGTGATCTATCTCTGCGGTAATGTTGTCGTGCCCGTACAGGTAGTGGTGGAAGTGTTGGCATGCAAACACAATGCTGAGGCACTCCTTCTCTATCTGGGCATAGTTCTGCTCTGTTGGGGTGAGTGCCCTAAAGGCGAATGCCACAGGCTGGCACTCCTGCATGAGGCAACAACCAAGTCCATACTGGCTCGAGTCACTCTGAATCGTGACAGGTTTTGACACATCGTAGTATCGCAGTACAGGTGTCTGGGTGACCAGTTGTTTTATTTCCCTCACCGCTGTGTCGTGTTTTGGGAGCCAATGCCAGATGGTGTCCTTGTCCACGAGCCTCCTTAGTGGCTCACACACTTCAGAGAGCTACAGTAGGAACTTGGCCAAGTAGGTGACGAATCATTCTTTTTCAGTCATATCCAATACCAGGTGTATAAAACTCCATTCTTTGAATGATGCTGTGTCTGCATGTATGTATTACAATTATACACTTCAACAGTGTTTACCACTCCTGCTCCTGGGACATCAATGATTACGTATTGTAACTATGCATTAGACTAGAAACATGATTTAAGTAAAGGCTGATTTGTAATTCATATATACAGAAAAAAAACTATGCATATCTAACTCCCTTTATCTGCATTAATCTGTGGACACAAAATAGTATTTCAATGAGATACTTAATTTCAACCCATGGAGAATGTGAAACAGTTTAACCTTTTGTCAATAGGGGGAGCTGTTAGCATTATTTTTTTTTTTACATTTCCAAATTAAACTGCCTCGTACTCAATTCTTGATCGTACAATATGCATATTATTGTTATTATTGGATAGAAAACAGTCTATAGTTTCTATAGGAGTTGAAATTTTGTCTCTGAGTGGTACAGAACAATTTCTACAGCACTTTTCATGACAGGGTTCAGATTTCAGAAATTTTTACCTCTGATCTGGGGTCTGTTTATAAGGCCACAGTGAATGCTATGAAGAAACCGACACTACCTACGTCTTCCTCTGGGTGTCTGTACGTCATCACGTTTTCAATGAAGTCTATGGGACGTTCACAGCCATTATAAATGACAAAAATGTACAGAGACCCCTCTTTCTCAACGTGCGCCTCAAGCGTGAAGGCCATCGGACCTGCCTCGTTCCAAATCGTTTTCTAACCAGCAGTATTTCTCCGGTCATGTTTTCAGTCGTTATAGTTGTTAAAAACATCATAATGTAGTGAATTTTAACCGTTTTATATCAATTTATATCCGTTTAGTGCGATTTTGAGGAATTTCTTTGTCGTGCACTCTGAAAGTTTGGACACGCTTTAGGGTGTCGGTCGTTGGTGATGGACATTTCGAAGGACAGAGGACATCTATCGACCAAAAGACGTTTATAACATAGAAAGGATACATTGCCCAAGAATATGATGGAAGATCAGCTCAAAGTAAGCAATATTTAATATGATAAACCGTGTTTCTGTCGAAATATTTTAAACGCATACATCGCCATTTTGTTTGGTATAGCTTCACTTGGCCAACCCTGTATTGAAAAGTAAGGATAATTTTAAAAATGTAAATCAGCGGTTGCATTAAGAACTAATTTGTCTTTCGATTCCTGTCAACCCTGTATTTTTTAGTCAAGTATATGATTAGCTTTTAATTAAACTAGATCACTCTGATAGATGACGTCAGACATATTGAGGCTTGATTTCCTAGTATTTTCATTGTGTAACCACGGTTTTGTATGGCTAAATATGCACCTTTTCGAACAAACTGTATATGTATGTTGTAAAATGATGTTACAGGAGTGTCATCGGAAGAATTCTGAGAAGGTTAGTGAAAAAATTAATATCTTTTGGCGGTGATTACGTTATAGCGCTCTTTGCCTGGAATCGATGCTCTGGTAACGTTTTCACATGTGGTATGCTAACTTATCGATTTATTGTGTTTTCGCTGTAAAACGCTTAGAAAATCTGAAATATTGTCTGGAATCACAAGATCTGGGTCTTTCCATTGCTATGCTTTGTCTATTCTTATGAAATGTTTTATGATGAGTAAATTGGTCATACACGTTGCTCTATCTAGTAATTCTAGTGGATTTGTGATGGTCGGTGCAATTGTAAACTGTGATTTCTACCTGAAATATGCACTTTTTTCTAACAAAAACTATCCTATACCATGAATATGTTATCAGACTGTCATCTGATGGTTTTTTTTATAGGTTATTGGCTATCAATATCTTAGTTGAGCCGAATTGGTGATAGCACCTGAAGGAGTAAGAAACTGATGGAGTTAGAATAGTGGTGTATTTTGCTAACGTGTTTAGCTAATAGATTTACATATTTTGTCTTCCCTGTAAAACATTTTAAAAATCTGAAATGGTGGCTTTATTCACAAGATCTGTATCTTTCATCTGGTGTCTTGGACTTGTGATTTAATGATATTTAGATGCTACTATCTACTTCTGAAGCTATGCTATCTATGCTAATCAGTGTGTGGGGGGTGGGGGGTGCTCCCGGATCCGGGTTTCTGAGGCAGTAAAAGTTAATTACCTCTGGTTATGGACACTTTAGCCAGCAATAAAGCTTCCATGGCCTGTTCCTCGGACAGTGAACATCTGGCAATATCTACATTTTCGACCTCTTGATCAGCTCGCACTCTGAAAGTAAAGAAAAAAGCTTATTCTTTTGTAGATATAAAAACAATAACTGAGATTTGACAGTTCAATCTAAAGCAGTAGATGTCATTTTCAGGATACGTCAATTTAGCACAGAAAGCTTAACACCAGACTGGTATTGTGGTTGTTCATTAGGTGATGGGAAAAATGCAATATGGATACAAAATAATATACATACCTTCCTTGAAAATCCATACCGCCAAAGATGACAATGTTGTATCTTGAAAAAAGCATTGGAATTAAAAGTGAAATGTTTAACCTTTTAAAACCTACTTCATTATTTATGTATTACCAGTTGAAGAACAACTTCAATTTCATACATCATTGAACATTTGTCTACGATTAAGTAAGAATAAAAAAGTCAAAATAACTTCTTAGATTTGATGGAGACATTATACATCTTAGTACCTTATATCAGACAGGGGAGCAGGAACAGAGCATTGCAACGAAGCTGGATCATTCTGGCAATGAAACCTGCACCATCTACACGCTGCAAAAACTCGTCGCCATTATACACAATGGCCCATTGCTTGGAGACTTCCTTTGACCATTCTAAATCCCGCATGGGGTGTCCTTGCCTTAATGGCACTGAATTTCTGGTCTAATTCTTCATCTGACATATCAGAATAGCATTCTCTGACAGACATATTATGTCCTTTCATCCTTCTGTAAAAAAGCTAACCATTACACTGTCATGAAATATGATTAAATATCGACTATGAAACAAATAGGACATGGCCTGCTTATGAGTTGCCACGAAAGAAAGTTAGATTAATTCAACTGAAAATGGTGAGAACAGGCGTTCGTAGCTAAATGCTTTTGGTTAGCTTGAGAATAATAATTGCATGATTTATCATTCTACGGTATGTATGTATGTAGTAGAATGTTATGAACCGACACTGAATCGTAGGAGCTAACTACTAGCTATGTAAAAGTTGGACGGAAGACCGCCCAGTGCTGCTTACCTGAGATGCCATCATCACACAGTCCTTCTTCGTAGGTGTCCGCTATGAATTCCTTTGTGTCGGAAAAAAGTTGCTTTCAGAACAATTATTTTTGATTGAAAACAAAAATGTTTTGCTATTGTCACGAACCGGCTCAAAGCCCGTAACAAAAGGGAGACAACGTGGTGATAAGGAGTAACAATATATATATTTATTAAGTAAAGTAACTAGGTATAATATACAATGGTGTGTGTAATCAGTAATCAGTAGTGTAAGTGAGTGTTTTGCATGCATGAATGTGATATTGCAGGGTGTTGAAAGATGCTAAAGCAAACAACCAAAAAACCACCAAGAAACACAACAAAATCTATAAAGGTGTCTGCATGGAGAAGTGGTGTATTTATCCTGGGAGACACCGGGCCCAGGTGTTTCCCATGTAGCTGACGACCCTCCCAACTCCGCCCACCGGCATCCTAATAAGGAAACAAGAACAAAGAGAGAATACGGCAGACAGAGTGGGAGGGTCGTCACATCCCCCCCCCCCATAAAACCGGGGCCCAACAAGGACCCCGGAACATCATACCCGCCTCTGCGTCCCAAATTGACACAGACCTCAGCAACCTTCGGAAGCAACATTTAAGAGGAAAGAAGAAAACAAGACCAGAAGGGAACAGACAGGACAGAGAGAACATGACAATACGAAACAATGGTCAGTCACGTAAACATTTAGGAACAGGGCGCACGAGAGAGCGCATCAGCAATCACGTTTTCCGTCCCCCGGATGTGCCGCACCTCGAGATGGAATGATTGTAAAAATAAACATCTCATTATCCTCTGGTTAGGACACATCATGGACCTCAAAAAAGTGAGAGGGTTATGGTTGACCACAATAGGTACTACCCCCAACCCGACATACACTTAGAAGTGTTGTAGCGCCCTAATGAGTGCTAGCACTTCCTTTTCAATAACCGAATAGTTCAACTGATAATCGTTAAACTTTTTGGAAAAGAAACTAACAGGCCTCTCAACCCCAGACACATCTGCTTGCAGCAAAACTGCACCTGCCCCCACATGACTAGCATCCACCTGCAAGGTAAATGACAAATCCACGCGAGGAGCAGTCAGCACCGGAGTTGAGGTAAGCAACCTCTTTGCATCTTCAAAAGCGTGTTGACAACGAGTAGACAAAACGTAAACAGCCTTAGCTTTCAGCATATCTGTCAAGGGAGCGACCACAGTAGAGACGGTATCAGCCAAAAGAACAGGTTTACCGTCCTCTGTAGACTCCCACTGTTCAGTCTCAGAGGAACGTGCATAATAGGGTTTTAACAAATTTACATGGCACAGCTGGTGTGCTTTCCTCCGTTCTGGAGTGGCAACTAGATAATTTTGCTCAGTGCACTGGCACTGGCACTGTATATGGACCTTGAAACTTGGCTTGAAAAGGAGAACCAACAATTGGCAGCAGAGCAAGAACCTGGTCACCCGGACTAAAGTGACGAGGCTCAGTTCGGTGATCAAATATGCCCTTCATCCTCTCCTGTGAAGATGATAACTTCTCTTTAGCCATTTCACCAGCGGCGTACAGGCGTCACCGGAAATCACACACATACGATAACAGGGACTGAGGAGGCTCAGGAGACTTCCAGTCATCCCGGAGAACAGATAAAAGTCCACGCACCCTATGTCCAAACACAAGGTCATTTGGACTGAAACCCGTGCTCTCCTGTGAAACCTCCCTAGCGGCTAACAGTAACCAAGGCAACCCCTCCTCCCAATCATTATCCATCTCAGTACAATAAGCTCTCAACAAAGACTTAAGTGTTTGATGGAAACGTTCCAGTGCTCCTTGGCTTTGCGTGTGATAGGCGCTAGACAAATTGTGTTTAATATGGAGCTGTTGAAGAACCTGACCAAACAGATTAGAGGTGAAATTAGATCCTTGATCACTCTGAATGACCTTAGGGATTCCAAACAGTGAGAGAAACTGAGTCAAAGCTTTTAACACAGACTTAGTCGTGATAGATCGGAGAGGATAGGCAGCAGGAAACCTAGTGGTCTGACACATCACAGTGAACAGGTAACTACTACCCTTTTTAGAACAAGGCAGAGGACCCACACAGTCAATAATCAGATACTCAAACGGCTGGCTGAGTACAGGAATAGGAAACAATGGTACCGGCTTAATAGCTTGATTAGGTTTACCAGTTAATTGACAGGTGTGACAAGTTTTGATAAAATCAGAAACATCCCTCTTTAATCTAGGCCAAAAGAAATGTCTTAATATGCGATTGTAGGTTTTCCTCACCCCCATATGTCCAGCAACGTCGTTGTGAGAAGTTTCCAACACCAACTCACGAAGCTTAACTGGTACAACAACCTGACTAATTGCCTCCCCCAGAAAACAACTACCATGAGACACCCACTTTCTCATCAGGACATCCTCTTGGAGAAAATAGCCATGGGCGACATCTCCCAACTGTTCCACAGGCACAATTTGGCCACGCAACTCTTCTAATGTGGAGTCATCCCGTTGTGCATTGATTAGATCTGAGCGGGTTACAGATAACGGGATAACAGGGAAAACAGTGACATACTTCTTTGTATTATTGTTATTAGTCGGCGCAGTGACCAGTTCGCCACGCATCGTAGAACGTGTCACTGCACACGCAGAGAACACCTCTGGGAAACTCTGTACACACTCATCAGGAATCCCAACAAATGACGGCTTAGTGGAAACCACTAGAGATGGAAACACGACAGGCCATACACGATCACCAGCCAAGTTATTCCCAAGGATAACGTCGATACCCTCAATAGGCAACGAAGGACGCACCCCCACAACAACTTCACCCTTCACCAGCCCACAATCCAACATCATTTTATGCAACGGAACTGAGTGTTCAAACCTATTCCCCTAATTAACACTATTCCCTGAATCGATTAAACTGTAAAGATAATTGTCGCGCAAACTCAACATGAGTCTGTTTATCATCCCTTTTTAAAGTTCTAAATCGTTGGCGGTAAGCCTCAGGGACCAATTCATAAATCTGTAACAGCCGTTTTAACCTTATCATAACTGGCACTGTCGTGTACACTAAGAGCTGAATATGCTTCCTGCGTTTTACCAGTCAGCACACACTGCAACATTAAAGTGCGGTCAGAATCAGGCCAACTCCTAGCGTCAGCAACACGCTCAAACAACGAAAAGAATGTCTCAGGGTCCTTTTCCTTAAACTGAGGCAATAACCGTAAGTTCCCAACAATATCAAATGTGTCAGGGGCACGACCAAAAGAGGAACGACCCCTAGGTAAATCTGGGTCACCTTCCCAGAACAAACTTTCCCCTGAGATCTTTCCTTCCCTAACCAACTCTATCCGTTCTTGTTGCAACTTGATTTTAGCATGCTCCATATCTTGTTTAAATGCTAATTCCTTTTCATACTTTACACGATCATGCTCTAGCTTCTCACGATCATGCTCCAGCTGTAACAGAAGCAGTTCTTTCTGCTGTTCAAAAAGAAGACTACCATGACTAACCGATGGAATGGCCATTGTAACGTTACGGGGAGACGAAGAGTCCTCAGCAGACGCTGGCCCAGTGGTAACTTCAAGAATACCACTCTCCATCAGATTGGCCTTCAATATCAACCTAATAGAATTTTTTAGACGTTTATCACTAATTTCAACCTTGTAGTGTTCAGCGACCTTCAACAGCTGTTCTTTAGTTCCTAATTCTAACAATTCCTCTGGTGGAAAGCGAATGAACTCATAATGAAGCGAATGAACTCATACATAAGACGCCATAGTTACAACAAAAAAAAAATCTCGCTCTTCCCCTCTGCTGAGTACACCAGACCACAACCCGAGAAATGACAATCACCCTGAGCACCACAGAAGAGAGATGAGATACAGAGCTTCCCCAAAACCTACAATAACTCAACCCTAGTCTTCGTGCGGATTTGCGGTGGGAATTTACGCACTGTAGCCCGCTGGCAAGGAAATAAACCCCCCAGCAAGCTGGCAGATTCCACCAACCACGGATGTGCCCCCGAGACAACTGCTCAGTCCACAGACACCACACAAAAATAACAAACATTAACCATGCCCAACATATTCCAAAAATGAAACACGTCGCTAAGCCTATCAGGGGAAAAAGGCTATAGCTCCGGGTAGCAAGTTCCACTACCCTACCCAAATCTCCCACTGAGGTACACAGTCGATTACTTACCTCCTCAGACCGATGTCCCAACAGAAAGTAGAACAAGAGTTTCCAGGCTGGGCAGGGCTTGGAAACTAACCATTATACTCTCTCCAACTCAGCACACAAACCAAACAACAAAGGCAACCAATACTGGGCCTATCAAACTCAAACAACATATGCAAACCAAGCACGTACCTCCACGTTCTCCCAAACCAATACGTTCAAAGATCCCGGATGAGCCCCCACTTGTCACGAACTGGCTCAAAGCCCGTAACAAAAGGGAGACAACGTGGAGATAAGGAGTAACAATATATATATTTATTAAGTAAAGTAACTAGGTATAATATACAATGGTGTGTGTAATCAGTAATCAGTAGTGGAAACAAGAACAAAGAGAGAATACGGCAGACAGAGTGGGAGGTCCGTCACAAAATCGACAAAAATACACAAATGTACCTCCGTAGTATATAATAGTTTGCTTGTGAATAACCAGACATTCATACAAACTTGCTCTGCAGAATTCTTGACGCACAACCGAAGGTGCTGCCATATCCTGCCAGCACACCCACAAGGGAGCCACTCAGGCGCAGAATGACGCGTGGAAGAGGGTGAGGAACGAGATGGGAGTAACAACAATTTATTGCAAGTTGGGGTAGGGGGGCTAATAGCTGAACAATAGACTTTTCAACCTTTACTAAAGTATAGTCTAAAAGCCGAGCTAAGTGTGAAAACCCCCTCCTATCACAGACAAGATTTGACCTAATGACCAAGGGGCAGCTTGCTACTCAATGTAATAAAGTAATGACTTTTCAAATAATTTACCTTACACGTTATGTTGGTTGACAATTTGTTAGTTACGCTGTCCTTATGAACCACATAGCATATCATTACAGCAGTACAGTGCCTTGTACAAGTATTCATCCCCCTTGGCGTTTTTCCTATTTTGTTGCATTACAACCTGTAATTTAAATAGATTTTTATTTGGATTTCATGTAATGGACATACACAAAATAGTCCAAATTGGTGAAGTGAAAATGAAAGAAAGAAAAAAAACGGAAAATTGGTACATGTATTCACCCCCTTTGCGATGAAGCCCCTAAATAAGATCTGGTGCAACCAATTACATTCAGAAGTCACGTAATTAGTTAGATTGCACACAGGTGGACTTTATTTAAGTGTCACATGATCTCAGTATATATACACCTGTTCCAAAAGGCCCCAGAGTCTGCAACACCACTAAGTAAAGAGCACCACCAAGCAAGTGGCACCATGAAAACCAAGGAACTCTCCAAACAGGTCAGGGACAAAGTTGTGGAGAAGACCAGATAGGGGTTGGGTTATAAAAAAAATATCTGAAACTTTGAACATCCCACTGAGCACTATTAAATCCATTACTAAAAAATTGAAAGAATATGTCACCATAACAAACCTGCCAAGAGAGTGCCGCTCACCAAAACTCATGGACCAGGCAAGGAGGGCATTAATCAGAGATGCAACAAAGAGACCAAAGATAACCCTGAAGGAGCTGCAAAGCTCCACAGCGGAGATTGGAGTATCTGTCTATAGGACCACTTTAAGCCGTACACTCCACAGAGCTGGGCTTTACGGAAGAATGGCCAGAAAAAAGCCATTGCTTAAAGAAATAAATAAGCAAACACGTTTGGTGTTCGCCAAAAAGCAAGTGGGAGACTCCCCAAACATATGGAAGAAGGTACTCTGGTCAGATGAGACAAAAATTTAGATTTTTGGCCATAGAGGAAAACGCTATGTCTGGCACAAACCCAACGCCATCAAAACTCAACATCTCGAGAACACTATCCCAGTGAAGCATGGTGGTGGTAGCATCATGCTGTGGGGATGTATTTCATCGGCAGGGACTGGGAAACTGGTCAGAATTGAAGGAATGATGGATGGCGCGAAATACAGGGAAATTCTTGAGGGAACCCTGTTTCATTCTTCCAGAGATTTGAGACTGGGACGAAGGTTCACCTTCCAGCAGGACAATGACCCTAAGCATACTGCTAAAGCAACACTCGAGTGGTTTAAGGGGGGAAATGTAAATGTCTTGGAATGGCTTAGTCAAAGCCCATACCTCAATCAAAGAATCTGTGGTATGACTTAAAGATTGCTGTACACCAGCGGAACCCTTGAAGAATGGGCAAAAATCCCAGTGGCTAGATGTGCCAAGCTTATAGAGACATACCCCAAGAGACGTGCAGCTGTAATTACTGCAAAAGATGGCTCTACAAAATATTGACTTTAGTTAAGTCTTCAGTTTTTTTCTATTATTTTTTGTTGTTTCACAAGAAAAAATATTTTGCATCTTCAAGGTGGTAGGCATGTTGTGTAAATCAAATGATAAAAATCCCCCCCAAAAATCTATTTTAATTCTAGGTTGTAAGGCAACAAAATAGGAAAAATTCCAAGGGGGGTGAATACTTTCGTAAGCCACTGTTTGTTAGCTAGCTACCTAACGTTAGTAGTTATACATCAAACTTGCCAGTATATTAACTATAGGCTATCTAACTACCCAACGTGTAATGACTTGATTATTCCCGTCATTTTTAGCTTAGTTAAATGGTATAGTCGTTGTGTGTTGTCAATGGACATTGAGGTGCTTTCATAAATTCGCTCTGGCTATCTACACCGATTTCAGAGCACTCTTGTCTGAGTGTACTAGGGTGCAGAATAATGAATTGAATATGGCCGGTGTCAGTAAATATTGGAAAAAAAGCGTAATTAAATTGTTTCCAGCAGCACAGTTAGTCACCAACTCTCTGGTTAACACAAACTGCCTAACCAGCTCTGCGAGGGTGAGTAAAATGGTCAGTGTGGTCTCATGTGTGTCTGGAGGTAGCTATCATGCTAGCCAACGTTAGCTTGGGTGCTTGATTGCCGTTGTAAGGCCAGAACGCTCAAATCAACCCTACTCCTCGGTCCGAACGTAAAGTGTGCGCTCCGAGAGAGAAACAGTCTGAATTTACAAACTGACAACACTCTGAATGTGTTGGCACTCCAGATTGAATTTAAGAACACACCCAAAGTCGAAAAATGTCTAACTAGTAATTTGTTACGCTAACTAGCTAGCAAGAGGTTGCATACAGTAGCAACAGCATCAACTTCTGGTAGAGAAGTAGAGAAGGCAAAGAACTAGTACGCTCAACTGAAAGTTTGGTTACACTACAATTAGGGTGTGGAAATGTTATGCCCCTTAGATAGTAATTTAGAATCCTCCAATCCACTTATGCTGTAGCCTACTCCTGACCGTCACATTGTACAGCGCCATCTGTTTGGGGTTTTAGGCTGGGTTTCTGTACAGCACTTTGTGACATCAGCTGATGTAAGAAGGGCTTTATAAATAAATTTGATTGATTGATCTTTGGACATACCTACTCATTCCAGGATTTTTCTTTATTTTTACTACTTTCTACATTGTAAAATAATAGTGAAGACATCACAACTACAAAATAACACATATGGAATCAGTTAAGAACAAATTTATATTTACAAGGACAGCCTACTCCTTCCTGCTCATCGGGGAATTGAACCCCGGTCTCCCACGTGCCCTCACCGTCTCTGGTAATGCCAATATGGAAGACTATTGAATGCTTCTCAAATATGCCCTCTGGTGGTCAAACTAGCAATAACTTTCATTAACAGAAAGAATGGCTGACAATTAAATGACGTGCCACAGAATGCTGCGGCAGCCCTCAAGGTGTGCCACAGTATGACGCAACATTTAACGGAGGAACCACCATAAGTCATTAGCCAGTAAGCAAGTTAAGACTTTGGTGGTGAACTCGTGGGTTTTGATTGCACGTGGGTGTTGGAACCCCTGTTAGTCTGTCCCATTTGAAGAGATTCAAAGCTATAACGTTACCTGTAACATTAGTTAGCGACGAGGAAACCATAGGAAATCAATTGGATTGAAACACAGCTGTGTCCCAATAGATGGGAGTTTTCTTCTTCATGTGCTGATTTGAGCTGTGTGCAGAGGGAAAAAACTATGCTCGTCTCCTCTCGCCCGACCCGCCCCTCGTAATGGAATTACTGTATTGCTCCGGATTGGCAGCTCTAGACTGCTTTCGTTGACAACAAAGATGGTTGAGAGGAAGCGCAAGGACCCGTGCGTTGTTGCGGTAGTTCAGTGTGTGTTGCTAAGTGGATGGAAACAGACATTTGCAGAGCTGTTCCTCTGGCTTTCATAGAAAGTTGTGTTAGACTTAAAGATTTGTTGCCTATGTTAATGAACCAGTTCTTAATCCATCCACTTTCTTTTTTTATTTGTTGTAATTATAGTTTTTATTGTTTCCTTTCAAGATATAACAATGTAATTGAATTACATTTAGCTCTAAACAATCAAATCAAATATTTATATAGCCCTTCTTACATCAGCTGATATCTCAAAGTGCTGTACAGAAACCCAGCCTAAAACCCCAAACAGCAAGCAATGCAGGTGTAGAAGCACGGTGGCTAGGAAAAACTCCCTAGAAAGGCCAAAACCTAGGAAGAAACCTAGAGAGGAACCAGGCTATGAGGAGTGGCCAGTCCTCTTCTGGCTGTGCCGGGTGGAGATAACAGAACATGGCCAAGATGTTCAAATGTTCATAAATGACCAGCATGGTCAAATAATAATAATCACAGTAGTTGTCGAGGGTGCAGCAAGTCAGCACCTCAGGAGTAAATGTCAGTTGGCTTTTCATAGCCGATCAATAAGAGTATCTCTACCGCTCCTGCTGTCTCTAGAGAGTTGAAAACAGCAGGTCTGGGACAGGTAGCACGTCCGGTGAACAGGTCAGGGTTCCATAGCCGCAGACTTTAATATACAGAACCAGTCAAAAGCCTGGACACACCAACCCTCTCATTTGAATTGGTAGGTGTGTCCAAACCACCGACCGGCACTGCACATACAATAAAGAAGATAGAAAAGGAAACAACCCTTTAATTTTTTACCCACAACCCCCCCCTCCACATAACAACTGTTATAACAAAAGGAAAAACTAAACAAACAAAACAAAATACCCACCAGTCATCTATGTATGTCTGTAGGCTATCAGGCCGTTACAGATTGTTTTATCTTTCTATCTCTGAGAGAAAATGTCCCCAGATGTCATAAAATATATTGAGTTTACCATTCATTCTATAAATCAATCTTTCATATGAAGCTGTTTCTGCCAAGGCTATGTACCACTCTTTATATGAGGGAAGGTCCTTCTCCCTCCAATGTCTCAATATGACTCTTTTGGCTGTGGTTTGACTTACTTTTAGCCAGGTTAACATGAGCTTCTCAGTCTATCAATATTGTTAGTGATATTCAGTAATAGCAAAGCAGGATTTGCAGGTATTGCGGTACCCAAAATATCCCAAATCTTTTTCATTACCTTCTACCAAAAGGTATGCAAGTTTGGACAGTTAGAAAACATGGATTATGGATGGATTATGGATTATGTCACCTGTACTTGATTGACATCTCCAGCATAGGTTGGATTCTATCAAACCTATTCTGTTCAACCTCAGTGGAGTCCAATAAATCCTATTAAACACTTTAAATTGAAATAGTTTGGACAGGGCATCTCTCATAGGGAGGCGCATCCTTTGTACTATTATATTCCATTCCTCCTCTCCAAAAGTTACCTTCAGGTCTTTTTCCCCATATGGCCTTTAGGCCCTTACAAGTTCCATTAAATCCACCTATAAAGTTGGCTATATATAAGCACTGCATTATGTGGTAATTTTCAAAGGATTTCTATCTTAACAGTTATCAAAATGTACAGGGAATTTGTTGTTACTCTGTCCTACCTTAAACATACAATCTCTAAACTGTAGATATCTCCCCCAAAATTTTTTGCTGCAAATTATACTTGGACCTTAGTTCTTCAAAAGAAGTAAACACCATGTGTCCCCCTATTTTCAATTGAGGGTTGTTCCATAACGAAGCAGAGCTTGTCAGGAAAGGTGAACATTTCTTTCTCTTATGAATCTGAATCCATATTTTTTTGTATTGGGCATTAAATTCTGCAGTCCCACCTTTTGTTGACTCAAATAATCTGATGTTCTGAATGGGGCATTAAATTATTCCTCCATGTCCACCCAAATTGGCCTATTAGTGTTCTCAGTAAAGAGCGAGCCTATTTGGGCAGATACAAAGGTTTCTTGATATAATCGCATGTTTAATCCTCCCTTCTCAGTCGTTGCATGTAATCTCGCTAGTTTCATCCTGGCTCTTTTACCGGACCAAACAAACTCAGTAATCATTTTGTCTATGGATTTAAACGTATAGACAGGTATGGAAAGTGGTAACATGCTGATGACATAATTCAGTTTAGGAGCTATGACCATCTTTATAACCTGTATCCTATCGCATAATGAGATTTCTAGCTTATCCCAGCTCTTAAACTGGAGAAGAATTTTGTTCAGTAGTGGGTCAAGGTTTTCAGAAATCGTCTTCTCTAGACCAGGATTTAAAGTGATCCTTAGGTACCTCAAGTTTTTAGGGACCCATTGAAACCTCCAGCTGAGGAAGTCATATCTCAGACAATGTTTTGTTAGCTACATTTACTTTATAGCCCGATATCTCTGAAAATGCATTTACTAAGTCCAGTAAAGGCGATATGGAGAGTTGGGGGTCTGACATTTTTAGTCATATGTCGTCTGCATAAAGCAGTAGTTTATTCTCCCTACCTCCCATATTAACCCCTTTGATTGACTGATGCAGCCTAATGGCTTCGGCTAATGGTTCTAATACTATAATGAATAGGAGAGGCGATAGAAAGTCACCTTGTTTCGTGCCTCGTCCTACTGAAAATGGAGATGATGGTAGTCTGTTAGTGACTACTATGGATTTGGAGTCATTGTACATAGGTTTAATAATATTCTGAAAGCCCTGTCCAAATCCAAATGTATTTATAGTATTACGCAGGTAGTCCCAGCCCACCCTATCAAAGGCTTTCTCTGCATTTAGGGATAAGGTTGCCACTGAAGTATCCAAATCTTTTGCCTTCCAGATGACATGCAGTAGGTGTCTAAGAATGTCAGATGAAGTTCTGCCTTTCACAAATCCCACCTGGTCTCGATTCATGAATTTCTTAATGATATGATTCACCCTCATAGCCAGAGGTTTTGTAAAAAAAATAATCCACAATTTATCAAAGAAATTAGACGATAGCTCCCACACTCATTGGGATCCTTTCCCTTTTTGAGGATTAGGGTGATTACTGCATCACTTATAGAAGGTGGGAGCTCACCTGTGTCAATCGATGTGTTAAATGTTTTCAATTTTTATGGGCTAAGCTGCTGTGCAAACCTTTTATAGAAATCACTGGGTATCCCATCCAACCCCGGAGTTTTACCACTGGGTGCTTGTCTTATAGTTTCGGTCAATTCCTCCCAAAAATTGGGCGGTTGAGCCATTTCCTGTCTTCCTCTGTTAGTTTAGGAAGGTTCAAATTCTGAAAGAACACCGCTGCTTTCTGCATATCTAAAGGACTGTCTGAAGTATAACGTTCTTGATAGAAGTCTTGAAATACACTGTTCAAAAAAATAAAGGGAACACTTAAACAACACAATGTTACTCCAAGTCAATCACACTTCTGTGAAATCAAACTGTCCACTTAGGAAGCAACACTGATTGACAATAAATTTCACATGCTGTTGTGCAAATGGAATAGACAAAAGGTGGAAATTATAGGCAATTAGCAAGACACCTCCAATAAAGGAGTGGTTCTGCAGGTGGTGACCACAGACCACTTCTCAGTTCCTATGCTTCCTGGCTGATGTTTTGGTCACTTTTGAATGCTGGCGGTGCTTTCACTCTAGTGGTAGCATGAGACGGAGTCTACAACCCACACAAGTGGCTCAGGTAGTGCAGTTCATCCAGGATGGCACATCAATGCGAGCTGTGGCAAAAAGGTTTGCTGTGTCTGTCAGCGTAGTGTCCAGAGCATGGAGGCGCTACCAGGAGACAGGCCAGTACATCAGGAGACGTGGAGGAGGCCGTAGGAGGGCAACAACCCAGCAGCAGGACCGTTACCTCCGTCTTTGTGCAAGGAGGAGCACTGCCAGAGCCCTGCAAAATGACCTCCAGCAGGCCACAAATGTGCACAGTCTCCATGTTTTCAAGAGTGTCTTTTAGGCGGGTGTTCTTGTCCTCCACTTTTGTTTTCAGTGCGCCCACTGTATGTTATATTTCAGCCACATCTTCGCCCACTTTCGCAATTGTCTCTGAGATTTTTGTTCATTATGCGAATAGAACTGGGTCATCAGACTGTTCTTCTCTGTCACTTTCCTTGCTAGCAGCAGCTGTAGGTAGTGATGATATTTTCGTGTTTTTCATCCGAAGTTTCTGCTTTTGTACGTTTCTAAGTCGTATTTCCATGTAACCGATATCTTGGACAATTAGTTAACAAAATGTGTAACTAGGCGTTGCATATTTAATTAAAATCGGGTTGGAGCTACACAGCCTCTTTAGTTAGCTGCTGCTCTTCGCCATATCGTTGCCAGAAGAAATCCGTCCACTTTCTAATGCCATAGGTCTACAGTAGGGTGCTAATGATGTGGTAATAGCCAATACATAAATGTATTAATTCACCAATGAGAATCAAATCACTGAATGAATGGGAAACTGATGCTAAATCCCAGAAGGAGGTTTGAGGGATTTTCAAGTTTTGAAGTTTTGAAATAGGGTCACATATATGCATCCTCATTGCGGCTTAATTTGAAATTGGTTGTTTAGACCAATTGAGTTACTTTCTTTGTAAATTGAATTAGTTTACAGTACTGAACAAGGTAAGTCATTTGAATATTGTTGTGCTGTAGAGTTCATCTCATACTGTTATGGTTATAGATTACATGTGGTAGCCTATATTCAAATACTCATCAACAGAACTTGACTTGTTTGAATACTTAAATCAATGTCTCTTTCTTTCTCTCTCCTCAGATCCAACAATGTTGATCAAATTGAAGCTGAACAAAAATATGTCTAACTCACTGATATGAGGCTGAGTGACTAATTAAATGAAGGTCAGCTTTTAAGTTGGCCATTAAAATGGAATTGTCTTTTACCACTGTAGTTGCAAAATATTCATTTCTCAGTTAAAGAGGAATTCAACACATTTTATCTGTTTCTCTTGAGTCCATATGGTTTCAAATCATTGTGAGTTTCACAACCATCCTAATGTTGATGTTAAAAGGGAATTTCACTTATTTTAATTTTGGGTGGCCTTATTTTTCACTTTATAGACAGTATATCACAAAAGTGAGTACACCCCTCACATTTTTGTAAATATTTGAGTATATCTTTTCATGTGACAACACTGAAGACATGACACTTTGCTACAATGTAAAGTAGTGAGTGTACAGCTTGTATAACAGTGTAAATTTGTTGTCCCCTCAAAATAACTCAACACACAGCCATTAATGTCTAAACCGCTGGCAACAAAAGTGAGTACACCCCTAAGTGAAAATGTCCAAATTGGGCCCAATTAGCCATTTTCCCTCCCCGGTGTCATGTGACTCGTTAGTGTTACAAGGTCTCAGGTGTGAATGGGGAGCAGGTGTGTTAAATTTGGTGTCATCGCTCTCACACTCCCTCATACTGACTGGTCACTGGAAGTTCAACATGGCACCTCATGGCAAAGAACTCTCTGAGGATCTGAAAAAAAGAATTGTTGCTCTACATAAAGATGGCCTGGGCTATAAGAAGATTGCCAAGACCCTGAAACTGAGCTGCAGCACGGTGGCCAATACCATACAGCGGTTTAACTGGACAGGTTCCACTCAGAACAGGCCTCGCCATGGTCGACCAAAGAAGTTGAGTGCACGTGCTCAGCGTGCTATCCAGAGGTTGTCTTTGGGAAATAGACGTATGATTGCTGCAGAGGTTGAAGGGGTGGGGGGTCAGCCTGTCAGTGCTCAGACCATACGCCGTACACTGCATCAAATTGGTCTGCATGGCTGTCGTCCCAGAAGGAAGCCTCTTCTAAAGATGATGCACAAGAAAGCCCGCGAACAGTTTGCTGAAGACAAGCAGACTAAGGACATGGATTACTGGAACCATGTCCTGTGGTCTGATGAGACCAAGATAAACTTATTTGGTTCAGATGGTGTCAAGCGTGTGTGGCGGCAACCAGGTGAGGAGTACAAAGACAAGTGTGTCTTACCTACAGTCAAGCATGGGGGTGGGAGTGTCATGGTCTGGGGCTGCATGAGTGCTGCCGGCACTGGGGAGCTACAGTTCATTGAGGGAACCATGAATGCCAACATGTACTGTGACATACTGAAGCACAGCATGATCCCCTCCCTTCGGAGACTGTGCCGCAGGGCAGTATTCCAACATGATAACGACCCCAAACACCCCTCCAAGACGACCACTGCCTTGCTAAAGAAGCTGAGGGTAAAGGTGATGGACTGGCCAAGCATGTCTCCAGACCTAAACCCTATTGAGCATCTGTGGGGCATCCTCAAACGGAAGGTGGAGGAGTGCAAGGTCTCTAACATCCACCAGCTCTGTGATGTCGTCATGGAGGAGTGGAAGAGGACTCCAGTGGCAACCTGTGAAGCTCTGGTGAACTCCATGCCCAAGAGGGTTAAGGCAGTGCTGGAAAATGATGGTGGCCACACAAAATATTGACACTTTGGGCCCAATTTGGACATTTTCACTTCACGTACTCACTTTTGTTGCCAGCGGTTTAGACATTAATGGCTGTGTGTTGAGTTATTTTGAGGGGACAGCAAATTTACACTGTTATACAAGCTGTACACTCACTACTTTACATTGTAGCAAAGTGTCATTTCTTCAGTGTTGTCACATGAAAAGATATACTCATATTTACAAAAATGTGAGGGGTGTACTCACTTTTGTAATATACTGTACATATTATTTAGACTGTGCCATTAATCCATGTTTGAAAAATGCAACCTAAATATGCAAATATTGAGTTAGACAGTGGAAACAAACTATTACATTTTAGTGGGTTTGGAGTGTTAAATAGATACATTTTTGTAATGCATTCAGTCAATAGAAAAAGATGATTCAGCAAAAGTGACAACCAATTTTCTGAAATACGATATCAAAAAAGTATTTCAGTAGTCAACTACAAGCACAGAAAGTGGGAAAATAACACATGTAAAACTGTGTTAACACAATTTCACTTCGGGGATCAATAATATACAGTTGACGTCAGAAGTTTACATACACCCCAGCCAAATACACTTAAAATCACTTTCACAATTTAATCCTAGTAAGAATTCCCCGTCTTAGGTCAGTTAGGATCACCACATTATTTTAAGAATGTGAAATGTCAGAATAATATTAGAGAGAATGATTTATTTCAGCTTTTATTTCTTTCATCACATTCCCAGTGGGTCAGAAGTTTACATACACTCAATTAGTATGTGGTAGGATGGCCATTAAATTGTTTAACTTGGGTCAAACGTTTTGGGTAGCCTTCCACAAGCTTCTTACAATAAGTTGGGTGAATTTTGGCCCATTCCTCCTGACAGAGCTGTTGTAACTGAGTCAGGTTTGTATTCCTCCTTGCTCGCACATGCTTTTACAGTTCTGCCCACAAATCTTCTATAGGATTGAGGTCAGTGCTTTGTGATGGCCACTCCAATACCTTGACTTTGTTGTCCTTAAGCCATTTTGCCACAACTTTGGAAGTATGCTTGGGGTCATTGTTCATTTGGAAGACCCATTTGCGACCAAACTTTAACTTCCTGACTGATGTCTTGAGATGTTGCTTCAATATATCCACATAATTTTCTTTCTTCATGAAACCATCTATTTTGTGAAGTGCACCACTCCCTCCTGCAGCAAAGCACCCCCACAACATGATGCTGCCACCCCCGTAATCACGGTTGAGATTGTGTTCTTCAGCTTGCAAGCCGCCCCCTTTTTCCTCCAAATATATCGATGGTCATTATGGCTAAACAGTTCTATTTTTGTTTCATCAGACAAGAGGACATTTCTCCAAAAAGTACGATCTTTGTCCCCATGTGCAGTTGCAAACCGTAGTCTGGGTTTTTTATGGCGGTTTTGGAGCAGTGGCATCTTCCTTACTTAGTGGCCTTTCAGGTTATGTTGATATAGGACACATTGTTACTGTGGATATGGATGCGTTTGTACCTGTTTCCTCCAGCATCTTCACAAGGTCCTTTGCTGTTGTTCTGGGATTGATTTTAACTTTTAGCACCAAAGTACGTTCATCTCTAGGAGACAGAATGCATCTCCTTCCTGAGCGGTATGACGGCTTCGTGGTCCCATGGTGTTTATACTTGCGTACTATTGTTGGTACAGATGAACGTGGTACCTTCAGAAGTTTGGAAATTGCTCCCAAGGATGAATCAGACTTGCGGAGGTCTACAAAAAAAAAATCTGAGGTCTTGGCTGATTTCTTTTGATTTTCCCATGATGTCAAGCAAAGAGGCACTGAGTTTGAAGGTAGGCCTTGAAATACATCCACAGGTACTCCTCCAATTGACTTAAAATGTCAATTAGCCTATCAGAAGCTTCTGAAGCCATGACATACTTTTCTGGAATTGCTGGTCTTTTCTGGTATGTAAACTTCTGACCCACTGGAATTGTGATACAGTGAATTATAAGTGAAATAATCTGTTTGTAAACAATTGTTGGAAAAATTACTTGTGTCATGCACAAAGTAGATGTCCTAACTGACTTGCCAAAACTATAGTTTCTTAAAAAGAAATTTGTGGAGTTGTTGAAAAACGAGTTTTAATGACTCCAACCTAAGTGTATGTGCCTTTCCAAATCATGTACAATCAATTCAATTTACCACAAGTGGACTCCAATCAAGTTGTAGAATATCTCAAGGATGATCATTGGAAACAGAATGCACCTGAGCTCAATTTCAAGTCTCATAGCAAAAGGTCTGAATACTTATGTAAAATACTTGTTTTTCATTTTTAATACACTTCCAAAGATTTTGAAAAACCTCTTTTCACTTTGTCATTATGGGGTATTTTTTTTTGATTTTATGAGGAAAAAACTACATTTAATACATTTTAGAATAAAGATGTAACATAACAAAATGTGAAGAAAGTCAAGGGGTCTGAATTCTTTCCGAATGCACACTCCGGACTCCGACATTGCTCGTCCTACTATTTATATGTTTCTAAATTCCATTATTTTACTTTTAGATCTGTGTGTATTTTTGTGAATTGTAAGATATTTCTGCACTGTTGGAGCTAGGAACACAAGCATTTTGCTACATTCACAATATAATCTGCTAATATGTGTATGCGACCAATAAAATGTTATTAGGCTCTACAGATGGAAAAAGCAAACAAACCTCCTTGACATAATGTTATTCCTTCTTGATCATCTGTGCAGACATGGGACACTTCATGGCTACAAACTAATGGATCTTAAATGCATCCAAGCAGGATATGTGGTGACCCAAAACAGTCAGGAATTGACTTCATATTCTAGACCCCCATGGAGTGCGTATTTGGGGGGAAGTCTCTGGGAACGAGATTAGCTAACTTCAGAACCAAGAGGTCATAGGAACAGCTTCTTAGGTAAGAGTCCTTTTTGTCTTTTAATTTCACATTTGGAAGGTGTATTGAAACAATTTGCTTGCAGGATTATATAATTTCTAGCACAGCCAACTAGCTAGCTAGCAAGCTATATGAATGATGCACTGAAATTAACTACTCTCGAGGGGATCACTATGGTAGCTAGTTATGGCAATTCTCAATAACAAGCAAGCCCCTATCTGAGAAGCATGTCTGACTGATCGAACATTCTACTCAATGCATTGTCAATAAGCACTGATTTAATCAAAAGTGCATTAGTGGCTTGGAAATACAATGACATGCCACATTTTGTTGTATTACAGCCTGATTTCAAAAGGTATTAATTACATGTTTTTCTCATCCAACTACGCATAATACCCCATAGTGACAAAGTGAAACTATGTTTAAATGAAAATTAAATATCTAATTTACATAAGTATTCAGAATCAAATTTAGAATCAACTTTTGGTAGCGCTTAAAGCTGAAACTTTCTGGGTAAATCTCTAAGCACTTTGCACATATGGATTGTACAATATTTGCCTAATATTCTTTTCAAACTTCTTTAAGCTCTGTCAAATTGGTTGTTGATCATTGCTAGACAACTATTTTCACATTTTGCAGTATATTTTCAAGGAGATGTAAGTCAAAACTGTAACTAGGTCATTGAGGAATACTCACTGTCTTCTTGGTAAGCAACTCTGGTGTAGATTTGGCCTTGTATTTTAGGTTATTGCTGAAAGGTGAATTTATCTCCAAGTGTCTGGTGGAAAGCAGAATGACCAAGTTTTCCTCTAGGATTTTGCTTGTGCTTAGCTCCATTCTGTTTCTTGTTATCCTGAAAAACTACCCAGTCCTTAACGATTACAAGCAGACCCATAACATGATGCAGCCAACACTATGCTTGAAAATATGGAGATTGGTGCTCAGTAATGTGTTGTACTGGATTTCCTCAAAACATAACACTTTGTATTCAGGATAAAAAGTTGATTGCTTTGTGACATTTTTTGCAGTAGTACTTTAGTGCCTTGTTGCAAACAGGATGCATGTTTTTTTATTATGTACAGGCTTCCTTCTTTTCACTCTGTCAATTAGGTTAGTATTATGGAATAACTACAATGTTGTTGATCCATCCTCAGTTTTCTCCCATCACAGCCATTAAACTCTAACTGTTTTAAAGTCACCATTAGCTTCTTGTTGAAATGCCTGAGCGGTTTCCTTCCTCTCTGGCAACTGAGTTAGAAAGAATGCCTGTATCTTTGTAGTGACTGGGTGTATTGATACACCATCCAAAGTGGTGTAATTAATAACTTCACCATGCTAAGAGTGATATTCAATGTCTCCTTCTTTTATTTTTTCCTATCTACCAATAGGTGTCCTTCTCTGCGAGGCATTGGAAAACCTCCCTGGTCTTGAATCTGTGTTTGAAATTCAGTGCTCAACTGAGGGACCTTATGTACAATTGTATATGTGTGGTAGAGAGATGAGTCATTCAAAATTCATGTTAAACACTATTATTGCACACAGAGTGAGTACATGAAACTTATTATGCGACTTGTTATTAAGCAAATTTTTACTCCTGAACTTATTTAGGATTGCCATAACAAATAGGTTGAATACTTATTAACTCAAGACCTTTCAACTTTTCATTTTTAATAAATTAGTTTTAAAAAAAATCTAACATAATTCTACTTTGACATTATGGGGTATTGTGTGTAGGCCAGTGACACAAAATCACAATTTAATCAATTTTAAATTAAGGCTGTAAGACAACAAAATGTGAAAAAAGTCAAGGGGTGTGAATACTTTCTGAATGCACTGTATATACAATACAGTCCTGTAAAGAGAGTCTCATTAGGTGCTGGGGTGCGAGTGGGGAGCCTTTTTGTTTTGATTTCAGGAGAGCATCAAAGTTAAACGACGAAAGTTATGTTTTATAACCTGGCATTCAAGAGGACACACTTGAATGCCGTTGTCCCCACAGTGTCCCCAACGTTGTCCCCACAGTGACCGTACGTACATATCCCAACAAGGAAACCATGGATTACAGGCAACATCCGCACTGAGCTAAAGGGTAGAGCTGCCGCTTTCAAAGAGCGGGACTCTAACTTGGACGCTTATAAGAAATCCCACTATGCCCTCCGACGAACCATCAAACAGGCAAAGTGTCAATACAGGACTAAGATTGAATCGTACTACACCGGCTCAGACGCTCGTCGGATGTGGCAGGGCTTACAGACTATTATAGACTACAAAGGGAAGCACAGCCGAGAACTGTGCAGTGACACGAGGCTACCATACGAGCTAAATGACTTCTATGCTCGCATCGAGGTTAGCAACATTGAAGCATGCATGAGAGCATCAGCTGTTCCGGACGACTGTGTGATCATACTCTCTGTAGCCAATGTAAGTAAGACCTTTAAACAGGTCAACATTCACAAGGCCGCAGGGCCAGATGGATAGACAGGACATGTACTACGAGCATGCGCTGATCAACAGGCAAGTGTTTCACCTACATTTTCAACCTGTCCCTGACTGAGTCTGTAATACCAACATATTTCAAGCAGACCACCATAGTCTCTGTGCCCAAGAACACTAAGGTAACCTGGCTAAATGACTACCGACCCGTAGCACTCACGTCTGTAGCCATGAAGTGCTTTGAAAGGCTAGTCATGGATCACATCAACACCATTATCCCAGAAACCCTAGACCCACTCCAATTTGCATACCACCCCAACAGATCCACAGATGATGCAATATCTATTGCACTCCACACTGCCCTTTCACACCTGGACAAAAGTAACTCCTATGTGAGAATGATATTCATTGACAGTGTTCAACACCATAGTGCCCTTAAAGCTCATCACTAAGCTAAGGACCCTGGGACTAAACACATCCCTCTGCAACTGGATCCTTCCTGACGCGCCGCCCCCAGGTGGTAAGGGTAGGCAACCACACATCTGGGACGCTGATCCTCAACACGGGGGCCCCTCGGGGGTGAGTGCTCAGCCCCCTCCTGTACTCCCTGTTCACCCATGACTGCATGGCCAGGCACGACTCCAACACCATCAAGTTTGTCGATGGCACAACAGTGGTAGGCCTGATCACCGACAACAATGAGACAGCCTATAGGGAGGAGGTCAGAGACCTGGCCGTGTGGTGCCAGGATAACAACCTCTCCCTCAATGTGATCAAGACAAAGGAGATGATTGTGGACTACAGGAAAAGGAGGACCGAGCACGCCCCCATTAACATCGATGGGGCTGTAGTGCAATAGGTTGAGAGCTTCAAGTTCCTTGGTGTCCACATCACCAACAAACTATCATGGTCCAAACACAGCTAGACAGTCGTGAAGAGGGCAAGACAAAGCCTATTCCCCCTCAGGAGACTGATAAGATTTGGCATGGGGTCCTCGGATCCTCAAAGTTCTACAGCTGCACCATCGAGAGCATCCTGACTGGTTGTGTCACTGCTTTTTATGACAACTGCTCGGCCTCCGACCGCAAGGCACTACGGAGTGTAGTGCGAACGGCCCAGAACCTCAATGGGGCCAAGCTTCCTGCAATCCAGGACCTCTATACCAGGCGGTGTCAGAGGAAGGCCCTAAAAATTGTCAATGACTCCAGCCACCCTAGTCATAGATTGTTCTCTCTGCTACCTTATGGCAAGCGGTACCGGAGCTCCAAGTCTAGGTCCAAAAGACTCATGATCAGCTAATCCAATGGCTACCCAGACTATTTTCATTGCCCCCCTACCTTCTCTTTAATGCTGCTGCTACTCTCTGTTTATTATCTATGCATAGTCACTTTAACTTTACCTACATGTACATATTACCTCAATTACCTCGACTAACCTGTGTCCCCGCACATTGACTCTGTACCGGTACCCCCTGTATATAGCCTCGCTACTGTTATTTTTCTGCTATTTAAATGTTTTACTTAACACTTATTTTTCTTAAAACTGCATTGTTGGTTAAGGGCTTGTAAGTAAGCGTTTCACTGTAAGGTCTACACTTGTTGTATTCGGCGCATGTGACAAATAACATTTGATTGAATTTGTTAGGCTATACTCACTAGGTCTCAGGACTCTAGGCCTGTGTAATTGTTCTGTCACGTGACTACATGTGTGTATTAAATTGAAAGTATGAAGTGTGTTTGGGAATGGAGTATGTAACATGGTAGTTTGCTCACTAGCTGTGGCCTGACCCACTACAGTACCTACATACCTACCTTTTATTTTTATTACATTTTTATTTAACCTTTATTTAACTAGGCAAGCCAGTTAAGAACACATGACGCCACATGACGCCTATAGCACTGAGATGCAGTGCCTTAGACCGCTGCACCACTCTGGAGCCCTACCAGATAACACTACATACTGTTCAAACCCCAGGACAGAATATCGGTAAGCTCCCCTGGAACGTGGTCGATAAGTCCTCTACAGAGATCCGAAAGTCAAGAAGTCAATATCCTGAAAGCAGAAGACTTTAGACGAGTTAAAATTAAGAATTTGTTGATCCCCCAAAAAGTGGTTACTTGGGATAGCATATTTGGTTTGAATGTGTTGAAAGGACATTAACACTTTTTCGTGGAAAAGTTCATGCATCAGAACTGCGTGCCTGCCTGCCATGCCATAATGAAATGTTTATCAGTTATTGCCACACTTTCACGTAAAGTCAAACCCAAAATGTAAACTGCAAAAAAAGGTGGCAAAAAATGTATGTTTTACTCACGGAACTCTGAGGTCATCCCATTTGTGTAATATAGGGGAAATGGGGGCATGTCTGTCTATTTTGACAAATGTCTCAATGTGTATATTTTCATTTTTTCAAGTCAGGCACCATTTTAATCAGGCTCTCTTTGTAATGATGTAAGGCTGGGCAGCGAGCTGTGCTGTCATCAAACGCTAGCCTTTAAAATGTCAGAAATTACACATTACTGTTGGAACTCTGTGTCAAATTACTTTGTAAGTAGGAAAACCTGCAAAATCGGCAGTGTATCAAATACTTGTTTTCCCCACTGTAGTTGTCACGACTTCCGCCGAAGTCGGCTCCTCTCCTTGTTCGGGCGGCGTTCGGAGGTCGACGTCACCGGCTTTCTAGCCATCGCCGCTCCATTTTTAATGTATCCATTTGTTTTGTCTTGTTCCCTGCACACCTGGTTTTCATTCCCCTATCAATCTACATGTATTTATTCTTCTGTTCCCCACAATGTCTTTGTGAAAGATTGTTTGTGTTACGTATTATTTTTGTTGACGAGCCAGACTGGTTCGTTTTTTCCCGTGGTATTTCACAAACATGTTTATTGTTAAACATAATTCTTGTGACTGTTTTGCGCATTTTGCACTTTTGCCTCAATAAAGTGTGCGCCTGTTCACAAATCTCTGCTCTCCTGCACCTAACTTCGCTACCAGTACGCACACACCTGACAATAGTACCAGTCAAAAGTTTGGACACACCTAATATTCCAGGGTTTCTCTTTATTTTTATTAATTCTACATTTTTTTACCTTTTTTTAAATTAACATTTCTTAGTATATATCCATAAAAATTATGACAGTTGGAGATCAAATTTAAATATTGAAATAATGTTGGAGAGACCGACAAGGTTTATACAAATCTCTGCTGTTGAAAACTAAATGTTAATCGAAAAGAAATGTGAGATAATGTCTAGATGATTTTTATAGTGGAAATCAACTTTATAAATTGCTTGGCTGGGCTGATGAGACAGTGGATTGCGCAGTCAGATGGAACAACGTAAATAGGCATTTTAATGTCATAGATTTAGCCAGTGGTAACTTGTGGAATAGACACCGACTGGAATACGGTTTAAACCAATCAGCATTCAGGATTAGACCGACCCGTTGTATAAAGTTGGATAACTAGTATCTCAATTACATGGTCTGTTTGTTTTGTTTGTTCATCATATCCTCATTGCGTCTCTGTTTAAGGATAAATAGCAACCGGCGGAATTGTGTTTGGCATCTTAGAACAAAGTGTATGCAACAGTGTGCCATTTGTAATCACAGTTTATACCACTCACAGAGGGACCAGTCAATAGTCTCTAATGGAAACGGGATCTGAGACCTGCTCTGAATAGAAGGGGAGAAGATAGGTCAGTTTACTCACTTGTTTAAACAGCAGATTATTTATTAAACCTCAACTGTCTGTCTGATTCTTATCGTTTCAAGGCCTTCGGTAAATAAGTCAATGATCTCATGGTGTAAAACACGAGTAGTTTGTTGTGCGTAGGATGTGAAAGAAAATAGAGAGCATTTTGAGAGAGAAAACAAGACTGTTTGCATGTGTGTAAGAGAGAGAGAGAATGAAAGAGAGAGAGAGCGCATTCAATGCATTTCGGTAGCATGCATTGAAACGTGATTTTCTCGTGGCTTTCTTTTGCAAAATAACTATGAATGAATGGACTTGTTTTCAAATAAGTGTCAACATATAACACCATATTAAGGTGTGGGATGTTCCGCAGCTAGCACAATCTGTCCATCCAGAATTCACCGGTGGGAACATGGTGGCTCTCAACACCAGACAACAGAGAGAGTTGGCTGCTACTATCCAAGAAATTGGTTGTGAGGAAATTACCTCTGCCCTCGACTTGCAATTAAAACCGGTAAATTAATCTCTTGCACTGCTCACTGCTAAAGTGGATACCTACTCAACTAAAGTAGACATTAGGAGACAGCAGCCAATGTGACAGATGTGCAACTCCATGACCTGGAAACAGTGCGTACTAAGCTAGAATGGGAAATCAAAATACTAAAAAATAAAAAAAAATCACTCAAGTCATTCCTGTAAATTCAATGTGTGGGATACAGGACTTAAAACTGACGTGAAAGCAGGCAACACAACTTCCTTCATGAGCAGTCTTTTCTATGAACTGTTTGTGCAGAAGAAGCTGGGTCCGATGCTGCCGATTAACATTGCGCACCGCACGGGTCCTATCCGCAACGGGTCTCGTGTTTGATTGTACAATTCACAGTTTTGAAGTCAAACAGCAAATTGTTCGCCTCACAGCGGAATCGGGGGCTCTGACCTATTCAGAGAATAGGATCAGCATCTACCCAGACATGAGTGCCGAACTACTGAAATAGTGGGTGATCTCAGCTACGCAAGCTACACCTGAGGTGCGGCTTCATCCACCCAGAAAAACTCATTTTGACCTTCCAGAATAACAACACACACATGTTCCACTGCCAAGGAGACTCAAGACTTCTTCGAGAAGAACATCAAGCCCAACACACAATGGGACGAGCTGACAGATCTATGCTAACCACAATGTGACTGGCTCAACATTCAGGTATGCTATCCATGCACAATCACAATCCTATGGCTATGATGCTGCCCTCAACATAAGACAATGAGGAGGACACCCCCTCAATTGAGGTCAAATTAACACTATTATTATTGTGGGACTTGCGAAGTAAAAGCTGCCACTTAAATCTTTGACATACTTCTCATTATTAGTGGGGCTTACATTTACATTTTACATTTTTGTCATTTAGCAGATGCACTCATCCAGAGTGATTTACAGTATTGAGCGCATACATTTTCATACTTACGAAGCAAGGCTTACAAAGCAAGAGTACCCACTTTAAATCTTCCACATATTTCTGACTTATTATAGTTATTGTGGGGCTTGCGAAGCAAAAGCCCCCACTTCAATCTTCAAAATATTTCTTCTTCTTTAGCATGCTACTCCGACTTACACCATTTAAGCTAGAAACACCATTCAAACTTTAAAATCGTTCAGACAGGTCTCGATTGATTGCTTGTATACAACTTTTTGATATATTTTGTACTGTTTAAAATATTACACTTTTTGTCTTTCTTTTTGTACTTCTTCCCCTTTTATGGGATTTCCTCAACATTCTAAATCTCCCCATTGTGACATCATCACTTCCAACATTACATTCACTATAAATGCAACATTACACATTTTGCACAAGTTGTCTAATTTGACAACTTTGTTGACAACGTAGACAAAAAGTTAGGCATAATGACATTTTCCTCTACTTCTCTGCTTTCAAATTTAACATTTAACATTTAACATTTAAGTCATTTAGCAGACGCTCTTATCCAGAGCGACTTACAAATTGGTGCATTCACCTTATGATATCCAGTGGAACAACCACTTTACAATAGTGCATCTAACTCTTTTAAGGGGGGGGGGGGGTTAGAAGGATTACTTTATCCTATCCTAGGTATTCCTTAAAGAGGTGGGGTTTCAGGTGTCTCCGGAAGGTGGTGATTGACTCCGCTGACCTGGCGTCGTGAGGGAGTTTGTTCCACCATTGGGGTGCCAGAGCAGCGAACAGTTTTGACTGGGCTGAGCGGGAACTGTACTTCCTCAGAGGTAGGGAGGCGAGCAGGCCAGAGGTGGATGAACGCAGTGCCCTTGTTTGGGTGTAGGGCCTGATCAGAGCCTGAAGGTACGGAGGTGCCGTTCCCCTCACAGCTCCGTAGGCAAGCACCATGGTCTTGTAGCGGATGCGAGCTTCAACTGGAAGCCAGTGGAGAGAGCGGAGGAGCGGGGTGACGTGAGAGAACTTGGGAAAGTTGAACACCAGACGGGCTGCGGCGTTCTGGATGAGTTGTAGGGGTTTAATGGCACAGGCAGGGAGCCCAGCCAACAGCGAGTTGCAGTAATCCAGACGGGAGATGACAAGTGCCTGGATTAGGACCTGCAAATTTGACTGGGAAACAAAAAAAAAATCTGATAAAAAGTTACAGCTGTTTTAGTAACCACAATAACATTTTCTGTAACTTTTTATAAACTAGACATTTTGACGCCTTCACCAACAAGTTAGAATATATGATATCTTCGTCTACTTCACTGCTATTAAAATCAGTTTGCGGAACAAAACTATCCGCTACGGATCTAACGATACAGCTGTTTTACTGACTGCATTTGATCCCAATAATTTTCAAACAACTGCTGTTTTGGCCACTCCCCTGCCAAATCAGACAACAACTTAGAGCATATGAAATCTTTGTCTGCTTTTCAAATCCAAAATCCAAACAGAAATATATTCTACCAATAAAAAGTAACAGCTGTTTGTCTGAGTGACAAAAAGTAGCTAGCTAACATCAGCTAACAGCTCTTTGTCTCATCATTGAGCAGCCCAAATGGAGCCATTGCTATGGATACTGACAGACGCAGAGGAGGACATGTGCAGTGTAGGGAAAAACAATGACGAGGGTGAATAGTGACTACAATTACCGAACACAAACAAAAACTATTGACCACAATCACACAATTACTGACCACACAACTAATGACCACAACAAGACAACTGCAACCACACATATACTGACCACAACCACTCAACTTCTGAAAACACAACTAATGGCCACAACAAGACAACAAACCACGACTAAGGACCACAACCACAAAACTACTGACCACAACTACAGACAACAACTACTTACCAAATTACTGAATAACAATCACACAACTACTGACCACTACTACTTATCACAACTACTGACCACAACTAATGACAACAACTCCTGACCACAACTGCTCACCACAACCACACAACTTCTGACCACACAACTACTGACCACAATTACTGACCACAACCACAAAATCACTGACCACACAACTTCTGAACACTACTACTGATCACAACTTCTGACCACTACTACTGACCACAACTACTCACCACAACCACACATCTAATGACCACAACCACACAACTACTGACTACAACCCCACAACTATTGACCACACTATTGACCGTAATCACTCAACTACTGACCACAACTATTGACCACACATCTACTGACCACAACTATTGACCACACATCTACTGACCACAACTACTGACCACAAACAAACAACTACTGACTGCAACACTAATGACCACACAATTAATGACCATTACTACTGGTCACAACTATTGACAACAACACAACTACTGATCACAACCACACAACTACTGACCACAATTACTGATCACAACCACTCAACTCCTGACCACACAACTAATGACCACACAACTACAAGACAACTACAAACCAAAATGAAAGACCACAACCACAAAAGTACTGAACACAACTTATGACAACAACTACTGACCACAACCGCTGACCACAATTACTGACCACAACAACAGAACTACTGACCACACAACTAATGACAACAACAAGACAACTACAACAACACACATGCTGACCACAACCAATCAACGTCTGACCACATAACTAATAACAACACAACTACTGACCACAAACACATAACTACTGACAACAACCGCACAACTACTGACCACTAATACTGATCACAACTAATGACCACAACTAATGACAACACAACTAATGACCACACAACGACTGACCACAACCACAACACGAATGACCACACAACTAATGACCACACAACTACAAGACAACTACAAACCAAAATGAAAGACCACAACCACAAAAGTACTGAACACAACTTATGACAACAACTACTGACCACAACCGCTGACCACAATTACTGACCACAACAACAGAACTACTGACCACACAACTAATGACAACAACAAGACAACTACAACAACACACATGCTGACCACAACCAATCAACGTCTGATCACATAACTAATAACAACACAACTACTGACCACAAACACATAACTACTGACAACAACCGCACAACTACTGACCACTAATACTGATCACAACTAATGACCACAACTAATGACAACACAACTAATGACCACACAACGACTGACCACAACCACAACACGAATGACCACACAACCAATAACCACTACTACTGATCACAACTACTGACCACAACTATTGACAACAACACAACTACTGACCACAACCAGAGAACTACTGACCACAACAACATAACTACTGACCACAACCACACATCTACTGACCACAATTACTGATCACAACCACTCAACTCCTGACCACACAACTAATGACCACACAACTACTGACCACAACAACACAACTACTGACCACACAACTAATGGCAACAACAAGACAACTACAAACCAAAATGAAAGACCACAACCACAAAACTATTAAACACAACTAATGCCAGCAACTACTGACCACAACAACTGACCACAATTACTGACCACAGCCACATAACTACTGACAACAACCGCACAACTAGTGACCACTAATACTGATCACAACTAATGACAACAACTCCTGACCACAACCACACAACTTCTGACCACAACTACTGCCTAAAACCACAAAACTACTGACCACACAACGAATGACCACCACTACTGATCACAACTACTGACCAGAACTAATGACCACAATGACTGACCACAACCAAACAACTACTGACTACAACCCCACAACTATTTACCACACTACTGACCACAACTATTGGCCATACATCTACTGACACCAACTACTGACCACAAATACTGACCACAAACAAACAACTACTGACCACAACCACAAAATGAATGACCACACACCTAATTACCATTACTACTGATCACAACTACAGACCACAACTAGTGACAACAGCACAACTACTGATCACAACCACACAACTACTGCCCACAACCACACAACTACTGACCACAACAAGACAAATACAAACCAAAATGAAAGACCTCAACCACAAAAGTACTGAACACAACTAATGACAACAACTACTGACCACAACCGCTGACCACAATTACTGACCACAATACCAGAACTACTGACCACACAACTAATGACAACATCAAGACAACTACAACACCACATATACTGACCACAACCAATCAACTTATGACCACATAACTGATAACAACACCACCACAGACCACAACTACTTACAACAATTACTGACCACAACAACATAACTACTGACAACAACCACACAACTACTGACCACACAACGCATGACCACAACATGACTGACCACACAATGCATGACCACTACTACTGATCACAACTCCTGACCACAACTACTAACCATAACCCCACATCTGATGACCACAACTAATGACCACAATTACTGACCACAACCACATAACTACTGACCACAACTATTGACCACAACATAACTACTGACCACAACCACACAACTACTGACCACAACTACTGACCACACAACTACTGAACCACACAACTACTGACCACAACCACCCAACTACTGATCACAATTAATGCTCACAAGCACTCAACTTCTGACCACAAAACTAATGACCACACTACTACTGACCACAACACCACAACTAATGACCACAACAAGACAACTACAAACAACAACTAAAGACCACAACCAAAAAAATACTGACCACACCACAAATAATGACCAAAACTACCGACCACATTCACTGACCAACAACACAACTACAAACACACTTCTACTGACCACAGCCACTCAACTTCTGACCACATAACTAATGACAACACAACTACTGATCACAACTACTGACCCCAAATAATGACAACAGCGAGGCTATATACAGGGGGTACCGGTACAGAGTCAATGTGTAGGGGCACCAGTTAGTCGAGGTAATTGAGGTAATATATACATGTGGGTAAAGTTATTAAAGTGATTTATGCATAGATAATAACAGAGAGTAGCAGCAACATAATAGATGGAGGGGAGCAATGCAAGTAGTCTGGGTAGCCATTTGATTAGATGTTCAGTAGTCTTATGCCTTAGGGGTAGAAGCTGTTTAGAAGCCTCTTGGACCTAGACTTGGCACTTAGTGCTTGCACTTGCCGTACAGTAGCAGAGAGAGCAGTCTATGACTAGGGTGGCTGGAGTCTTTGACAATTGTTAGGGCCTTCCTCTGACACCGCCTGGTATAGAGGTCCTGGATGGCAGGAAGCTTGGCCCCAGTGATATACTGGGCCGTACGAACTACCCTCTGTAGTGCCTTGCGGTCGGAGGCCGAGCAGTTGCCATAGCAGGCAGTGATGGAACCAGTCAGGATGCTCTCGATGATGCAGCTGTTGAACCTTTTGAGGATCTGAGGACCCATGCCAAATCTGTTCAGTCTCCTGAAGGGGAATAGGTTTTGTCGTGCCCTTTTCACGGCTGTCTTGATGTGCTTTGAACATGTTAGTTTGTTGGTGATGTGGACACCAAGGAACTTGAAGCTCTCAACCTGCTCCACTACAGGCCCTTTCGATGAGAATGGGGGCGTGCTCGGTCTTCCTTTATCTGTAGTCCACAATCATCTCCTTTGTCTTGATCACGTTGAGGGAGAGGTTGTTGTCCTGGCACCACACAGCCAGGTCTCTGACCTCCTCCCTATAGGCTATCTCGTTGTTGTTGTTGATCCGGCCTACCACTGTTGTGTCATCGGCAAACTTAATGATGGTGTTGGAGTCATGCCTGGCAGTGCAGTCATGAGTGAACAGGGAGTACAGGAGACTGAGCACGCACCCCTGAGGGGCCCCCGTATTCAGGATCAGTGTAGTGGCTGTGTTGTTACCTACCCTTACCACCTGGGGGCTGCCCATCAGGAAGTCCAGGGAGGTGTTTATTCCCATGGTCCTTAGCTTAGTGATGAGCTTTGAGGGCACTATGGTGTTGAACGCTGCGCTGTAGTCAATGAATAGCATTCTCACATAGGTTTTCCTTTTGTCCAGGTGTGAAAGGGCAGTGTGGAGTACAATAGAGATTGTGTCATCTGTGGGGCAGTATGCAAATTGGAGTGGGTCTCGGGTTTCTGGGATAATGCTGTTGATGTTAGCCATGACCAGCCTTTCAAAGCACTTCATGACTACAGATGTGAGTGCTACGGGTCGGTAGTTATTTAGGCAGGTTACCTTAGTGTTCTTGGCCACAGTAATTGTGTGACCACAACTACTCACCACATCCACAAAACTTCTGACCACACAACTATTGACCACAACTACTTACCACAATTACTGACCACAACCGCACAACTACTGACCACACAACGAATGACCACTACTACTGATTACAAATACTGACCACAACTAATGACAACAACTCCTGACCACAACTATTGACTACAAAACTACTGACCACAACTACTGACCACAACCACACAACTGCTGACCATAATCACACAGCTACTGACCACATCTCCTGAGCACAACTACTAACCAAAACCACACAACTACTAACCACACCTACTGACCATAACCATACAACTACTGACCACAACCACACATCTACTGACCACAACGAATAGCCACAATTACTGATCACAACCCCACAACTATTAACCACACAACTATGACCCACAACTAATGAATACAACACAACTACTGACCACAACCTGACAACTACTGACCACAACCACACAACTATTGACCACACAACTACTGACCACAACTAATGAAAACAATTACTGACCACAACCACACAACTACTGATGACAACCACACAACTATTGACCACAACGCAACTACTTTTGTTTAAAGACTTTTAGCAAGCCCCACAACTTTACTTGGAAAGTTACCATTATTATTTGTCACTATACTCTTACACCATGTGAGCTAGTAACGTCATTCATACCTTAATAACTTCTTGCCACTACAGGGGGTGCTGTTTCGCATTAGCATAATTTGCTCAACAGATTAAACGGCTTCCTAATCAATTCTTGCTTGTACAATATGCATATTATTGTTATTATTGGATAGAAAACACTCTCTAGTTTCTATAGCCGTTGGAATTTTGTCTCTGAGTGGTACAGAACTCAATCTACAGCACTTTTCATGATAGGGAGTCAGATTTCAGACATCTTGGCCCCTGATCTGGAGTCAGTTTAAAGGTCCCTGTAAATGCTATGGAGAAACAGACACTTCTTACGTCTTCCCCTGGATGTCAATACGTGATGACGCTTTGAATGGAGTCGATTGCGCAATCAGGGGCTGCATAAAAGAGCAAATACCGGAAGTAGCATCCCTTTGCTGCCTGCGCCTTGCGCACGAAGGACGTCGGACTCGCCTCCTTCCAAGCTTTTGTTTAGCCAGTAATATTTCTCTGGTCATGTTTTTACTCGTTAGAGGTGTTAAAAACATCATAAGGTAGTTAATTTAAACCGTTTTATAGCAATTTATATCCGTTTAGTGCGATTTTGAGCCATTTATATCTGAGGCACTTTGAACCGCTGGGCACGTTTCCAGTTCATGCCGAACGTTAGTGGGCATTTCCACATGGCAAGAGGACAGCTTTCGACCAAAAGACGATTAGACCCAAGAAAGGATTCTTTGCCCAAGATTCTGATGGAAGAACAGCTCACAGTAAGAACAATTTATGATGATAAATCGTGTTTGTCGAAAAATGTTAAACGCTTATGCCACCATTTTGTTTTGTATAGCTTCGCTTGGCGCAACCTGTATTGAAAAGTAAGGATAATTTAAAAAATGTAAATCAGCGATTGCATTAAGAACTAATTTGTCTTTCGATTCCTGTCAACCCTGTATTTTTTTGTCAAGTATATGATTAGCTTTTGATTAAACTAGATCACTAAAAGATGGCGACCGACATTTCCAGGCTTGTTTTGCTACTATTTTCATTGTATAACCACGGTTTTTTATGGCTAAATATGCACATTTTCGAACAAACTCTATATGTATGTTGTAAAATGATGTTACTGGAGTGTCATCGGAAGAATTCTGAGAAGGTTAGTGAAAAAATTAATATATTTTGGCGATGATAACGATATCGCTCTCTTTGGCTTGAATTCATGCTGGGGTAACGTTTGCATATGTGGTATGCTAATATAACGATTTATTGTGTTTTCGCCGTAAAACACTTAGAAAATCTGAAATATTGTCTGAATTCACAAGATCTGTGTCTTTCCAATGCTATGCTTTGTCTATTTTTAAGAAATGTTTTATGATGAGTAAATTGGTAATACACGTTGCTCTCTGTAGTAATTCTAGTCGCTTTGGTGAGATTTGTGATGGTGGCTGCAATGGCAAACTATGATTTATACCTGAAATATGCACATTTTTCTAACAAAACCTATCCTATACCATAAATATGTTATCAGACTGTCATCTGATGAGGTTTTTTCTTGGTTAGTGGCTATCAATATCTTAGTTTAGCCGAATTGGTGATAGCTACTGGTGGAGAGAAAAAATGGTGGACAAAGAAATTGTGTATTTTGCTAACGTGTTTAGCTAATAGATTTACATATTGTGTCTTCCCTGTAAAACATTTTAAAAATCTGAAATGGTGGCTTTATTCACAAGATCTGTATCTTTCATTAGGTGTCTTGGACTTGTGATTTAATGATATTTAGATGCTACTATTTAATTGTGACGCTATGCTAGCGATGCTAATCAGTGGGGGGGGGGGGGGGGTGATCCCGGATCCGGGGTTGAGGCTCGTTAGAGGTTAAAACATTTAGACCGGTCCAGATTGAAAATATTGTATAAACTGATATCTTTTATACTTTTTAAAGTTATACATGTTATTGTCCTTTTTGTCCATCTTCATTCACTTTCATGGTATTTCCTCAGTATTCTAAAGCTCTCCATTGTGACATCATCACTTCAAACATTCACGGTAAACAATTTATTTTTGCACACAAATCAGCTACTTACTACTTTGCGAACAACTTAGACATAGAGCATGTGACATCTTCCTTTACTTCTCTTCTACTTAAATCTGCAATCGTAATAGAATTATCTGGTACCGATCAAACTTTACAGCTTAATAAACTTCTTTGGGATCGGTGTCCCGTCCACGGGACGGTTGAGATAACGTAGGCTAATGCGATTAACATGAGGTTGTAAGTAACAAGAAAATTTCCCAGGACATAGACATATCTGATATTGGCAGAAAGCTTAAATTCTTGTTAATCAAACTGCACTGTCCAATTTACAGTAGCTATTACAGGGAAATAATACCATGCTATTGTTTGAGGAGAGTGTACAATTTTGAACATGAAAAGTAATTAATTAGTTATTAAATTAAGCACATTTGGGCAGTCTTGATACAACATTTTGAACAGAAATGCAATGGTTCATTGGATCAGTCTAAAACTTTCACATACTTGCCCAAAATCTAAATTGCACCTCGGCTGAATAATACATTATGGCCTTTCTCTTGCATTTCAAAGATGATGGTACAAAAAAATACAAAAGAACAGTTGGTTTTTGTATTATCTTTTGTGTTATATTCTCCTACATTCCTTTCACATTTCCTCAAACTTCAAAGTGTTTCCTTTCAAATGGTACCGAGAATATGCATATGCTTGCATTAGGGCCTGAGCTACAGGCAGTTAGATTTGGGTACGTCATTTTAGCCGAAAATTGAAAAAAAGGGCGGATCCTTAAGAGGTAAGCAAGAAAAGTAGACACAATACATAGATAGCCTAATCATACCTGTAGACGGCTGTTTGTCTTCATGAATGTCTTCTTGCAGGACGGATTGTACACACACATACAGGTTTGCAACACTGTATCAAAGCTGTCAGCGAGACGTCTGATCCCTCTGACTCTCCCTACGGTCTCCCCCTATTAATATTATTATTATTATCCCCCTGTTCATTCCTGGGCTGAGACACACACACACACATTCTCCAGGTTTGCAACATTGTATCATTATTGTCTGACCAGTACCTCAGTCTTCTGTGTCTGTCAATCAACACATTACACCAGGAGACTTCACAGTTTTGATGATGTTCTCATCAGGGCGCATTTTCCCATTTTTGACAGTCACAAAGAGCTGGGTTCATGTACTAGTCAGGCACTAATATCTCATTAAGGTACAAAAATAAACGAATGCCTGTATAATTCTCTACAACCATTTTACTGAATGTATGAAGTAGCTCTAACTAGCCTAGCATGAATCATATTATAATAATAAGAAATAAAATAAGCTAAAACAATGTAACATCTATACATGTCCATTAACCAATAACTAACCATAGCAATGATGATAGACAATCTGCTTGAATATCCTTGTCTAGCTTACACTACATGATTATTAATGGTCACACACTCCAGCTTTAGATCAGAGCACCAGGACTGCAACTTCTACTAATGTGTCATCTGCTTCAACGTTCAATGAGTGTACAATAATATGTCTATTCAGTTGTTTTGGATCTTATTTGGATCTCACCTGCTCCAAGCCTGAGAGAATCAAAGCTTGCTGCTTCTTGTATGGGACTGTGTAGAATCCGCTGAAAAGCTGCAACTTGCGCTCTTCCGTCAACTTTCCACAATCCCTTCTGCACGTATCGGCACACACTCTTCCCTAATGCAAGAAACTGTGTAACATTACCGATAGCCATGAATCATCAGGTGTTTTTCCTGATTAATCTAGCTACCAGTTTCTTAATGTATAGCCTATTAGATTCTATGTTCCGCTCTAGCTACACAAGCGAGCCAACACAAAATAACATAATAAACTTTTTTTTCCACATGATCCAATTTTAGCCTATCTAAAATGCCAGTTCATTAGCGCATACAAGTCTTGCGAAACAAATTCATTTAATAGATAGGATATCTAGCAATGATGTTTGATGTTTTCAAAAATGGCACATATACGTTTTTTTGTCGTAAGGGCTCAGTTGTGGTCAGTAGTTTTGTGGTTATGGTCAGGAGTTGTGTGATTGTGGCTAGTAGTTGTGGTCAGTAGTTGTGCGGTTGTGATCAGGAGCTGTGTTCAGTAGTTGTATGGTCAGTAGTTGTGGCCAGTAGTTGTGTGGTCAGTAATTGTGTAGTTGTGGTCAGTAGTTGTGTGTTAATGCAGTTACTAAAACAGCTGTATTGTTAGAACCTGTCACGTTCCTGACCTTATTTCCTTTGTTTAGTCTTTGTTTAGTTGGTCAGGACGTGAGCTGGGTGGGTATATTCTATGTTATGTGTTTCATTGGTTTAGGGTTGTCTAATTGGCCTGATATGGTTCTCAGAGGCAGGTGTTTTACGTTGTCTCTGATTGGGAACCATATTAAGGTAGGCTGTTCTCACTGTTTGTTTGTGGGTGATTGTTCCTGTTCGTTGCGTTCTTTGTTTTATAGGTTCACATGTTCAGGACTGTAGCGCCGTTGGTTTCGTTTTGTTTGTTGTTTTTGTTTGTGTAAAAGAAGTATTCAAATAAATATGGATACATACCACACTACGATTTGGTCCTCCTCTCCTTCAACCAACGACGAGAGTCGTTACAGAACCGTATAATATATTTTGGTTCAGCAAACAGATTTTAACCTTTCACGAGCCTCTACCCCGGGTCCGGGATCACCCCCCACCCCCCCCACACACTGATTAGCATAGCTAGCATAGCTTCACAAGTAGATAGTAGCATCTAAATATCATTAAATCACAAGTCCAAGACACCAGATGAAAGATACAGATCTTGTGAATAAACCCATCATTTCTGTTTTTTAAAATGTTTTACAGGGAAGACACAATATGTAAATCTATTAGCTAACCACGTTAGCAAAAGACACCACTTTTTTTACTCCACCAGTTTTTTACTCCATCAGTAGCTATCACAAATTCGGCCAAATAAAGATATAAATAGCCACTAACCAATAAAAAACCTCATCAGATGACAGTCTGATAACATATTTATGGTATAGGATAGGTTTTGTTAGAAAAAAGTGCATATTTCAGGTAGAAATCACAGTTTACAATTGCACCGACCATCACAACTCGACTAGAATTACTAAAGAGAGCAACGTGTATGACCAATTTACTCATCATAAAACATTTCATAAAAATAGACAAAGCATAGCAATGGAAAGACCCAGATCTTGTGATTTCAGACAATATTTCAGATTTTCTAAGCGTTTTACAGCGAAAACCCAATAAATCGATAAGTTAGCATACCACATGTGCAAACGTTACCAGGGCATCGATTCAAGCCAAAGAGAGCTATAAAGTAATCATCGCCAAAATATATTAATTTTTTCACTAACCTTCTCAGAATTCTTCCGATGACACTCCTGTAACATCATTTTACAACATACATATAGGTTTGTTCGAAAATGTGCATATTTAGCCATACAAAACCGTGGTTATACAATGAAAATAGTAGCAAATCAAGCCTCAAAATGTCGGACGTCATCTTTCAGAGTGATCTAGTTTAATCGAAAGCTAATCATATACTTGACTAAAAAATACAGGGTTGACAGGAATCGAAAGACAAATTAGTTCTTAATGCAACCGCTGATTTACATTTCTAAAATTATCCTTACTGTGCAATACAGGGTTCGCCAAGTGAAGCGATAACAAACAAAATGGCGGATTATGCGTTTAAAATATTTCGACAGAACAACGATTTATCATATTAAATATTTCTTACTATGAGGTGATTTTCCATCAGATTCTTGGGCAATGTATCCTTTCTTGGGTCTAATCTTCTTTTGGTCGATAGATGTCCTCTGTCCTTCGAAATGTCCACTAACATCGACCGAGACCCCGAAACGTGCCCAAAGCTTCAAAGTGCACGACAAAGAAATTCCTCAAAATCGCACTAAACGGATATAAATTGCTATAAAACGGTTCAAATTAACTACATTATGATGTTTTTAACAACTATAACGAGTAAAAACATGACCGGAGAAATATCACTGGCTAAACAACCATTTGGAAGGAGGCAAGTCCGATGTCCATCTTGCGTAAGACGCGCGAAGGGAAAGGACGGTACTTCCACGTTTTGTTGTTTTATAGTGGCTCTGATTGTGCAATCGACTCCATTCAAAGCGTGATGACGTACTGACACCCAAAGGAAGACGTAGGCAGTGTCGGTTTCTCCATAGCATTTACAGGCACCTTAAAACCGACCCCAGATCAGGGGTCAAAATTTCTGAAATCTGACTCCCTGTCAGGAAAAGTGCTGTAGAAGTAGTTCTGTACCACTCAGAGACAAAATTCCAACGGCTATAGAAACTAGAAAGTGTTTTCTATCCAATAATAACAATAATATGCATATTGTACGATCAAGAATTGAGCACGAGGCAGTTTAATTTGGAGACCAAAAAATGCTAATGCGGAACAGCACCCCCTATAGTTGCAAGAAGTTAATAGCGTAGAAGTAGACGAAGATGGCATACCCTCTAACATTTCGTAAACTTATTGGGGAAGTGGTCAAAATTTCAGTCGTTACTTAATAACATTGGTGTGGGCAAACGTGTCTTTCAAGCCCTCAACTTGTCGTTCTTTGATACTAAGTCTTGATCAATGTATGAGTTTCGGTACCTTTTACTCTGAATTATGTGGTCATATGGGTGAAAAGTAATTTTTTTGTATGTGTAATGTCTGCCCTGTCACACCTTTCTATTTGTTTTGAGCTGGAATCATCGATTTCAAAAGTGGGAAAACCTGTATGTATTTTAAATTATTTGTATTGCCTGGCAGGTCTTTTATAAGAGGACAGCCAGTGTGAGCTTCTCCCTGCCACCTCTTGCATTCTAGGATGAGTAGGCAGATGAACCACAGACATTGCACCCGACCATCTAGTCACTGACTCAGTGAGCCAGCATTGTCAGACGCAAATGAGAAACAGATGTGATTGATGACCACATGCCCTTCACAGGGAGCAACACCAGACACACTGGGAGCTCAACTGAATCCATCAAGTCCTCGGCATTGACGAGTCTGTGCAAACTGTGTGTATAGTGAAGCGCAGAGGTACCAGCTGTAATAGACGTGCCAGATAAGATCACACTTGGGTGGTGGAGTTACTGACCAGTGTGAGTGAGAGTGTGTGAGAGAGAGAGAATTAACGTACGACAGATCACATATTCACCCTGCACATACTAATTGACAAACAAAGACAGTCTTCTCATGCTTTGTTGATTTTGTCAAGACTTCTGCCGAGGTCGGTCCCTCTCCTTGTTCGTTCGGTGGTCGACGTCGCCAGTCTTCTAGCCATCGCTGATCCATCTTTCATTTTCCATTGGTTTTGTCTTTATTTTCTACACACCTGGTTTTCATTATCTAATTACATGTTCATGTATTTAACCCTCTATTTGCCCCATGTTTGTTGTGCGTGATTATTTCTATGTTCAGTTCGGTTCATGATGGCTGGTTTTTCGACGGGTGCTGTGTTCACCCATGCGTAATGTTTACCGTTGGTTATTGGTCAAGTGTATTTGTTTACCTTGTGCCTTTGTTTTTTTTGAGTAAAGTACGTTGCTCACTCATTTTGCTCTCCTGTGCCTGACTTCATGCACCAGCTACACTTACCTTCTGACAGATTTCAAAAAAGATTGACTCAATTTGGCATGAGGGTCTGTTATACAAATTGATGGAAAGTGGTGTTGGAGGAAAAACATTATATTATAAAATTATTATAAAATCCATGTACACAAACAGCAAGTGTGCGGTTAAAATGAGCAAAACACACACACATTTCTTTCCACAGGGCCGTGAAGGGTGAGGCTGTCACGTTCCTGACCTTATTTCCTTTGTTTAGTCTTTGTTTAGTTGGTCAGGACGTGAGCTGGGTGGGTGCATTCTATGTTTTGTGTTTCTATGTTGGGTTTGTTGTTTGGCCTAATATGGTTCTCAATCAGAGGCAGGTGTTTGTCATTGTCTCTGATTGGGAACCATATTAAGGTAGCCTGTTTTCACTGTTTGTTTGTGGGTGATTGTTCCTGTTCGTGTGTTCATGTATTTTGTGTTCCCATGTTCAGGACTGTAGCTTCTTTGGTTTTCGTCTGTTTATTGTTTTTGTTCGTGTTGAAAAAATATTCCAATAAATGTGGAAACGTACCACGTTGCGCTTTGGTCCTCCTCTCCTTCCAACGACGAGAGTCGTTACAGAGGTAGGAATGTAGCTTAAGCCTCACCCTCTTAAACATATATATCAACGAATTGGCGAGGGCACTAGAACAGTCTGCAGCACCCAGCCTCGCCCTACAAGAATCTTAAGTCAAATGTCTACTGTTTGCTGATGATCTGGTGTCCCCAACCAAGGTGGACCTACAGCAGCACCTAGATCTTCTGCATGGATTATGACAGACCTGGGCCCTGACAGTAAATCTCAGTAATTGTCTTCCAAAAAAGGTCTAGTTTCCAGGACTACAAATAAAAATTCCATCTTAACACCATTGCCCTAGATCACATAAAAAACTATACATACCTTTGGCTAAACATCAGCGCAACAGGTAACATCCACAAAGCTGTGAATGATCTAACAGACAAGGCAATAAGGTCCTTTTCTGCCATCAATCAGTAAGATATTGGAGGGTATTGTGAGTAGACAAATATGGGAGTACATGGAAAATAATGATCTGATCACAGCCAATCAGCATGCTTATCGCAAAAAACATTCCACTAACACTGTGTTGGTTGACATGACTGACAATTGGTTCAATGCTATGGATAATGGAAGGTTTGTGGTTGTACTATTAGAACATTTTAGTGCAGCATTTTGATTTAGTGGATCATGAAATTATTTGGACAAAAGTATTGCATTATGGGTTTAACTTCTCTAGGGTTGGGGGCAGCATTCGGAATTTTGGAAGAAAAGCATGCCCAAATTAGATTTGGATAGAAAACACTCTAAAGTTTCCAAAACTGTTAAAATAATGTCTGTGAGTATAACAGAACTGATTTGGCAGGCAAAAACCTGAGAAAAATCCATTCAGGAAGTAGTTTCTTTTGTTGGTTTTGTAGTTTTCTATTCAATGCCATTACAGTATCCATTGACTTAGGACTCACATTGCAGTTCCTATGCCTTCCACTAGATGTCAACAGTCTTTAGAAATTGTTTCAGGCTTGTATTTTGAAAAATGAGGAAGTAAGAGCAGTCTTCATGAGTGGACACTAAAGTGTCACAGAGCTTTTTCATGCGCGCGACCGAGAGAGTGCCTTTCTTGTTTATATTGACAACGTTATTGTCCGGTTGAAATATTATCGATTATTTAGTCTAAAAACAACCTGAGGATTGAAAATAAACATCGTTTGACATGTTTCTATGAACTTTACGGATACAATTTGGATTTTTTGTCTGCCTGTTTTGACTGCGTTTGAGCCTGTGGATTACTGAAGAAAACGTGCGAACAAAACTGAGGTTTTTGGATATAAAGAGACTATCGAACAAATGGAACATTTATTGAGTAAATTCATGTCTGCTGAGTGCAACCATATGAAGATCATCAAAAGTAAGGGATTCAATTTATCTCTATTTCTGACTTGTGTAACTCTTCTACTTGGCTGGTTACTGTTTGTAATGATTTGTCTGCTGGACTATGTTCTCAAATAATCGTAAGGTATGCTTTCGCCGTAAAGCATTTTTAAAATCTGACACCGTGGTTGGATTCACAAGAAGTTAATCTTTAAACCTATGTAAAATATGTTTTGTTTTCTGAATTTTTATAATGAGTATTTCTGTATTTGAATTTGGCGCCCAGCAGTTTCACTGGCTGTTGAAGAGGTGGGACGCTAACGTCTCATGTACCAAAGAGAGGTTAAGAAGGCAGCATTGAATTGGGTACAGTCATATCTAACTGACAGGAAAAAGTCCACCTATATCAATGGGTTGTTTTCTTCCCCTCATGCTTTAGACTGTGGAATACCCCAGGGAAGCTGCTTTGGGCCACTTTACTTAATATATACCAACAACCTTCCTTATGCCTTCTCTGAAACTCAAGCTACTATATTTGCCGATGATACTACAATTTATACAGCAAAACAATTGGTTCAACAAGTACAGCAAGCTCTACAAGTAGATCTGGGAAATATCAGGGAGTGGGTTTACTGGAACAAACTTGTTTTGAACACCAAGAAAACCAAGGTTATGTTGGTCTGTTCCACCAGAAAAAAGGCCAACACAAAATGAGATACAATTAAGTATGGAGGAGTACAAATTGAGGAAGTGGCAGAAACCAAACTGCTAGGGGTGGAGCTAGACAACTGCTTATCATGGTAGTCTCAAATAACTCATCTATGTAAAAATATATATATATTAAAACTGCATTAATGATCAGAATGACAGCTCAATATTTACAACCCAAGCATTAATTGGGAGTCAGGTGAACTACTGTTCTGTGGTCTGGGGAAATGCATCAGCAAGTTAAATTAGGAGGCTGCAGATTGCACAGAACAAAGCAGCAAGGATTTATTTAAGGTGTAGATATGGTTCTTCTGTTGTAGTCATGCACAATGCTCTTGGATGGTCATCAATCAACAAGATAATTGAGAAAAAACATGCTTGTCTTATTTCACAATGTACACCATTTAAAGCAACCGAACTCCATTCACAATGGGTTTCAGTTGGTAAGAGACAAACATTCAGTAAATACTAGGAATATATTGTCCACCATTTATATGTAATCAAGACAGAAAATAGAAATAAGCAAAATAACATTTCGATTCAGAGCAACAAAGAAATTGAATAATTTATCTGAGTAAACCAGAAACCTTTAAATATAATACACTGGAAGGTTGCGCAGGACTATTTTCAGACTGTTAGAGTATTTATCTGGTCAATGTGTCAGTGTATTATGTATGTTTGTAACAGTGTGTTATATGTGAAAATGTGATTGTATTATACATTGTATTTTAATGTTTAAGGATTCTTGGAAGATTAATCCAAATGAAGACTAAAAGAGATCCTAATAAAGTAAAATCAAATGGACCATAAAATCTGATGTACCATTTAGGATCTGGCTAAAAATACTTTCATCATTTATAGAACCCATTGCCTGTATGGTTGTGAGGTCTGGGGTCCACTCACCAACCAAGAATTCACAAAACGGGACAAACACCAAAGTAAGACTCTGCATGCAGAATTCTGCAAAAATATTCTCAGTGTGCAATGTACAACATCAAATAATGCAAGCAGAATTAGGACGATACCCGCTAATTATCCAAATCCAGAAAAGAGCCGTTACATTCTACAACCACTTAAAAGGAAGTGATTCCCAAACCTTCCATAACAAAGCCATCACCAACAGAGAGATGAACCTGGAGAAGAGTCCCCTAAGCAAGCTGGTCCTGGCCTTATTGTGAATTTTCCAGTACATATGTGGCAATTATTTATTTTAGAAAGAGTCAGCAAAACTAGTACTCTATATGTGCTCTAGGTCATTGGACATCATTAGATATGCACCTGATGGTTATTCTTGTAACTGTTATGGCCAACTATGGTTACACCTCTTGAGTCTTTTCCAGAACAGGGGTGTCCCTTTCAGAAGAGTTAGCAGGATGACATGTATTGGTTATTCTGTAAAGGGTTGCGTCAATCGAATCTGGTATCAGGATAAAATGTGATTCATAGTCACCGAATATACTTTAAGTATTTTTATTTAACACAAGCGATAAATGGTAAATGCAATTTTCGTATATACAGGTTCACTGTATCACCACGCAGGGTAAAGCAGATAACTGACTAGAATAGTACAGACATCTTCTTTTATACTGGGACAGAGGTAGTTCCAACTTCAGAGTTGGCCTGTAGTTGGCTCAGCGTGGTTTAAACTTGCTAGCTTATTGGTGGTGCCCAGGCTGGTCCCAGCCCCACAGCACTCAGGATTCAGATGTCCGGAAATGTTGTTGTGAAGATTGAGCGGAGTTGTCGGTTGCTACACATTACTCAGTTCCTGTTTTCTTGTTATTCAGCACTTTTCCATCTTGTCTCAACCTTGTGGTTTGAGTATGCCGTAAGGAGGACAAATGTATAAAACGTGTGTGCCAAGACTGGAATTCAGTTGTATTCATGATCCAGCTCTGCTTTTATTATGTAGTAATAAAAAGCCTATTGGAACTCACATGCTCCGGTATTTGTGAAATATGATAGACCAAATATTTCCACGACATAAATGGCTAGCTAGCCAGGAGTGACGAAAAGGGACCAGAGACGATGAAAATCTGCAGCTATGAATGGGCTTCCTGGACGGACTGCACAAAACTCAAGTGGCCGCTTGTTAAAACGGCAAACTGAGTTCTTACCTATAGTAATACAGTTCTTGTGTGGACCGCTCTAGGAACCTGTTTTCAGAGGTAGGTCACCAAGTAGGTCTCTCCAAATTTGACGAACCAAAGAAATATTGGGAGCTTTTGAGTTCAATGAAATGCATGCAAAAGATTGATGGTATAATATAGTATAGTATATAGTATAGTAATTGGCGTGTGGCCATTGGAGAGGGAGAGTTGTGTGGACCGTCTATTTTGACTGGCTCAGTTGAGTGGGGTTATTCATCTGATTTGTTCAGACGGTTCATCTGACCAGTTGTTCAGTCTGTTTGAGTTGTGACAGTGTTGTCTGATTTCGTTGGGCCGGGATATGTCTGATTAGACCTGTGTGAGTTGCGCGCAAACACAGCCCATTTGTCTGATTCAATTGATCCTTTTCAGCTGGTCATTCAATTCATCCAGCTCACGCAGTCACTCAGGGGTGGGGGATCAGTCTCGTTGAGGTTGTCTGTCTGCCCTGTTCTGTTCAATCTAGTTTGAGGTGACAATTGTCCATCTGCATGGTCGAATAAAATCAAATAGCGCTTATCGTGTCGTGGAAGTGAATCAATGAGGACAGCTAGAAAGTAAGATAAATCATATAGAATACTTATCGTGTTGAGGGAGTGTATCGATAATTAAGTGTCGCTTAGGAAAGCGTGATGAATCATTTAGGAAAGTGTCACTTAGGAAAGCGTGAAAAACCAATTAGGAAAGTTCAAGAGTATACTCAGATTACTTAGGAAAGTGTAAGAGAAATCCTATAAGATAACTTATCGGGTTGAGGGAGTGTATCGATAATTAATAAGTCACTTAGGAAAGTGTAAGAGAAATTCTATTAGATAACTTATCGTGTTGAGGGAGTGTATTGATAATTAATTAAATAAGATGCAAATCCTGTATACTCAGGTCGCTTGGGAAAGAGTGAAAGGTGTGTGACAGTTCTCTGCTGTTGTGGGATAAAAAAGTTGCGCCTCTCTTGGTCTGACGGAGCCAGTCCTGCACTAGGGGAGGTGAATGTGATTGGAGGAATATGATACTAGAAGTTTGAACAGTTAGGAAAAATTGTAAAATACATTAACAATATAGTAACTTCGTAAATAAATGTTGAGACGGTATTAGCGATTGGCCGGTGAGACTGTTAATAACTTCTACTTGGTACTCATCACGGATCCGGGAGCAACCTCATCAGTAAAAAAGCTGACTAGCATAGCCTAGCATAGCGCCACAAGTAAATACTAGCATCTAAATATCATGAAATCACAAGTCCAAGACACCAGATGAAAGATACACATCTTGTGAATCCAGCCATCATTTCCGATTTTTAAAATGTTTTACAGGGAAAACACTATGTATTTCTATTAGCTAACCACTATAGCAAAAGACCCAACCGCATATTTTCACCATTTTTTTACTGCATATCACAAATTCGACCAAATAAAGATATAAATAGTCACTAACCAAGAAACAACTTCATCAGATGACAGTCTGATAACATATTTATTGTATAGCATATGTTTTGTTCGAAAAATGTGCATATTTCAGGTATAAATCATAGTTTTACATTGCAGTAGTCTCACCAAAGCAGCTACAATAACTACAGAAACCAACGTGAAATACCTAAATACTCATCATAAAACATTTATGAAAAATACACGGTGTACAGCAAATGAAAGACAAACATCTTGTGAATCCAGCCAATATTTCAGATTTATTAAGTGTTTTACAGCGAAAACACAATATAGCATTATATTAGCTTACTACAATAACCAACCACACAGCCGCATTCATTCAAGGCACGTTAGCGATAGCGAATAAACCAGCAAAAGATATTAATTTTTTCACTAACCTTCTCAAACTTCATCAGATGACAGTCCTATAACATCATATTACACAATACATATATGGTTTGTTCGTGGTTGAACAATGTGAATACTAGCCAAACAGCACAAAATAATCCGGATATATTTCTGACACTCACATCATCTAATCAAATAACTAATCATATACTTTACTAAAAAATACAGGTTGGACAGCAAATGAAAGATACACTGGTTCTTAATGCAACCGCTGTGTTAGATTTTTAAAAATAACCTTATTACGACATACAGTTTCCGTTATAGCGAGACAGCGCCCGAAATCTGGGCGGAATATCGTCTAAACATTTTCGACAGAAATACGAAATAATATCATAAATAGTTCCTACTATTTGATGAGCTTCCATCAGAATCCTGTACAAGGTGTCCTTTTTCCAGAATAATCGTTGTTTGGTTGTAGAATGTCGTCTTCATCTGTCGATTTAGCTAACAAAGATGGCCATGCGGCATGGAAGTGCCCAACTCACAATAACGCATAACAAAGGAAATACCGAAAATTGCAATATACTGATATAAACTGATATAAACTGATATAACTCGGTTTAAAATAACTACCTTATGATGTTTTTAACACATATCAAATAAAATCAGAGCCGGATATATCTAAATGCTAAAACGAAAGCTTTTCTGAACGCAATGCAGAGGTCCCTCCTGCGTCAGGCCAAACGGTGAAAAGACCAGACCTTCCGTTCCAAGTCTTGTTCAGCCTCAGATCTAGCTAGACACCCCATTCCAACTCACTGCCTACTGACATCTAGTGGAAGGCGTATGCAGTGCATGTAGACCCATAGATTCCATGCAAATTAATAAACTGACCCTGGAACAGAGCCCTCGATTTCAGATTTCTCACTTCCTGACAGGAAGTTTGCTGCAAAATGAGTTCTGTTTTACTCACAGATATAATTCAAACGGTTTTAGAAACTAGAGAGTGTTTTCTATCCAATAGTAATAATAATATGCATATTGTACGAGCAAGAATTGAGTACGAGGCAGTTTAATTTGGGGACGAATTTCCCCCAAAGTGAAAACAGCGCCCTCTGTCCTCATCAGGTTAAACATCAGCGGTCAGAGCAGTTCACAGGTCATTGCACCTGTGTCACGAACGTCGTAGTGAGGAGACCAAAGCGCAGCGTGATGTGAATACATCTTCTTTAATTATAACGAAGAATAATAACCAAACTAATACAAAATAACAAAAACTAACGTGAAGCTAAATATAACGATTGCAGACATGCAACATCACATAGACAATCACCCACAAACCAAACTGGAAAATGGCAACCTAAATAGGATCCCCAATCAGAGACAACGATAAACAGCTGCCACTGATTGGGAACCAATCTAGGCCACCATAGACCTACATAATGCCTAGACTACACACACACACCTAGACATACCCAAAACAAGACAAAAACACACAAACGTATGTTTTTTCAATATAGTTTTATTAGATTATTGAAATTTTTTCGGGGCGTTAGGCGTGTTGCGTTGTCTGTGTTTGTTGACGATGGAGAGCTTCGCGCCACTTGGCCAGTGTGCTTGCTAATTCAAGAGGGAAAAACGATGTTCTAAATCCAAACAACGACTGTTCTGGACATAGGACCCCTTGTACAACATTCTGATGGAAGATCACCAAAGGACCCATTTTGTGATGCTATTTCATATATCTGTCGAACTGTGTACTAGTAGTTTTGCGCCCAGGTTTTGGCCACTCTCTCGCTATAACGTAAGCCTTATGTCGTAATGAAGATATTTTTAGAATTCTAACACTGCGATTGCATTAAGAACTAGTGTATCTATCATTTCCTATACAACATGTATTTTTTTGTAATGTTTATGAATAGCTATTTGGTCAGAATAGGTGAGAGTCTAATAGAAATATCCGCACATTCTGGGAAAAAGTTGCTACGTTAGCATAATGGATAACCACTGATTTCAGCTCTAAATATGCACATTTTCGAACAAAACATAAGTGTATGTATAACCTGATGTTATAGGACTGTCATCTGAGGAAGGTTTATGAAGGTTAGTGAAAATTAATATATTTTGCTGGTTTATTCGCTAACGCTAACGTGCCTATTGCTATCGCTAACGTGCCTTGATGAATGAATGCGGTTGTGTGGTAGGCTATTGTAGTAAGCTAATATAATGCTATTGTGTTTTCGCTGTAAAACACTTAAAAAAATCTGAAATATTGGCTGGATTCACAAGATGTTTGTCTTTAGTTTGCTGTACACCATGTATTTATTTTATTTTTTCTATAATTACTCTGGCTGCTTCGGTGCTATTTCTGACGGTAGCTGTGATGGTAGCAGCAATGTAAAACTGATTTATACCTCAAATATGCACATTTTTCGAACAAAACATAGATTTATTGTGTAACATGTTATAGGACTGTCATCTGATGAAGTTGTTTCTTGGTTAGTTTGGTTGGTTCTTGGTTAGATTGGTTGGTTTCGTGCATGCTACCTGTGCTGTGAAAAATGTCTGTCCTTTTTTGTATTTGGTGGTGAGCTAACATAAATATATGTGGTGTTTTCGCTGTAAAACATTTTAAAAATCGGACATGTTGACTGGATTCACAAGATGTGTATCTTTCATTTGCTGTATTGGACTTGTTAATGTGTGAAAGTTAAATATTTCAAAAAAATATTTTTTGAATTTCGCGCTCTGCCTTTTCAGTGGAATGTGGGAGGAGTTCCGCTAGCGGAACGCCGGGGCTAGAAAGGTTAAAGTTAGTGAGGGAGATATGAGTCTCCAGCTTCAGTGATTTTTGCAATTCGTTCCAGTCAATTGCAGCAGAGAACTGGAAGGAAAGGCGGCTAAAGTGGGAATAGGCTTTGTGGGTGACCAGTGAAATACACCTGCTGGAGCGCGTATTACGGGTGGGTGCTGCTATGGTGACCAGTGAGCTGAGATAAGGCGGGACTTTACCTAGCAAAGACTTATAAATGACCTGGAGCCAGTGGGTTTGGTGACGAATATGAAGTGAGGGCCAGCCAACGAGAGCATACAGGTCGTAGTGGTGGGTAGTATATGCAGCTTTGGTGACAAAACGGATGGCACTGTGGTAGACTGCATCCAATTTGCTGAGTAGAGTGTTGGAGGCTATTCTGTAAATTACATCGCCGAAGTCAAGGGTTGGTAGGATGGTCAGTTTTACGAGGGCAGTGTTTGGCAGCATGAGTGAAGGATGCTTTGTTGCGAAATAGGATTCCGATTCTAGATTTAATGTTGGATTGGAGATGCTTAATGTGAGTCTGGAAGGAGAGTTTACAGTCTAACCAGACACCTAGGTATTTGTAATTGTCCACATATTCTAAGTTAGAACTGTTCAGAGTAGTGATGCTGGACGGGTGGGCAGGTGCAGGCGCGATCGGTTGAAGAGCATGCATTTAGTTTAACTTGCATTTAAGAGCAGTTGGAGGCAACGGAAGGAGAGTTTTATGGCATTGAAGCTCGTCTGGAGGTTAGTTAACTTCTTTGGGACAGGGTGGCAGTATTGAGTAGCTTGGATAAAAAGGTGCCCAGAGTAAACTGCCTGCTAATCAGTCCTAAAAGCTAGAATATGCATGTAGATTTGGATAGAAAACACTCTGAAGTTTCTAAAACTGTTTGAATGATGTCGGTGAGTATAACAGAACTCATATGGCAGGAAAAAACCTGAGAAAAAATCCAACCAGGAAGTGGGAAATCTGATGTTTGTAGTTTTTCAACTCTTTGCCTATTCAAGATACAGTGGAAATGGGGTCATATTGCACTTCCAAGGCTTCCACTATATGTCAACAGTCTTTAGAACCTTGTTTGATGCTTCTACTATAAAGGAGGGGGGAATGAGAGGGGATTGAGTCAGAGGTCTGGCAGAGTGCCACGAGCTGGTCACGCGCATTCACATGAGAGGTAGCTTGCGTTCCATTGCATTTCTGAAGACAAAGGAATTCTCCAGTTGGAACATTATTGAAGATTTATGATAAAACATCCTAAAGATTGATTCTATACTTAGTTTGACATGTTTCTACGAACTGTAATATGAACTTTCGCCTGGACCTGCCAGCGTGTCGTCAGTTTGGATTGTGTACTAAACGTGCGAACAAAAGGAGGTATTTGGACATAAATGATGGACTTTATCGAACAAATCAAACATTTATTGTGGAACTGGGATTCCTGGGAGTGCATTCTGATGAAGATCATCAACGGTAAGTGAATATTTATAATGCTTTTTCTGACTTTGTTGACTCCACAACATGGCGGATATCTTTTTGGCTTGTTTGGGCTCTGAGCGCTGTACTCAGATTATTGCATGGTGTGCTTTTTAGGTAAAGCTTTTTTGAAATCTGACACAGCGGTTGCATTAAGGAGAAGTTTATCTAAAGTTATATGCATAACACATGTATTTTCATCAACATTTATGATGAGTATTTCTGTAAATTGATGTGGCTCTCTGCAAAATCACCGGCTGGCTGGATTCACAAGATGTTTATCTTTCATTTGCTGTACAACATGTATTTTTCATAAAAGTTTTATGATGAGCATTTCTGTATTTCACGTTGCTCTCTGTAATTATTCTGGCTGTTTTGGTGCCATTTATGACCATGGCTGCAATGTAAAAACACGATTTGTAGCTATAAATATGCACATTTTCGAACAAAACATAAATGTATTGTATAACATGATGTCATATGACTGTCATCTGATGAAGTTGTTCAAAGGTTAGTGATTAATTCTATCTCTATTTGTGGGTTTTGTGAAAGCTATCTTTGCGGTGAAAAAATGGTGTTGTGTTTTGGGCTATTGTGGTGAGCTAACATAAATATATGTTGTGTTTTCGCTGTAAAACATTTAAAAATTGGACATGTTGGCTGGATTCACAAGATGTTTATCTTTCATTTGCTGTATTGGACTTGTGATTTCATGAAATTATTTTATATGATATCCCTGTGGCGCTAGGCTAGGCTATGCTAGTCAGCGTTTCTGATGAGGATGATCCCGGATCCGGGAGGGGGGGTCGGTAGAGGTGGATAAAATAAATAATAGTTCAGATTAATGAAAGTCACGTCATATTTATTAATGATATTATGAATAGAAATGGTGGAGTTATGTCACATATGCAGCTATGGAAAATATATGGGAATGTCTGCTGAATCCAAACAATTGCTGCATTACCACAAAAAATGGAGGAGGCAAGTGTAAGAGGAAGAAGGTAGGGAACTTGTTTGTCTGCCATATATTAAAGATACAAATTGGCTGAAAAGAATTGGCATAAATAGAAAAATATACCAGTTTCATTTGAGGACAAAAATGTTGACAGCTGCTGCGCATTACAGGTGGCAAAATAAATGGGAAGAGATTTTCTATGTACCGATTCCATGGCACATGGTTTATGAACTGATACAAAAGACAACAGTTTATTCAACATTTCAAATGTTTTAATAAAAATTATTATACATTTTTGCCACCAACAGAATGCTATACAGTGGGGAGAACAAGTATTTGATACACTGCTGATTTAGCAGGTTTTCCTACTTACAAAGCATGTAGAGGTCTGTAATTTTTTATCATAGGTACACTTCAACTGTGAGAGACGGAATCTAAAACAAAAAAACAGAAAATCACATTGTATGATTTTTAAGTAATTCATTTGCTTAGAGGTTCACACACTGTTTGTGGTGAAATTATCCCTCCCATGCATTAAGACATGATCCATGATAACTCCCTTATTCTACTGGCAACCTCTCAGACGAGTTACCAGGACCTGAAGTTATCAACATAACCCCTCGCAGAAACCCAATCTTGCGAATTTTGTATTGAAACAAAAACACAAAATGAAATCATCAATACACATACCACAATCCATTCCAAGTGACTGTCATCCCTTAATTTCATATATATTCCCTTCTATATTCAGATTGAACAAAGAACCTCAACCCCCAGGGAACTAGTACTTTTCCCTTAGAATACGTGATTCAAAAATAACGTGTTAAATCAAAATAAACAATTTGAAAAACTAATCAACTTTTCCTAAGGAAATAATATAATTTCAAAGTAATTGTACATTTTGAATAGAGACTGGTGTTTCTTAGTCATTTTATAATTAAATCCCACCTGTTCCGATAATTTCTAGTGAGGTTGATTATTCTTCGAGAAATTTTAGGATACAGGGAATTCGACACCATTAAAATGTTTCCTCTCCCTTTTCTGTCCCTGACCTTCAGAAACCACTTAAATGCCTTTTAAAACATTTCAAACCTTCTGTATACCTAGTTTAAAACTGATTTGAAAAAAACAAACATCTAAAATAAACCCCACACTCCAGTGGCACCACCGCTGTGTGTGTGTGGTAAACCATTTGGCAAAAACAAACAAAATGGCCAGGCCTTCCCATGCTTTATTTAGCATGCACTACCCTTCATCACAATCCACATTCATATGGTATTATATTATTAGTCTCTCATTGTCATAATAATGTACAAATATCCTGGTATCGTTAATAGACCAATGTCCAATCAACACATTTAATACCTGTTTCACCTTAGATTGTTCCTGTTAACCATTCTAAATTGAATACTTTTCCCTGTCGCAAATGTAGTCAATTTCCCAACTGAAGAAGTGATATTTGATCCTAGGCATCAAATAAAAATTGTTTGAGACATAGTCTCCTATGTCAAAAAAATCCAAGATGGCGTAGCAGTTCAGAAGGTCTTTGTCTTGTCGTGTCCCGTGTATATCTTTTTTTTCTTTCGTATTTCTTTCTTATATTTTTTTATATTTTTAACCTCAGTTTCAACATACTCTCCTGCAACCCGCTTCACCCAATGTGGTATGGATCTGCTATTTTCTATACTTTAGAACCGGGACCCCCAACAGAAGATAGCCAGCTTACTAGCTAGTAGTCAGTTAGCCACTGCTAGCGGTCATCAGCTAACCTTAGCCCGGTCAACTCCTGCCAGTCTGCACAGTGCGATTCAACCCAGAGCATACCAGACTGCTTTTTCTCCACATCTCCGGTTTCCTACCGCAAGCCCTGAACCTTTTCACCTGGATCATCGCAGCTAGCTAGCTATCCCCCTGGCTAACATCTCTGTCCCGAAGGAAGCACCAATGAACCAGGGAACTAGCCTTGTGCTAGGCCCATCTCCCGGCTAGCTGAAGAGGTCCATCAGCCACTCCTTGGGCTGCAATACATATTTTGCAAATTGGCCTGGACCCCTTTTACTGCCGACACGGAGCCCCGCCGATTCCATCATGACTGGTCTGTCGACGTAACCGTCCGAGGGGGCTACAACAGACTTCTTCCGTTGCGACGTCCCCATAAGGCCCTTCTGCTAGCCTGCTAGCCCCTGCCCGTTAGCTGTCTGAATCACCGTGTCTACAGCTCGCTTAGCTTTCCACTGGTCCCTATGATCACTCGGCTACGCATGCCTCTCCCTAATGTCAAGATGTCTTGTCCATTGCTATTTTGGTTAGTGATTATTGTCTTATTTCACTGTAGAGCCTCCATTCCTGCTCAATATGCCTTAGCTAGCCCTTTTGTTTCATCTCCCACACATGCGATGACCTCATCTGGTCTAAATGAAGTCTCTAGAGACAAAACCTCTCTCATCATCACTCAATGCCTAGGTTTACCCCCATTTGTATTCACATCCTACCATGTGATCTGCGATCAAACGACCATCATCACTGTCAAACGCTCCCTAAAACACTTCAGCGAGCAGGCCTTTCTGATCAACCTGGCCCGGGTATCCTGGAAGGATATTGACCTCATCCCATCAGTAGAGGATGCCTGGTTATTCTTTAAAAGTGCTTTCCTCGCCATCTTAAATAAGCATGCCCCATTCATGCCCCTACCCCGGTCAACAGCCCTGCACCCTCGACAGCAACTTGCCCAAACCTCCCCCATTTCTCCTTCACCCAAATCCAGATAGCTTATGTTCTGAAAGAGTTGCAAAATCTGGACCCCTACAAATCAGCTGGGCTAGAAAATCTGGACCCTCTATTAATAAAATGATCCGCCACAATTGTTGCAACCTCTATTACTAGCCTCTTAACTTCTCTGCGCTACCTTTCCTAAACAACCGCTAGAATTGCAGGGTTCCAAATACAAAAATATTACAAAAAATATTTATAATCATGCAATCACAAGTGAAATATACCAAAACACAGCTTTGCGTGTTGTTAATCCACCTATCGTGTCAGATTTTGAAAATATATTTTACAGCGAAAGAAATCCAAGCTTTTGTGAGTGTAGCTTTCGATGCTACAACAGCTAGCCCCAAATTAGCATGGTTTACCTTAGATAATCTTCGGATGTTTGCACTCACGAGACTCCCAGTTACACAAATGTTATTTTTGTTCGATAAATATTACTTTTATCACAAAAAAACGCCATTTGGGTTGCGCATTATGTTCAGAAAATCAAAGCCGTGTTCCGTTCGACAAATTCCAAAAAGTATCCGTAATGGTCGTAGAAACATGTCAAATGTTTTTTATAATCAATCCTCAGGTTGTTTTTAACAAACATAATCGATAATATTTCACCCGGACCATAACCTATTCATTAAGAGACAAAAGGAAAATGGGGTGCCCCTCTCTCGCACGCAGGAAATATTCAGAGGACACCTGACTACTTTTGAAAAAACTCGCTCGTTTTTCAAAATAAAAGCCTGAAACTATGTCTAAAGCCTGGTCACAGCCTGAGGAAGCCATTGGAAAATGAATCTGGTTGAAACCCCTTTAAATGGAGGTTAGACGGGCCAGGGAACACAGATTTCTTTTTTCACTTCCGGGTTACATTTTCTCAGGTTTTCGCTTGCAGAATAAGTATTGTTATTTTGACAGTTTTGGAAGCTTTGGAGTGTTTTCTCTAGCGCTAAGAAGTTAACTATGTTTAATTGTTACCCAATAAAATTAATAATTTAACAATTAACTCATTAGGAATTTGCGGCACCACGGAAGAGGATGTTTAAAGAGTTACCATCTGCCGAATTAAACTCTAAGGTATATATCTATTACATCGTTAAGCAGTCATCTTATTAATAATTACATTTTATCATATTATCCTTATGAACAGTTGGAACCTCATGCATCTGCAAAAAACCCAGCCTCACTCATGATTCAGTACTACACAAATTGGTTTAATTATTTATTTACTAGCTAACTAAATAATAACACAGAATAAACATACACCCTTAATACATGAGACAAAGGTCCCTAGCGGACTGACACAATATGGTGGCTTTTACACAGCGAGATAGAGAGAAAAGGACACTTATCATCAATACATTTCAGAACTATTCTCACAGTAATCATAGTTTGCACACAAACCGCCACCCGTTTGGAATAAGAAAGCATAAATGTATTTATGTGTGAATGCCTTTGTTCACCGTTTATCTCGGTCAGAACCAGCCCTCTTTAGGAAGGTTGTCGGCCTTTCAGCGGAAAGCTAGTATGGCTCTGATTGTCCGAAAGGGGTCTCCCCATTACTGTCTTCTACTGTTGTTCACTCTGGAAGATAGCTAGCCAGCCAGGTCGACGGTTCCTATTGGTGATGAGCGTAGTAGGATAGTCTCACTTAGATTTGTTTTTCTAGATATTTGACTCAAGATAGCTAATCAGCAGTACCAGTGATTGTCTGAGAGGGGAGTTTGTTTTCCCCTCGTGTTTGTATTCTGGATTCGGACTACATTGGACATGAGCTGCAGCTCACCATCTTTCTGGTCTTGTCTGGGAGATTAGGTATTTTCTTCACCTCATGTTGAGTTTCAAAGTTCCAAACATTTCAACATGTAGCTCCTGCCTCACGTTTCCTGGTCTGAAGGTTGATTTCTCTCCCATCAGTCTGACACACTCTCTGACCTCACTTGCGGCGTGGCTACTTACTATGCACAGTTTATAGGAGATAGATTATCTTATACCTCCTAAAATCACATTCATATCTTAACAAAAATACTTTAATAGTTTTTCATATTTCATATACAATGTTAAGGATGGAGACTTCATACCTGTAGTGTAAATACTTTTCAAGTTACAGTATTACCTTTATAACCTTTTTAATGACATCACAAAATAAAAACCAATTTGACATTTGTTTTCCATAGATCATCTCTGACCTTTCCCCACGTTCTTAAGTTAGAAATATTGTTCCAGTATTCACTTTAGAATGTGATAGAGTTAGTTTCGGCGGGAAGACTGTCTGGGAGGAAGAGAGTCTTCTACCTTCATTTACGACAGGGCGGGAGGTGTCAAAACCCCAACACGTCTGGTGAAAGTTTATGCATTGCAAACCTGATGTGCCCATTTGGATCACACCAGGACAGTCATGACAAATATAATAAAACTGTTTTTTTAAATTCCATGATGTATAATTTTTTATTAATAAGTATATTTGAGTTTAACCATAATATTTGTTGTAATATTTGTTCTATCTTTTCTGGAGGATAAAACTGAAATTTTAACCAGCTTTGTATAGCCTGTTTAACTTCTCACGAGTCACCAACCCTGATCCGGTAGCACCCCCCACCCCCCACCCCACTGAGTAGCATAGCTAGCATAGCGTCACAAGTAACTTGTAGCATCTAAATATCATTAAATCACAAGTCTAAGACACCAGATGAAAGATACAGGTCTTGTGAATAAAGCCACCATTTCAGATTTTTTAAATGTTTTACAGGGAAGACACAATATGTAAATCTATTAGCTAACCACGTTAGCAAAGGACACGATATTTTTACTCCCAACAGCTTTTTCCTGCGTCAGTAGCTATCACTAATTCGACTAAATAAAAATATATATAGCCACTAACCAAGAAACAACTTCATAAGATGACAGTCTGATAACATATTTATAGTATAGCATAGTTTTTTTTTTGAAAAATGTGCATTTTTCAGGTATAAATCACAGTTCTACATTGCAGCTGCAATCTGAAATAGTGCTGACCCAGCCAGAACAATTACAGAGACCAACGTCATATAACGAATTACTCATCTTAAAACATTTCAGAAAAATACACAGCGTACAGATATTGAAAGCCCAACATCTGGTGAATCCAAACAATATTTCAGATTTATGAAATGTTTTATAACGAAAACAAAATGTAGCGCTAAATTAGCATAGCTATACCAGGCAGATTCGGCTAGGCGCCCACGGCCAGTTCACATGCACAACAGATATGATATAACATCGTAAATTGGGTCTTACTATGGCTGATCTTTCATCAGAATGTTGATCAAAGTGTCCTTTGTCAAGATGAGTCGTTGGTTCCGTTCAGAATTGTTCCTTTCCCACTCCATTTAGCACAGGTACCGGTCGAGTGGCACGGATCTCTCAAACGTAAAAAAATTCAGACAACGGAACACCACAAAACTCCCGAAAAAATTCAAATAATCTGATTAAACTATATTGAAAAAACATACATTACGATGACCTGGTCACATGTATCAAACAAACTTCGAGACGGAGATAGTTTTCATCCATAATGGCCGCATAACAGAAGACAATCGCAGCTAAAAGTCGCACGATTTAGACAACCGGAAGTTGTCGGTCACGCCAAAGAATTAGCTCTCATTTCACGTCAGTCCCAGATAAACAAGATATTTTTCCTCTGATGTCCTCTTGACACCCAGAGGAAGGCCAATGAGGTGTGTTTCGGGTCATAGGGGGCACGACCATATATAGGCAGAGCGTTGAAGCTGGCATACACATCTTGCTTTTTCTTCTTGGTCATGGAAAGTGCTGTCAAATGACTTCTGTATCACTCAGAGACAAAATTGAAACGGTTTTAGAAACTAGAGATTGTTTTCTTTCCAATGGTATTATTTATATGCATATAGTAAGAGCAATAATTGAATAAGAGGCAGTTTAATCTGTAGAGCAAATTATGCTAATGGGAAAATAGCACCCCCTGTATTCTCAAGAAGTTAAGAAAGAGCGATACTTTAAACAAAATGTAATGTGCAAGTCACATAATATGTTGCATGGACTTGCACTTGGTGTGCAATAATAGTGTTTAACATAATTTTTTAATGACTATCTATATCATCTCTGTACCCCACACATACAATTATCTGTAAGGTCTTTCAGTCAAACAGTGAATTTCAAACACAGATTCAACCACAACGACCAGCAAGGTTTTCCAATGCCTCGCAAAGAAGGGCACCTATTGGTAGATGGGGGGAAAAAACATTGAATATGCTTTTTAGCATGCTGAAGTTATTAATTGCACTTTGGATGGTGTATTTGAGGTGTGCCAAGTAGTCTGACAAAACGAGTATTGCAAAGGATATGGCCAATTTTCTGGATACGATCATGATCCGAGTTTCTTTCGTAGCTATCTGTGATCTGAAAAAAAGTTATTTTAAGGTGTCAGCATGCATCTTTCTCATGTCAGTCAAGTGAGGTGCTACAGTGGGGAGAACAAGTATTTGATACACTGCCGATTATGCAGGTTTTCCTACTTACAAAGCATGTAGAGGTTTGTAATTTTTATCATAGGTACACTTCAACTGTGAGAGACGGAATCTAAAACAAAAATCCAGAAAATCACATTGTATGATTTTTAAGTAATTAATTTGCATTTTATTGCATGACATAAGTATTTGATACATCAGAAAAGCAGAACTTAATATTTGGTACAGAAACCTTTGTTTGCAATTACAGAGATCATACGTTTCCTGTAGTTCTTGACCAGGTTTGCACACACTGCAGCAGGGATTTTGGCCCACTCCTCCATACAGAACTTCTCCAGATCCTTCAGGTTTCGGGGCTGTCGCTGGGCAATACGGACTTTCAGCTCCCTCCAAAGATTTTCTATTGGGTTCAGGTCTGGAGACTGGCTAGGCCACTCCAGGACCTTGAGATGCTTCTTACGGAGCCACTACTTAGTTGCCCTGGCTGTGTGTTTTGGGTTGTTGTCATGCTGGAAGACCCAGCCACGACCCATCTTCAATGCTCTTACTGAGGGAAGGAGGTTGTTGGCCAAGATCTCGCAATACATGGCCCCATCCATCCTCCCCTCAATACGGTGCAGTCGTCCTGTCCCCATTGCAGAAAGGCATCCCCAAAGAATGATGTTTCCACCTCCATGCTTCACGGTTGGGATGGTGTTCTTGGGGTTGTACTCATCCTTCTTCTTCCTCCAAACACGGCGAGTGGAGTTTAGACCAAAAAGCTCTATTTTTGTCTCATCAGACCACATGACCTTCTCCCATTCCTCCTCTGGATCATCCAGATGGTCATTGGCAAACTTCAGACGGGCCTGGACATGCGCTGGCTTGAGCAGGGGGACCTTGCGTGCGCTGCAGGATTTTAATCCATGATGGCGTGGTGTGTTACTAATGGTTTTCTTTGAGACTGTGGTCCCAGCTCTCTTCAGGTCATTGACCAGGTCCTGCCGTGTAGTTCTGGGCTGATCCCTCACATTCCTCATGATCATTGATGCCCCACGAGGTGAGATCTTGCATGGAGCCCCAGACCAAGGGTGATTGACCGTCATCTTGAACTTCTTCCATTTTCTAATAATTGCGCCAACAGTTGTTGCCTTCTTACCAAGCTGCTTGCCTATTGTCCTGTAGCCCATCCCAGCCTTGTGCAGGTCTACAATTTTATCCCTGATGTCCTTACACAGCTCTCTGGTCTTGGCCATGGAGAGGTTGGAGTATGTTTGATTGAGTGTGTGGACAGGTGTCTTTTATACAGGTAACGAGTTCAAACAGGTGCAGTTAATACAGGTAATGAGTGGAGAGCAGGAGGGCTTCTTAAAGAAAAACTAACAGGTCTGTGAGAGCCGGAATTCTTACTGGTTGGTAGGTGATCAAATACTTATGTCATGCAATAAAATGCTAATTAATTACTTAAAAATCATACAATGTGATTTTCTGGATTTTTGTTTTAGATTCCGTCTCTCACAGTTGAAGTGTACCTATGATAAAAATTACAGACCTCTACATACTTTGTAAGTAGGAAAACCTGCAAAATCGGCAGTGTATCAAATACTTGTTCTCCCCACTGTATGTGGTCTAAGTAAGTCAACTGGCTAGTTTGCCTGTCTGTAGAGAAAAGGGCGGGCTGCACGTTGATCCTGCTGCTCTGATGGAATAAAGTGAAGTAGTATTTCTCTGTCCACTAACTTAATAATTTCACCAGATCACTTTCACTTCTCTTTTTCGGTCTGATTATTCAGACTGCTGCTGCCTCCTGTTAGCCTACTACTATGATAACTGATATGGCAAGGACGTTTGCTATCAATGTGTATAATATCTAACAAGCGGGGCGAGGGTAGGGAAAAAATATGAAACACTGATGCACATTTTGACTGATAGCAAACTTGTCTGCCCACTGCAAGTTGAGGACACACAGACACAGGTCAGACACACTCACAACCCTCTGTGGCGCCTAATCTGCAGCTTGTTTGGTCTATAAACGTGCAGGGAGATAGATATCTTGCCAACATCTACTTAGGCAACATTTCAGTTTTTTCTGATCACGAGTATCATCCGATCAGACTATAAACTGTCAATTTACAGATAAGGTTACAAAGACGAATGGGTCTGTTTGTCATGTTCCTGAGTGCCCTAGAAAATCATTGGCTAGACTTGAAAATGGCTGTCTAGCAATGATCAACAACCAATGGGGGAACATAGGGGATAAGTGGGGGGGGGAAGAGATATGAGGGGGTGAGGACTGACAACCAACCTGTGTTGCTAGGCAGGGTGTGAAGGGGATGTGGGTGGTTGGATAGATCGAGACATTTTGGGCTGGGGGGAATGGGATGGAGAGTTGGGGGTGTAGGTCCATTTCTGTACATTTTTCTATATGTACCAATTTTGTTATTACAAAATCTAGTGTGATCAATATGATACTTTTTCAGTATTTATTTCTTACTTTTCTTTTGAGTGGCAGCCCACGGGTACATGTTTTATGTTAGTGGCTCCCTAGTGACGCAGCGGTCTAAGGCACTGCATCTCAGTGCTAGAGGCGCAACTATAGACCCTGGTTCAATTCACAACCAGCTGTAGTTGGGAGTCCCATAGGGACACAATTGGCCCAGCGTTGTTCGGATTTGGCTGGGGTAGGCCATCATTGTAAATAAGAATGTGTTCTTAACTGACTTGCCTCGTTAAATAAAGATAAACCAAATATATAAATTGAAATTAATAGTGTACCTGTAACCCCCAGCCCCTTCCCCAACAAGAGATGAAGGGGGTGAGAGAGAGGTGGCGGAGGGAGGGAGAAGAGAGTGAGTTTCTGATGGGATTATGATTCATGAATCAAGTTGTCTTCTTTTAAACACCAGGTGACTCTTCCCAACCTGCTGATATGAAAGTCTGTTGACAGCAATATCCTTAAACCTACACAAATGAGCTCAACTAAAGTAAATAACACAGGGAAATTACAAATGGTAAACTAATGGCTATCTCATCATGATAGACAAATTGAGTTGACTGAAGTATACAAACGTCTTATTGAATTGTATAATGATAAATCAAGGTAAAATGTGTACTACCAATGCTCAAAGCAATCCAACACATTCAAAAAGTATAGACACACTGGTGTACTGATGACAGAGCGGGTATCATGAGCTATCCCCATCGGACCATCAATTCTCAACACTGTATCGTCCTCTACTAATGGATAGCAGTGACTGATCTACCTCTATCACACACACTCACACAGGCTCGCACACACTCGCAAAGACATTGTGCATGTCAGCATTATGAACCACATGAAATCAAATATCCGCTCAAGAGGGTATATTTCCACTGCACTTTTAAGTAAAGTGACATCTCTCTCCCTTTCTCTTCTTTCTCTCTGATTATTTGTCTCATTGTTTTTCTATTGCTCCCTCTGTAAGAGGAGGAAGATAAGGAAGAAGCGGAGGAAGAGAGAGAAGTGCAGCGATCCTTTTAGATCTCATAAATTCAATATATTCATATTGGCTTTGCTCTTAAAAGTGCTGGGGAGTGCATTTGGGGAGTACATAATTCACACAATTGTAAGAGGGCCGATGGTGATGCATGGAGACGCCAGGGTTCGCTTCATTTTCACAGCAACTCCTCTCCGTCATATATGCGCCACCTTAATTCCTTCCGCTGGCCTAATATGTTTTTTAATGCAGCCTGTGACTTATGTTGCTGTCAGATGCCGGACCACATAGGGATGCCAAGAGCTAGTGGGCGGCAGTTGGAGACTGGAAAAGGTGGCAAAGATTAATCGGATGGTGGGGGCATCTCACACTTGATCAAATACATATTAACTAAGAGCACAGAGAGAGCGAAACCTTGCAGAGTCAAAACATGGATGTTTAACTTGTCTCTGCTCTCGATTAATGAGGCCCATTGTTCGGAGGTTGGTTTGATGTAACAATACGGATTGACCCCGGGCAACAATTGATTTCATCAATAGCCAGCAGAGGCAGGCAAATTGCTCATCGCCTCGCAGTCCATTGCAAACTTTATTAATTTTCACAGTATATCTTCCTGGAAACATATTTTACAGTCAATTTACTGCGATGCATCATAAAATATGTGTCATATTCTGATCAACAGACACTTTATTTAAAACCTTAGGCAGTTGCCTTTGTGGCATCTGTGGTGACAATATATGGCTTTGCCCACCAAAACGTCCCCAGGGAATAACACAGGACTATGGTTCTTTCATACCATTAGGCAGAGTCTAGGCAGAGTTGCAAAGAAAAAGCCATATCTCAGACTGGCCAATAAAAAGGAAAGATTAAGGGAGATTAAGATTAATTAAGGAACTCTGCCTAGAAGGCCAGCATCCCGGAGTCGCCTCTTCACTGTTGACATTGAGACTGGTGTTTTGCGGGTACTATTTAATGAAACTGCCAGTTGAGGACTTGTGAAGCGTCTGTTTCACAAACTAGACACTCTAATGTACTTGTCCCCTTGCTCAGTTGTGCACCGGAGCCTCACACTCCTCTTTATATTCTGGTTAGAGCCAGCTTGCGCTGTTCTGTGAAGGGAGTAGCACACAGCGTTGTACGAGATCTTCAGTTTCTTGTCAATTTCTCGCATGGAATCGCCTTAATTTCTCCGAAAAATAATGAGTTTCAGAAGAAAGGTCTTTGTTTCTGGCCATTTTGAGCCTGTAATTGAACCCACAAATGCTGATTCTCCACATTCTCAACTAGTCCAAAGAAGGCCAGTTTTATTGCTTCTTTAATAAGAACAACACTTTTCAGCTGTGCTAACATAATTGCAAAAGGGTTTTCTAATGATCAATTAGCCTTTTAAAATTATAAACTTGGATTAGCTAACACAACGTGCCATTTGAACACAGGAGTAATGGTTGCTAATAATGGGCCTCTGTACGCCTATGTAGATATTCCATAAAAAGTCTGCCATTTCCAGCTACAATAGTAATTTACAACATTAACAATGTCTACACTGTATTTCTGATCAATTTGATGTTATTTAAATGCACCATTTTTTTCTTCTTTCAAAAACAAGGACATTTCTAAGTGACCCCAAACTTTAGAACGGTAGTGTATACTTACAGCAATGAAATATTCTATAGAGCTGTCTCATTGCACGGACCATGAAACAACCTAGGAATTCAGAACAACTGCACTGTATGTCTCCTACCATTCTATGAGTATGGATGTGCTGTCCTCTTGCTCAGCCTCCACACCCAGTGGACATGCTAGTTTATCTTCAGTGGACTCTGTATGTAAAGCCCCATACACTGCAGCCTAATTGAAATGTTCAAGGGGGTCCTTCTCTTAAAACTCTTTGATGTTTCTCTCTCTAACCAACACAATAAGAGCAAGAAACCACTCGGCTCAGCCAGCACTGTTGCTGCTACGCTGCTTTAAAAATGCATGTCTTCTTCTGCAAATGTATGCCCCCAGGGGAGTTCCCACTTTCTCACTTTACTTCTCCATGCATGACTACTGCCCGCCTGAATGCTATAGATCAGCCCCGAAGGTGAAGGCAGTCCAGGATGGAAAGAAGTATTTGTGTGTGTGTGTGTGCATGTGTGTGTGTGTGTGTGTGTAGGATTTGCAGATGTAAGGCATCTCGCTCTTTCAGGGTGGGGTTAGCTAATTCTGCTGCTCAGCCTTGTGCATATAAATTTATCCAGTCTTTCTCCCTACAGTGGCTGAAACTCCAGGGCATGGAAAGGTCATCAGTACCTTCCCACTGTGCACAAACTAGTCGAATCAATGTTGTTTCAACGTAATTTGTCATTGTATTGTGGCGTGGAATCTATGGAAAATACATTGGATTTTAAAAAAAAGTCATTATTAACTGTTGTTTTGTGACATTTCAACCACAGGATTATGTCATCATGGTAACCAATTTTCAACCCAGACAAACGTTGTATAAAATATGTAGAATTTGTACCATTGAAACAACGTCACATCTTCAATGTAATATCCACAGTAAGAAAAAAACAATAGGCTGGGCAACACCTCCTACTGGAGAGTTTATCTATCTACAGCTATCCTTTTGGTCTCCCATCCAGGGTTTTATCCAATCCCACCCCTGTTTAGCTTTGATATTTGTAATTGACTATTAGCAATGTGCTATCGTGAGAATGATTGTTGAGAAATTTCCACTTAATAGATTCACTGTTGCTATCAAAGGCATTCCAAATGGTAGGTTTAACAGAACAAATTAAATGTAACCATACTTTTTTAATCATATATCATCAGTGATGTTATTTAGTTCTATATAGCATTTGGAAAGTAATCAACAGCTGTCTCACTGGGCACACACTGGTTAAATCATTGTTGTTTCCACATCATTTCAATTAAATGACTTTGAATTGATGTCTGTGTCCAGTGGGATTGTTTAAATTCAGCCCAGGATTAAACAAAAATGTGACAATAGATATATACCTAGTGTTTCAAGCTTTAGTTTATTTCAAATTGAATTTACAAGTTAATAATAAATATGTTGGATTTGTCTCCAAGCCAAAAATCTAAGTTAAAGAATAGGTCAAAATCAAATCACTCTGTATTTAAAGTGCATTTAAAGTTTGATTTTAACCAGTCCCGTTCTTTAAGTTAGATGTTTGGTTGAAATGGAGACAAACTGGAATTAAAGCCAGACTAAGTCAGTGGCTCAGATGGAACTATCCAAGTAGAAGATACATCTCCTTCAAATGTTGATATTTGGTTGCAATGACAACCAAACACAATTCAATATCACATTTGCAATACAGTAAAGAGCCTATGGACTTGTGCACAAGTTAACAAATTATATGTTAGATTCACTTCTCCATCTCAACCAAAAATAAAAGATAGAGAATAGGTTTAAACTCACAGACATAATTCAAACAGTTTTAGAAACTTCAGAGTGTTTTCGATCCAATAATAATATGCATATATTAGCATCTGGGACAGAGTAGGAGGCAGTTCACTTTGGGCACGCAATTCATCCAAAGTGAAAATGCTGCCCCCTATCCCTAAGCCAGTGGCTCAGATGGAACTATCCAAGCAGTAGATACATCTCCTTTAAATGTTGAAATTTGGTTATTGAATGTTGAAATGCAATATAGTTAAGGCTTTCTCACAAAGTAATGTAACAGTATTTATCCAACCTTAAAATTAGTAACATCATGGCCATATTTTAAAGTTACTGTAACAATTAAAATATTCTTATATAATCATAGAAAGTGTGCATGTTCAAGATAGTATGCAAAGGTCGCAGGTCTGTGGAAATCATCACAAATGCTATAATAATCTGCAATGACATTGATCGCTGGCAGAGCAAGTCTTTTGCTATCCTCGTTGGTCTTCTTTTATTACATTTTTTAAATTGAAGCCTAAGAGAGATAATTATTTACTTTAATTCATCTCAACTGCAATCCAGGTCATTTGGTTGTGCGATTTAGATGAAGCACAGTGATAACACATTAAGTTGTTGAATAAATAAACAAAATTCAGACATTGATTTTCCATTTCCCAATTTGGTTGTGCTTTTAGATGGTTGAAAGCATAGTGTTAACACATTGGGAATTCAACAAACTTTGGCTGTGTCACGTTCTGACCATACTTCTTTTGTGTTTTCTTTGTTTTAGTGTTGGTCAGGACGTGAGCTGAGTGGGCATTCTATGTTGTGTGTCTAGTTTTCACGTTTCTATGTTTGGCCTGATATGGTTCTCAATCAGAGGCAGGTGTTAGTCATTGTCTCTGATTGGGAACCATATTTAGGTAGCCTGTTTTGTGTTGGGTTTTGTGGTTGGTTGTCTTCTGTCTTTGTGTCTATGTACCAGATAGGACTGTTTCGGTTTTGCCACATTTGTTATTTTGTATTTTGTAGTGTTAACGGTTTTGTCGTTATTAAACATGATGAACACTAACTACGCTGCGTCTTGGTCCGATCCCTGCTACACCTCCTCTTCAGACGAAGAGGAGGAAATCTGCCGTTACAGGCTGTCTTTTTGAGTGGTCGAAAATAGGTTGTAATCTCATTGATCAACGTATAAACCAAATATTACCCAAATCTCCACATTGAAATTTACTTGGTTTGCCCAGTAGGTTGAGACTGTAGGACTGTATACCAGTTCAAATCAAATTAAATCAAATTTTATTTGTCACATGCACCAAATAAAACAGGTGTAGTAGACCTTACATTGAAATGCTTACTTACAAGCCCTTAACCAACAATGCAGTTTTAAGAAAATACCAACAAAAAAAGTAAGAGATAAGAAAAACAAATAATTAAAGAGCAGCAGTAAATAACAATAGTGGGAATATATACAGGGAGTACCGGTACAGAGTCAATGTGCGGGGGCACCGGTTAGTCGAGGTAATATGTACATGTAGGTAGAGTTCTTAAAGTGACTTATGCATAGATGATAATAACAGAGACTAGCAGCAGCGTAAAAGAGGGAGGGGGAAGCAATGCAAGTAGTCTGGGTAGCCATTTGATTAGATGTTGAGTAGTCTTATGGCTTTGGGGTAGAAGCTGTTTAGAAGCTTCTTGGACCTAGACTTGTGTTTCGGTACCACTTGCTGTGCGGTAGCAGAGAGAACATTCTACAGTGGTTCCTCCTTTAAAAGTTGCAGCGTATTGTGGAGCAGCTTGCATGGTGCCGTAGAATTCTATGGCACGTTATTTAAATGTGAACCACTGGTACCATTAATGTTGGTTAGTGCTAGTTTGACCACCAGAGGGCATCTTTGAGAAGCATGTGATAGCCTTCAATAATGGCTGTACTAGAGAGACCGAGGTTCAATTCCCTGACGGGGAGGAAGGAGTAGGCTGTCCTTGTAAATAAGAATGTGTTCTTTAACTGACTTGCCTAGTTAAATAAAGATTACACTAAGAGCATAACATTTCTGTACTCTAATTCTAGTCTAACCAATACCCAAACGGAGATCGTGAAAATAAAAATCTAATTGATTTATCAAGACCAGTCCCCATGCTTGTCTCATAGCAGGGTGAAACAATGCTGAAATAGTTGTAGGCTATTGCTTTAAATCCTATTGCTTCTAACTTCAATATACTTTTTAAATAAATAAGACCTACACCACTTTTAACATCACATTACTCAACACTAGTGAGACTTATATCGCCTATGGTAGATCGAAAAATATGGCGTGACTCTCCTCCAATAATTGCATATAGAGGATTGGAGGATATTTCTGTTATTCAGTGATATTTATTCCCATAGTAATTCGTTATGCATCCATAACTAAATAAACATCAGCATTTTGAAAGAGTATTTTTATCATTATTTTATTAATGAAGATGCCATTATTAGTTACATTGTTTTAGTTTGAATGTGCAGACTGGCACTAAGAACAAAACAGCAGGAACGTTTCCATAGTCAGCACTAGTATAAGTGCAATGCCCCTTAAAGTGTTGCCAGTGTGATGGGTTGCAAGGCAGTCCCATTGTGCACCACTTGGGAGCCATGACCAATATATATTGTCCTGCTAATAACATGGTTAATAATATATCTGTGAGAACACCCAACAGGCTTTTATATAATTCTAAATTAATAATAATAATCGTTTGTTTAAAAAATATTATTTCGTTTTCATATAACGTAAAATGAGTGAGAAAAAGGACATTTTTAAACATGGGGTGAGACATTGTTACTAATTTGTAAATAAAGGCAGTTTGTTATTTGGAATGATTTATTTCTGTTTTTAGAGGGAGAAAAAACAAAAACTTGAAGTCATCTCATGGGTCTTTCTGCACAGGTATTGAACCAGCATCTGTAGCAACACAACTTGCACTACTATGCAGTGTCTTAGACCATTGCGCCTCTCAGGCGCTGTACAACATGAATGGTCGGGAGTGGCCTACAGTACTACACTAAGAGCAAAAATAATCCTATCAAGACAAAATAATAAAAACCTAGTGTAACAACAGTTTTAGTAAGTAATACTGAAGTCGTGCACAATTATCAATTTCTATTCATTGTCAGTTAGAGACACAGTAGGACCCAAAAGCATAATCAGTGTTCTAACTCCCCTTTGTGCTGGTCTGGAGCAATAAAGTGGTGATGCAGGGTACCGTACTAAACCACAAATGACCTCTAAATCCCACGGCGTAAGCTTGCAACTTTTAAAGGAGGAACCACTGTATGACTAGTGTGGCTGGAGTCTTTGACAATTTCTAGGGACTTCCTCTTATGTACTGGGCCGTGCGCACTTCCCTCTGTAGTGCCTTGCGGTCAGAGGCAGAGCAGTTGCCATACCAGGCAGATATGCAACCCGTCAGGATGCTCTCGATGGTGCAGCTTTAGAATAATTTTAGTATCTGAGGACCCATTCCAAATATTTTCAGTCTCCTGAGGGGTAATAGGTTTTGTTGTGCCCTCTTCATGACTGTCTTTGTGTGCTTGGACCATGTTAGTTTGTTGGCGATGTGGACGCCAAGGAACTTGAAGCACTCAATCTGCTCCACTACATGTGCTCGGTCTTCCTTTTCCTGTCATCCACAATCATCACGTTGAGGGAGAGGTTGTTGTCCTTGCACTACATGGTCAGGTCTCTGACCTCCTCCCTATAGGCTGTCTCATCGTTGTCGGTGATCAGGCCAACCACTGTTGTGTCATCAGCAAACTTAATGATGGTGTTGGAGTTGTGCTTGGCCGTGCAGTCATGAGTGAACAGAGAGTACAGGAGGGGACTGAGCACACACCCCTAAGGGGCCCCCGTGTTGAGAATCAGCGTGGCGGATGTGTTGTTACCTACCCTTACTACCTGGGGGCGGCCCGTCAGAAGTCCAGGATCCAGTTGCAGAGGGAGGTGTTTAGTCCCAGGGTCCTTAGCTTAGTGATGAGCTTTGAGGGCACTATAGTGTTGAACGCTGAGCTGTAGTCAATGAATAGCATTCTCACATAAGTGTTCCTTTTGTCCAGGTGGGAAAGAGTGCAATAGAGATTGCATCATCTGTGGATCTGTTGTGGCGGTATGCAAATTGGAGTGTGTCTAGGGTTTCTGGGATAATGATGTTGATGTGAGCCATGACCAGCCTTTCAAAGCACTTCATGGCTACAGACACGAGTGCTACGGGTCGGTAGACATTTAAGCAGGTTACCTTAGTGTTCTTGGGCACAGGGAATATGGTGGTCTGCTTAAAACATGTTGGTAATACAGACTCGGTCAGGGAGTTTCTCTGCATTAAAGTCACAGGCCACTCAGAGCGCCGTCTCTGAATGAGCTTTTTCCTGTTTGATTATGACTGAATACAGCTCATTTAGTGCGGTTCTAGTGCCAAGCTCGCTCTTTTGTTGTATGTAGACAGCTACGAAAAATACAGATGAAAACTCTCTAGGTAGATAGTGTGGTCTACAGCTTATCATGAGATACTCTACCTCAGGTGAGCAAAACTGAGACTTCCTTAGATATCGTGCACCAGCTGCCGTTTACATAAATGCATAGGTCCCCGCCCCGTGTCTTACCAGAGGCTGCTGTTCTGTCTTGTAGAATATAGTATATAACCCACCAGCTGTATGTTCTTAATGTCGTCGGTCAGCCACGACTCGGTGAAACATAAGATATTACAGTTTTTAATATCCCGTTGGTAGGATATACGTGCTTTCAGTTCGTCCCATTTATTTTCCAGCGATTGAACGTAAGCTAGCAGAATGGAGGGCAAGGGCAGATTAGCCACTCGTCGATTGATCTTCGCAAGGCACCCTGATCTTTTACCTCGAAATTATTATTTACAATGACGGCCTACCCCGGCCAAACCCGGACGACACTGGGCCAATTGTGCGCCGACCTATGGGGCTGCCAATCATGGCCATATGTGATACAGCATGGATTTGAATCAGGGACTGTAGTGATTCTTCTTGCACTGAGATGCAGTGCCTTAGACCGCTGTGCCACTTGGGAGCCCAATGAGAGATGTCTTCCTGTAGAGGGTGAGTTAAACTATTGCTGACTGATCCCTGCGATATTTTCACTTTAATGAGAGTCCACTTTAATGGTGCTACCTCCCATTATTTATTTTATTTTTATTATTTAACTAGGCAAGTCAGTTAAGAACAAATTCTTATTTACAATGACGGCCTACCAAAAGGCAAAAGGCCTCCTGCGGGGGCGAGGGCTGGGATAAAACTAGGACAAAACACACATCACGACAAGAGAGACAACACAACACTACATAAAGAGAGACCTAAGACAACATAGCAAGGCAGCAACACATAACAACACAGCATGGTAGCAACACAACATGACAACAACATGGTAGCAGCACAAAACATGGTACAAACATTATTGGGCACAGACAACAGCACAAAGGGCAAGAAGGTAGACACAACAATACATCACAAAACGTAGCCACAACTGTCAGTAAGATTGTCTATGATTGAGTCTTTTAATGAAGAGATTGAGATAAAACTGTCCAGTTTGAGTGTTTTTTGCAACTCGTTCCAGTCGCTAGCTGCAGCGAACTGAAAGAGGAGCGACCCAGGGATGTGTGTGCTTTGTGGACCTTTAACATAATGTGGCTCGCAGAACGGGTGTTGTATGTGGAGGATGAGGGCTGCAGTAGATATCTCAGATAGGGGGGAGTGAGGCCTAAGAGGGTTTTATAAATAAGCATCAACCAGTGGGTCTTGCGATGGGTATGCAGTGATGTGTTCTATAAGGAGCATTTGTGGCAAATCTGTTGGTCGAATGGTAAAGAAAATCTAGCCGCTCGAGATCACCCTTACCTGCCGATCTATAAATGATGTCTCCGTAATCTAGCATGGGTAGGATGGTCATCTGAATCAGGGTTAGTTTGGCAGCTGGGGTGAAAGAGGAGCGATTACGATAGAGGAAACTAAGTCTAGATTTATCTTTAGCCTGCAGTTTTGATATGTGCTGAGAGGACAGTGTTCTGACTACCTCAAGCTCTAAACCCTTAGACGTAGTAATCAAACTTGTGGGGAGAGGGGCATTCTTCTTACCAAACCACATTACCTTTGTTTTGGAGGTGTTCGGAACCAGGTTAAGGGTAGAGAAAGCTTGTTGGACACTAAGAAAGCTTTGTTGTAGAGCATTTAACACAAAATCCGGGGAGGTGCCAGCTGAGTATAATACTGTATCATCTGCATATAAATGAATGAGAGAGCTTCCTACTGCCTGAGCTATGTTGTTGATGTAAATTGAGAAGAGCGTGGGGCCTAGGATTGAGCCTTGGGGTACTCCCTTGGTGACAGGCATTGGCTGAGACAGCAGATTAGCTGTCTTTAATTAGGGTTTCATTTATTCATATGTCAGTAATTGTACAGAGAGTTGTATTCAGCAATTCTGCAAGGGAAAAAAGTTTACAGTTTTTAGAGCTCTGAAGGCCAAGCATTTCACTGTGTGTGTCAGGCAGGCAGTCAGAAAGGCAGAGTGCGAAGGGTCGGTGTGTGTTTGTTGGACATTGTGCTCCCATCATTAAAGGGCTCATGTTGTTACACCTTTAAATCCTCTTAGCTCTGGCTTGACGTGGCACCTAGGGCTAGTTTCGGGACAAATAGCAGCATTATTTATCTCATTAGTGATAAATTTAGCCCATCGCATCGGTACATTTGTGGATAAAAACACTGATAATGGTGTCTCAACAGTGTGTTTTTTTTGTGGCCAGAGAGCCATTTCTGTGAACAACAAGCTTGCCGTTTTCATCTACAGGCCATTTTATTATTATTATTTTTTTCAAACCTCATACTCATCTCTTGGTGAAAATGGCTTTCTTCAGCTCTAGGCTTTGTGGCTTCGGCTGGCACATTAAGAGTCTGACACTCCCTCCGCCATGGCTGCATGTAAGCTTCATAATAGTCACACACAGCCTTGATCAGACATTTCATTACTACTTCGACGTCATACCTGTCACCTTCTTTCCATCAGGCTGCAGCACACCGACAAAAAAATGTTACAGTGCATTCGGGAAGTATTCAGACCCTTTGACTTTTTCCACATTTTGTTACGTTACAGCTTTATTTCAAAATGTATTTTTTTTAAATCCTCATCAATCTACAACACTCCATAATGACAAAGCGAAAACAGTTTAAGACATTTTTGCTAATTTATTCTAAATAAAAAACAGAAACCTTATTTACATAAGTATTCAGACCCTTTACTCAGTACTTTGTTTATTCACCTTTGGCAGCGATTACAGCCTTGAGTCTTTTGGGGTATGACGCTTCAAGTTTGGCACATCTGTATTTGGGGAGTTTCTCCCATTCTTCTCTGCAGATCCTCTCAAGCTCTTGTCAGGTTGGATGGGGAAAGTTGCTGCACAGCTCTTTTCAGGTCTCTCCAGAGATAATTTCTTTAGATAATAGTCTCAGAAGTCTTGCAAAGCCTCCTCACCTTCTTACCTTTCTCATTGACCACAGAAGGTAAAACTACTAGATGGAGTTTCACCATGTTCCTTCCATCTGTCAAGTCCAGCAGAACAACGTGTGTAAATATTCTCCTACATGCTTCCTCCTTCATCCCACGTCCCTCGACTGGACTGAATAAGGCAGAGCTAGGGGATCATATCAGATCATTCATGAGATGAGGCAAGGTGTTGGCAGGAGCCCTTACATACAGTATGCAAAGTCACTGCCTGACCAGTCCATTCATAGGCTATAAGGAAGTGAGACACAAATAGAGAGGGAGCCTCTTTAACCAGAACATCCATGGCTTGGACATCTGCCAGGCAAGGTTATGGCACATAGTTCTCCAAAACCAGCTGAAGTGTATGATGCACTTTAAATGCAAAGCATACCTAATTCAATTTTTAAATGATTTTTCAGAAGTGCTGCTTAAATTCTCTCTCTCTCTGTCTACAAAAAGGCTAAGGCACTGAAGCAGATAATTGCAGTCATTTCGCTATCCCCCTCTTCCTTCTGACGTGAATAAAAAACAACCCTTTTCAGAGACTGGTTGGTTTATATTGTCACATATATGCAGGTGAAGGGGAGTAGAGGTGTTGCATCCATGGTAGTGATGGATGAGATGAGGACGTGCAAGCGGAGGGAGGCAGTGACATTGCTGCAGGCATTTGATCCTATCACAGAAATAGGAGCTGTTTCTTTGTTTTTTTCCCCATCACAACACAACATCTGATTCGAGTAAAAAGCTTGTGTTGTGTAGTAGGCTCAGTAACATGAGGACACGATGTATAATTAAGCGTAAGTCTACTCTGCAAGCATAGAACTCCATCACAGCATGCATCATCAGCACGTACATACTCTTCTTCTACATACCACTATATCATCAAAGTAGGTACTTCCATTCTGAATGTAATAGGTATTATATAATTCATGTATGTCTCTCGTGGTAATCTTGGGTAGTGCAGCAGAAAACAACTGCCGGAGACATCAATAAACCATTGTGGCAGACTGTGGAGATCCCGTGGGAGGGGCGGAGGGCCTTGAAGAAAAGACTGAAACACACGCAGCCCAGTCAGTGTTCTTTCATGTCTTTTTTAATGCTGCCTCTCTTTAGTAGATAGGTTGTAAAATTCCCAAGCAATTGACTGAGGTGAAGGTCGGTATTTTTTCTCATGATAACGACTTACCCTTTGTTCTTCATCTACATTACAGTGTGCTACTGTATGAATCCGTATCCTGAACCCCTATCTGCTACAGCCAGCTGGTACAATACATAGACAAGTGTGTTAGATAAGTGTGTTGGCAGTCCATGTGCACATGTTGGATGGAAGTGTCTTCCTCAGAAGGTGTATTACTCATGTATATAGACATACACTTTTGTAATTATGAAGGACGAGCCTTGGGAGTTGAGTGAGTTTACTAATCCTTTGTGTGGTGTCTTATGGTGTTACGGTCATGTACATATAATTAAATCAATCTTAGAAGGTTAGACAGTGTTTGGTATGGCTTAATTTCCATGATAGCTAATGTAGATGCTTAATTTATCCAACAGCTCAAGCAGGGCTGAAGTGAATGTAAAGCTATAACCACATTTAAGCTAGTAAATTGACTGGAAAATATTACCCCGTGTGACAACTGTGTCTGCCAAATACACAGTTCTCTCATTGAGCAACAACACCTCCGCCACGCTGATCCTCAACACGGGGGCTGCACAGGGGTGCGTGCTCAGCCCCTTCCTATACGCCCTTTTCACCCATGACTGCGTGGCTATGCACGTCTCCAATTCAATCATCAAGTTTGATGATGACACAACAGTGGTAGCCATGTTTAACAACAACGACAAGACAGCCTACAGGGCGGCCGTGCTTCTAGCTCCTAGGCAACTTTGCAGTATTTTGTTTTTTTACGTGTTATTTCTTACATTATGAGCCCAGAAATGTTTTTCTGTTATTACATACAACCGGAAATAACTTTTGGATATCAGAGCGACTGTAACTCCTCAGCCTTACCAGCATTACGACCAGGAATATGACTTTCCTGAATTGTTCGTAACTCCCAGGGCAATTTAACTGTTTCTAGAGGCTAATCCAGAACACCGCCGGCGGAGAAGAGGTATTCGGAGTGGACTCATAGTCCGACTCAGAAGGCGCGCACACCACCCATCGCTTCCAAGTATATTACTCGCTAATGTTCAGTCTCTGGATAATAAAGTTGATGAGCTCAGGGCTAGGATCTCCTTCCAGAGAGACATCAGGGATTGTAATATACTCTGTTTCATGGAAACATGGCTCTCTCAGGATATACTGTCTGAGTCTATACAGCCAGCTGGATTCTCAGTTCATCGCACGGATTACAGATCTCTCCGGGAAGAAGGCTAGGAGTGTATGTTTCATGATTAACTACTCATGGTGTGATTGTGATAACATACAGAAACTCAAGTCCTTTTATTCTCCCAACCTAGAATACCTCACAATCAAGTGCCGACCGTATTACCTCCCAAGAGAATTCTCTTCGGTTATAGTTACAGACGTGTATATTCCCCATCAAGCCAATACCACGGCGGCCCTCTAAGAACTACACTGGACTCTATGCAAACTGGAAACCACATACCCTGAGGTCGCATTTATTGTAGCCGGGGATTTTAACAAAGCGAATCTGAGGAAAACGCTACCGAAGTTCTACCAACACATTGATGGTAGCACTCGCTCTGAGAAAACATTGGACCACTGCTACTCAACTTCCCTTCGGAAAATCAGATTCCTATGTAAGAATGCTATTCATTGACTATAGCTCAGCATTCAACACCATAGTACCCTCCAAGCACATAATTAAGCTCGGGGCCCTGGGTCTGAACCCTGCCCTGTGCAACTGGGTCCTAGACTTACTGAAGGTAGGAAACAACACCGCTTCGCTGATCCTCAACACAGGGGCCTCACAAGGGTGCGTGTTCAGCCCCCTCCTGTACTCTCTGGTCACCCATGACTGCGTGGTCACCCATGACTGCGTGGCCACGCATGCCTCTAACTCAATCATCGGCCTCTCAAGTGGCGCAGTGGTCTAAGGCACTGCATCGCAGTGTTAGCTGTGCCACTAGAGATTCTGGGTTCGAGTCCAGGCTCTGTCGCAGCCGGCCGCGACCGGGATACCCATGGGGCAGCGCACAATTGGCCCAGCATCATCCGTGTTAGGCGAGGGTTTGGCCGGCAGGGATGTCCATGTCCCATCGTGCACTAGCAACTCCTGTGGCGGGCTGGACACAGTGCACGCTGACACGGTCGCCAGGTGTACGGTGTTTCCTTCGACACATTGGTGCGGCTGGCTTCTGGGTTAAGTGGGCATTGTGTCAAGAAGCAGTGTGGCTTGGTTGGGTTGTGTTTCGGCGGATGCACGGCACTCGACCTTCGCCTCTCCCGAGTCCGTATGGGAGTTGCAGTGATGAGACAAGACTGTAACTACCAATTGGATACCACGAAATTGGGGAGAAAAAGGGCAAAAAAAATTTTTTAAAATAAAACTCATCAAGTTTGCAGATGACACAACAGTACTAGGCCTGATTAACAACAATGAAGAGGGAGGAGGTATGGGCCCTGGGTGTGTGGTGCCAGGAAAATAACCTCTCACTCAATGTTAACAAAACAAAGGAGCTGATTGTGGACTTCAGGAAACAGCAGAGGGAGCACCCCCCTATCCACACCGACTGGACCGCAGTGGAGAAGATGGAAAGCTTCACGTTCCTCTGCGTACACATCACTGACAAACTGAAATGGTCCACCCACACTGACATTGTGGTGAAGAAGGCGCAACAGCGCCTCTTCAACCTCAGGAGGCTGAAGAAATGTGGTTTGGCACCTAAAACTTTCACAAACTTTTACAGATGCACAATTGAGAGCATCCTGTCGGGCTGTTTCACCGCCCGCAACCACAGGACTCTCCAGAGGGTGGAGCGTTTCTGCCCCTCGCATCACCAGGGGCAAACTACCTGCCCTCCAGAACACCTAAAGCACCCGATGTCACAGGAAGGCCAAAAATATAATCAAGGACATCAACCACCAGAGCCACTGCCTGTTCACCCCGCTATCACCCAGCAGGCGAGGTCAGTACAGGTACATCAAAGCTGGGACAGAGAGACTGAAAAACTACAGAGTTGGGGAAACACGTCTGGACCTGAATTGTGATTACTGCAGTTGCCAAAACAAGAACACGTTTGTGTTCTGGTATTGCAATGCTGTAATCGCTGCCAAAGGTGCTTCAACAAAGTACTGAGTAAAGGGTCTGAATACTTATGTAAAGGTGATATTTCCATACTTTTTTGGTAATAAATTAGCAACCATTTAAAAAAATCTGTTTTTGCTTTGTCATTATGGGGTATTTTGTGTAGATTGATGAGAAAACAATGTAATACATTTTTGAATAAAGCTGTGACCTAACAAAATGTGGAAAAAGTCAAGGGGTCTGAATACTTTCTGAAAGCACTGTATATTAGTGTATATATATTCTGATATTTCTTAATGTCTTGTTTTTTCTCTTTTTTTTGTACTGTTAGACATTTATTGTACTGCTGGACCTAGAAACACAAGCATTTCTCTGCACCTGCTTTAACATCTGCTAATATGTGTACGCAACAAATAAACAGTGATTTGATTCTTGTAAATGCTCTTATTCTGTATTTTGCCAGAAGCTCCCTATCAAGTGTGCAAAAAAATGCTGCTATCCTTATGTTGACCAAAAGCGAAGTACAGTTAAAGTTTCAGATAAATGTGATCGTGGCATCCTTTACCTAGCCATGTAGGGGTATGCAGCTCAGAGGGAGGCAGCTCGTACGACGGGGGTATTTTTGACTTAACCGATGGTGTGTCACTTTGCTTTAAGTAACCCTTAATGTCCACCGATGATGAGTCACAGGTGTGTGTGGCTCCTGGAGCTCTTTTTCCAAACAGTGACTCTCTATTCAGGGTTATTTTGGGAGACGTGTGGTACACACACACACACTAGATCACCACAGGAGGACTGTGATGTGAATAGACGTGCTGCTTGCAGTAGCCAGGCAGTAGCACGGCTGTGCAAGGTGACTTTAGAAAACGTGTGTGTGAAGAGGCTGTGCAAGGTGACTTTCGAAAACGTGTGGGGGAAGAGTGTGTGATATATCGGGTTCAAGTTCAGGCTCTGGCTGGGCCATTTAAGGACTTTCAGAGAATTGTCCTGAATACTCTGGAGCAGGTTTTCATCAAGTATCTCTCTGTACTTTGTTCCGTTCATCTTTCCCTCGATCCTGACTAGTCTCCCAGTCCCTGCCGCTGAAAAACATCCCCACAGCATGATGCTGCAGAAACAGGGCATCACTTAATGCGCCCAGCTGAATCAAACAGGCCTGAGGCTGAGCAAAGCTTCGGGGCTGACACACACAGAGACAGCATCAACACTGATAATGCTACCAGCAACATTAATTACACTGCTTACACAAACTATGATAGCCTTCATCTGCTGTTTCATCAGCTGTCCGGGTGGCTGGTCTCCGACGATCCCGCAGGTGAAGAAGCTGGATTTATAGGTCCTGGGCTGGCGTGGTTACACGTGATCTGCGGTTGTAAGGCCGGTTGGATGTACTGCCAAATTCTCTAAAACGACGATGGAGACAGCTTATGGTAGAGAAATAAAAATTAAATTCTCTGGACATTCCTGCAGTCAGCATGCCAGATGCACACTCCCTCAAAACTTGAGACATCTGTGGCATTGTGTTGTGTGACATAACTGCACATTTTAGAGTGGCCTTTTATTGTCTCCAGCACAAGTTGTACCTGTGTAATGATCATCTTCTTGATATACCACACCTGTCAGGTGGATGTATTATCTTTGCACAGGACAAATGCTCACTAACAGTGACGTAAACAATTCGTGCACAGAATTTGAGAGAATTAAGCTTTTTGTGAGTATGGACAATTTATGGGATCTTTTATTTCAGCTCATGAAACATGTGATCAACACTTTACATGTTGCGTTTATATTTTTGTTCAGTATAGCAACAACATCCTTTTCGATAACACCTGCTGCAGCCGCTGCTAACTAGCCTACAACAAAAGCTGGCTAGCTAGACTCTGGGAAAACTACTGCTCACTATTGTGCATTGAACTGTCGGCCTTCAAGAATGAAGAAGTTTCGATACGTTTTTGTAAAATGTGATTGGTTGATTCCACTGTCACAGCAAAATTATGCTATATACAGTGGCAAGAAAAAGTATGTGAACCCTTTGGAATTACCTGGATTTCTGTATAAATTGGTCATAAAATTTGATCGGATCTTCATCTAAGTCACAACAATAGACAAACACAGTGTGCTTTAGTGTTTTACGTATCCAAAGGGTTCACATACTTTTTCTTGCCACATTAGATGCCTTCTATCTAGCTTCTGATGGCCTAGCCAATGCCTGACTTAGCTAGCTGCATTTATCTCCCCAGAGATGACCAAAGAAAAATACCTGATAGGCTCTTTTTTTCTCTTCAGTTCCTTTCCAACAAACACTGAAGAGATTAAATCAGAATATCATTGAAAATAATAATATAAGTAGAATACCATTAACATATTATTGAAAAGATGAAAGAGAAATTAAAACGAAATGTATATTTAAAACTACAACAATTATTGTATAAATCCTTAGCCCTTCTCTGAAAGTATAGAAGGCCCTCATTGTTCCCCTCTGTGTTTGGGTTAGTACTAATTTGTAGAGTGGCTCTCCATTTTCCATCAGCATGCATTTTTTCACCATTCTGAATGTCTAAAGAATCCATATGTTCTTCTGAAATATGAACACAGAAATATTGGACATTTTTAACTGTTATTATGGTGCCATAAGCAAAGAAGAAAATGCCCACCCAGAAGCGGCGCTCCTAGTGGCCGGAGACTTTAATGCAGGCAAACTTAAATCAGTTTTACCAGCATGTCACATGTGCAACCAGGGGGGGAAAAAATCCTAGACCACTTTTGCTCCACAAACAGAGATGCATGCAAAGCTCTCCACCGCCCTCTATTTGGCAAATCTGACCACAAGGTCCTAAACAATATCATAACCGCCATCGATAAAAGACAGTACTGTGCAGCCGTCTTCATCGACCTGGCCAAGGCTTTCGACTCTGTCAATCACCACATTCTTATCGGCAGACTCAATAGCCTTTGCTTCTCAAATGACTGCCTCGCCTGGTTCACCAACTACTTCTCAGACAGAGTTCAGTGTGTCAAATCGGAGGGCCTGTTGTCCAGGCCTCTGGCAGTCTCTATAGGAGTGCCAAAGGGTTCAATTCTCGGGCCGACTCTTTTCCTTGTATATATCAATGATGTCGCTCTTGCTGCTGGTGATTCTCTGATCCAGCTCTACGCAGGCAACACCATTCTGTATACATCTGGCCCTTCTTTGGACACTGTGCTAACAAACCCTCCAAACGAGCTTCAACGCCATACAACTCTCCTTCCGTGGCCTCCAACTGCTTTTAAATGCTAGTAAAACTAAGTGCATGCCCTTCAACCGATTGCTGCTCATACCCTTCCGCCCGACTAGCATCACTACTCTGGACGGTTCTGACCTAGAATATGTGGACAACTACAAATACTTAGGTGTCTGGTTAGACTGTAAACTCTCCTTCCAGACTCACATTAAGCATCTCCAATCCAAAATTAAATCTATAATCAGCTTCCTATTTCGCAACAAAGCCTCCTTCACTCATGCTGCCAAACACTGCCCTCGTAAAACTGACTATCCTACCAATCCTTGACTTCGGCAATGTCATTTACAACATAGCCCCCAACACTCTACTCAGCAAACTGGATGTTGTCTATCACAGTGCCATCTGCTTTGTCACCAAAGCAATTTTTCGTAGCCACCGTGCTTCTACACCTGCATTGCTTGCTGTTTGGGGTTTTAGGCTGGGTTTCTGTACAGCACTTTGAGATATCAGCTGATGTAAGAAGGGCTTTATAAACACAATTGATTTGATTTGAAATTTGATAGACTACCCACCACTGCGACCTGCATGCTCTCATTGGCTGGCCCTCACTACATATTCGTCGCCAAACCCACTGGCTCCAGGTCATCTATACGTCTTTGCTAGGTAGAGCCCTGCCTTATCTCAGCTCACTGGTCACCATAGCAACACCCACCCATAGCACGCGCTCCAGCAGATATCTTTCACTGGTCATCCCCAAAGCCAACACTTTCTTGGACGCCTTTCCTTCCAGTTCTCTGCTGCCAATGACTGGAACGAATTGCAAAAATCCCTGAAGCTGGAGTCTTATATCTCCCTCTCTAACTTTAAGCATCAGCTGTCCGAGCAGCTTACCGAATACTCTACCTGTTCACAGCCAATCTGTAAATAGCACACCCAACTACCTCATCCCCATATTATTACTTTCCCTCTTGCTCTTTTGCACCCCAGTGTCTCTAATTGCACATCATCATCTGCACATCTATCACTCCAGTGTTAATGCTAAATAGTAATTATTTCTCCTCTATGGCCTATTTATTGCCTACCGCCCTACTCATCTACATTTGCACACACTGTACATAGATTTAAAAATATATATATATTGTGTTATTGACTGTACGTTTGTTTATGTGTAACTGTGTTGTTGTTTTTGTCGCACTGCTTTGCTTTATCTTGGCCAGGTTGCAGTTGTAAATGATAACTTGTTCTCAAATGGCCTACCTGGTTAAATAAAGGTAAAATAAAACAAATAAAATAATTATTCTATCCTCCTGATTCCTGCTTACAAGCCAAAACTACTGACTCGCTCAATAAGGAAGTGGTCAGATGACGTGGCTGCTACACTACAGGACTGTTTTGCTAGCACAGACTGGAATATGTTCCGGGATTCATCCAATGGCATTGAGGAATACACCACCTCAGTCATCAGCTTCATCAATAAGTGCATCGATGACATCGTCCCCACAGTGACAGTGTGTACATATCCCAACCAGAAACCATGAATTACAGGCAACATCCGCATCAAGCTAAAGGCTAGAGCTGCCGCTTTTAAGGAGGGAGACTAATCCGGACGCTTATAAGAAATCCTGCTATGCCCTCAGATGAGCCATCAAACAAGCAAAGGGTCAATACAGGATTAAGATTGAATCCTACTACACCGGCTCTGATGCTCGTCGGATGTGGCAGGGCTTGAAAACTATTACGGACTACAAAGGGAAACCCAGATGCAAGCTGCCCAGTGACGCGAGCCTACCAGAGGAGCTAAATGTCTTTTATGCTCGTTTCGAGGCAAGCAACACTGAAGCATGCACGAGAGCACCAGCTGTTCTGGATGACTGTGTGATAACGTTATCGGTAGCCAATGTAAACATAACCTTTAAACAGGTCAACATTCAGAATGGATTACCAGGACGTGTACTCAAAGCATGCGCAGACCAACTGTCAAGTGTCTTCACTGACATTTTCTACCTCTCCCTAACAGAGTCTGTAATACCTACATGTTTCAAGCAGACCACCATAGTCCCTGTGCCCAAGGAAGCGAAGGTAACCTACCTAATTGATTACCGCCCTGTGGCACTCACGTCGGTGGCCATGAAGTGCTTTGAAAGACTGGTCATGGCTCACATCAACAGCATCCTCCCGGACACCCTAGACCCACTCCAATTCGCATACCGCCCCAACTGATCCACAATCTCAATTGCACTCCACACCTCACTTTCTCACCTGGACAAAAGGAACACCTATGTGAGAATGCTGTTCATCGACTACAGCTCAGCGTTCAACACCATAGTGCCCACGAAGCTCATCACTAAGCTAAGGACTCTGGGACTAAACACTTCCCTCTGCAACTGGATCCTAGACTTCCTGACGGGCCGCCCCCAGGTGGTAAGAGTAGGCAACAACACGTCTGCCACGCTGATCCTTAACACTGGGGTCCCTCAGGGGTGTGTACTTAGTCCCATCCTGTATTCCCTGTTCACCCACGACTGCATGGCCAAACACGACTCCAACACCATCGTTAAGTTTGCTGATGACACAACAGTGGTAGGCCTGATCACCGACAATGATAGGGAGGAGGTCAAAGAACTGCTGGTAGTGTGGTGCCAGGACAACAACCTCTCTCTCAATGGGACCAAGACAAAGGAGCTGATCGTAGACTACAGGAAAAGGCGTGCCGGACAGTCCCCCATTAATGTCGATGGGGCTGTAGTGGAGTGGGTCGAGAGTTGGAGTCCACATCACCAACAAACTATCATGATCCAAACATACCAAGACAGTCGTGAAGAGGTCACGACAAAACCTTTTCCCCCTCAGGAGACTGAAAAGATTTGGCATGGGTCCCCAGATCCTCAAAAGGTTCTACAGCTGCACCATCGAGAGCATCCTGACCGGTTGCATCACCGCCTGTTATCGCAACTACTCGGCATCTGACCATAAGGCGCTACAGAGGGTAGTGCGAACGGTCCAGTACATCACAGGGGCCAAGCTTTCTGCCATCCAGGACCTATAAAATAGGCGGTGTCAGAGGAAAGCCCAGAACATTTTCAGAGACTCCAGTCACCCAAGTTATAGACTGTTTTCTCTGCTACCGCACGGCAAGCGGTACCGGAGCGCCATGTCTAGGGGAAAAAAGTATCCTCAACAGCTTCTACTCCCAAGCCATTAGACTGCTGAACAATTCATAAAAATCGCCACCGGACAATTTACATTGACACCCCCCCCCCTCCCATCCCCTTGTACACTGCTGCTAGTGTTTGTTTGTTACCTATGCATTGTCACTTCGCCTCCACCTACATGTACTGATTCCCTCAAATAGCCTGTATCCCTGCACACTGACTCGGTACCAGTGCCCCCTGTATATAGCCTCGGTATAATTATTCTTATTGTGTTAATTTTTATTATTACTTTTTATTGTAGCCTACTTGGTAAATATTTTCTTCTCCTTGAAATGCACTGTTGGTTAAGGGCTTGTAAGTAAGCATTTCACGGTAAAGTCTACACTTGTTGTATTCGGCACATATGGCAAATAAAGTTTGATTTGATTTGAAAGTGAAGCATGGTGGTGGCAGCATCATGCTGTGGGGATGTTTTTCAGTGGCAGGGAATGGGAGACTAGTCAGGATCAAGGGAAAGATGAACGGAACAAAGCACAGAGAGATCCTTGATGAAAACCTGCTCAGGATCTGGGGGCAAAAGTTCACCTTCCAACAGGATTACAACCCTAAGCACACAGCCAAGACGATGCAGGAGTGGCTTCGGGACAAGTGTCTGAATGTCCTTGAGTGACCCAGCCAGAGCCTGGACATGAACCCAATCTAACATTTCTGGAGAGACCTGAAAATAGCTGTGCAGCGACGCTCCCCATCCAACCTGACAGAGCTTGAGAGGATCTGCAGAGAAGAATCTCCCCCAATACAGATGTGCCAATTTTTTTTCACCTTTATTTAACTAGGCAAGTCAGTTAGTAAGAACACATTCTTATTTTCAATGACAGCCTAGGAACAGTGGGTTAACTGCCTTGTTCAGGGGCAGAATGACAGATTTTTACCTTGTCAGCTCTGGGATTTGAACCTTTCGGTTACTAGTCCTACACTCTAACCACTAGGCTACCCTGCCGCGTCATACCCAAGAAGACTCAAAGCTGTAATCGCTGCCAAAGTTTCTTCAACAAAGTACTGAGTAAACTGTCTGAATACTTATGTAAAAGTAATATTTCATTTTTTTTTGCAAACATTTATAAAACCCTGTTTTTGCTTTGTCATTATGAGGTATTTTGTTAGATTGACGAGGGAGAGAAATCAATTTAATACATTTTAGAATAAGGCTGTAATGTAACAAAATGTGGAAAAAGTCAAGGGTTCTGAATACTTTCCGAAGGCACTGTATATAGAGAGGGAGAGGGAGGGGGGAGACAGAGATAGGGAGGGAGGGAGGATGGCACTAGACTAATAACGTAAATTCCTCAAGGTTTATCAGATAATGTTGAATGTTATAGTAATGGAACCCGGACTGAGGCTGCCATGATAGTGGAGCAGCAACAGTATTATAAACCAATCACTGCACTGCAAATACATTTCAACCTATGTGATACACATACATTTATATTGTGCATTGCTTTACTGTCCGTGTACTTGGAGAGAAAAGGTATCAACAATAGATACGACATAAGGTCTATGATGTGATAATACTGTATGAACCAAACTGCAGGAACATAGGCAAGGAGAACATTCCTCAGTCAAATTGCTTCGGGCTAGGGGCATATCGTGTCAAAGTTTGTATAAGCCTTAATGACAACAATAGAATAGTTTCGCAAAAGAACAGGAAAGTTTTTAGTCATTAGGCAGTCAGCCAGGCAGTCCGTTGTATTCACTGAATATTCTTCAGCAATCTCTCTCCAGGGTACAATACATATTTATTTGAAAATTATTAGCAACAAAGATTCTCATGCCTTTTAAAGCGAAAGAGAGAATAACAGAGCCTGTATTCATCCTTTTTATTGTCTGTTGTGGATATATTATATTTAGGAAGTAAATGTGTCATCTAACGGTTGCAATGTATTAGTATCTCAAAGGTACTGGTGTTTAGAGCCAGTGGGTTTGGGTTAGTAATATAACACTTTGCAATGTTTAGACATGGTTAAAAATAGATCGATATGGCATAAACCATAGCGTTGATATGAATTAGGTAATGGATAATATACAGTAGCATGGCTACTTACACTGAGTGTACAAAACATTAGGAACAACTTTCTAATTTTGAGTTACGTACACCCCCTTTTGCCCTCAGAACAGTGTCAATTTTTCAGGCCATGGACTCTATGTGTTGAAAGCGTTCCACAGGGATGCTGGCCCATGTTGACTCCAGTGCTTGATGTCCTTTGCGTAGTGGATCATTCTTGATACACACAGGAAACGGTTGAGTTTGAAAAGCCCAGCAGCGTTGCAGTTCTTAACACACCCAAACAGGTGTGCCTGGCACCTACTACCACACCCTGTTCAAAGGCACACGTATTTTACCTTGCCCATTCACCCCCTGAATGGCGCACATAAACAATCCATGTCTCAATTGTCTCAAGGTTTAAAAATTATAATTGAACCTGTTTCCTACCCTTCATCTACACTGATTGAAGTGTATTTAACAGGTGACATCAGTAAGGGATCATAGCTTTCACCTGGTCAGTCTATGTCATGGAAAGAGCAGGTGGTCCTAATGTTTTTTACACTCAGTACCTTCAGAAAGTATTCACACCCCTTAACTTTTTACAAATTGTGTTGTGTTACAGCCTTAATTTCAAATGGATTACATTTAGATGTTGTTTCACTGATCTACCCATAATACCCCATAATGTCAAAGTGGAATTATGTTTTTAGGAACTTGTACAAATTGATAAAAAATGAAAAGGTGAAATGTCAATAAGTATTCAACCCCTTTGTTATGGCAAGCCTAAATAACTTTAAAATATAACAAGTCAGATAATAAATTGCATGGACTAACTTTCTATGCAATAATGGTGTTTAACATGATTTTGGAATGACTACCCTAGCCAATTACGGCTAACTTACAGTCACGTCAAACAGTGCAGACAGAATAACAACAGTAGCTGCATTTGTTTTCTAGTGACTTTTATTTGGATATTTCCATAACAATGAGCTAATGAGGCACGATTTCGCCTGGCATAGAAAATGTGTTCACTCATCAGGACACTGTTGTTCAGAGGAGCTAGCCAACAACACAGCTACAGTCACACAATCACTTCAAACTGAAGCTGGAAAGAAAATAAATGAATGCCAGCTGATTCATGTGCTCAACCTGCTCCACTACAGCCCCGTCATCCTTTTCCCGTAGTACACAATCATCTCCTTTGTCTTAATCACGTTGAGGGAGCGGTTGTTATCCTTGCACCACACAGTCATGTCTCTGACCTCCTCCCTATAGGCTGTCTCGTCTTTGTCGGTGATCAGGCCCTACCACTGTTGTGTCATCGGCAAACTTAATGATGGTGTTGGAGTGTGCTTGGCCGTGCAGTCATGAGTGAACCGGGAGTACATAAGGGTACTGAGCACACACCACTGAGGGGCCCTGTGTTGAGGATCAGGGTGGTGGATGTGTTGTTACCTACCCTTACCACCTGGAGGCGGCCCGTCAGGAAGTCTAGGATCCAGATGCAGAGGGAGGTGTTCAGTCCCAGGGTCCTTAGCTTAGTGATGAGCTTTGAGGGCACTATGTTGTTGTATCCTGAGCTGTAGTCAATGAATAGCATTCTCACATAGGAGTTACTTTTGTCCAGGTGTGAAAGGGCCGTGTCGAGTGCAATAGAGATTGCATCATCTGTGGATCTGTTGTGGCGGTATGCCAATTGAAGCGGGTCTAGGGTTTCTGGGATAATGGTGTTGATGTGATACTTGACCAGCTTTTCAAAGCACTTCATGGCTACAGGTTGGTAGTCATTTAGTCAGGTTACTGTAGTGTTCTTGGGCACAGGGACTATGGTGGTCTGCTTGAAACATGTTGGTATTACAGACTTAGACAGGGAGAGGTTGAACATGTCAGCAAAGACACTTGCCAGTTGGTCAGCACATGCTCAGAGTACACGTCCTGGCAATCTGTCTGGCCCTGCAGCCTTGTGAATGTTGACCTATTTATAGGTCTTACTCACATCGGCTGCGGAGAGCGTGATCACACAGTCATCCGGAACATTTTATGCTCTCATGCATGTTTCAGTGTTACTTGCCTCGAAGCGAGCATAGATGTAATTTAGCTCGTCTGACCACTTTTTTATTGACCGAGTCACTGGTGCTTCCTGCTTTCATTTTCGCTTGTAAGCAGGAATCAGGAGGATAGAATTATGGTCAGATTTACCAAGTGGAGGGCGAGGGAGAGCTTTATAAGCGTCTCTGTGTATGGAGTAAATATGTCACCAATTATCATTCCAAAAGGAATATATTTTACCTAATGGTGGAGCTGTAAACATTTGCAACCTCCCATAGAAACATAGCCATTTTATAAGTGCAGGGCTTGTGTAATGTGCCTTGAGTTCATTTTTCATCTTACAGGAATGAGGTACAGTGAACGGCCAGTTTATTAGATACACCACCAATGCCAGTTACTGTTTGATTGAACGTTAGAAAACGAGTGGCCTAAACAACTTTGAGTGTGGTACAGTATGATCGTCTGTGCCAGGCACGCCGGATCCAGTATCGCAGAAACATGGGCTTTCCACGCACAAGAGTGTCTAGGGTTTCCCATGAATGTTGCGACAAACAAAAACGTCCAGTCAGCGGCAGGACTGTGGGAGAAAACAGCTTGTTGATGACAGGTCGAAGGAGAATGGCAAGAAGGGTGCAAGCTAACAGGCGGGCCAAAAAGAGACAAATAACAGAGCAGTACAACAGTGGTGTGCAGAACGGTTATCTCGGAACACACAACTCGTTGATCCTTGTCATGGATGAACTATTGCAGCAAACATCCACACCCGGTTCCACTCCTATCAGCTAAAAACAAAAAAGAAGCAGCTGCAGTGGGCACATAATCACCAACACTGGACAATTGAGGAGTGGAAAAACATTGCCTGGAACATGACAGCAACTTCAGTTTACTTGAGTGACCTGCGCAGTCCCCAGACCTCAACCCAATAAAGAAACTATGGGATGAGATGGAACGGGCTGTTCGCAGCATGAATGTACCGCAACTGTGTGATGCCATCGTGTCAGCATGGACCAACATCCCTGTGGAACATTTCTGACACCTTGTAGAATGCACTGAATAATTCAGGCTGTTCTGGAGGCGAAGGGGGATCCGACCCGGTACTAGATGGGTGTACCTAATAAACTGGCCGGTGAGTGGAGTGTACATATGAGGAGAACGCTGAAGTTGTATCCTTTTCGCTGATGTAATCAGATCTCATATCTGATTCCAAGTTTATCCACTAGAAGATAATATGACTTAATATGACATAAACTGACCATTTGAAACCAGATGGGTCTGGATTGATCTGGTCTGGGTAGTACCTCACTGTGCGAAAATGAATCTTAATCAGCCTGACATCTTAAAATGACCCTAACAATCGGGACTTCTGAGTTATCAAATTGTTTTGAAAATAACAGGCAGGCAAGGAAACTTCAAACATATTTTCCCATACATTTTTCCCATTGGAAACCAGTGAGATAGATCAACAGTGCATATGGAGGATGCATTCAAGGTAATATCATATTAAATGTGGATTGAAAACAACTGCTTTTCATTACGAGGACCACCAGGGTTGACCCTTTCCATGCATACAAAGATTTTGCACTTTTGGTGATCTGACATAAATTGCATAGTCTCTTAATATGACAATAGTGCATGACAGTGGCATGGGCATTCTTATGAAATCGCCAGCAGTAAGATGTGAGCTTGATTTCCAGAAAGACAAGTGCTGTATCATTCGAATGATATGTCACTTTCTATTTTCTGACCAAAATTGAGGGAATGGGTACCACTTTAGCTCTGTGGACCAGGTACCGGGGCCAAAACAATCGCTCAGAGTTAAACAAGTTAATATTAGTTTTTATTAAAAAATATTCCTAATGTCTAGTATATAATTCTGTAATTAGGTATAATGCTAGTAATAGCCTAAATACATTCCAATTCACGTCATGTCATGATGTTCAGCGCTTCAAGCCAAGCCTCCTCCATGTCCACCCATCTCTCTCGCTCTCTCCCCGCCGGTGAAATTTCAGTCACCATCTCGATCCTGCACTTATCTGGCCAATCAAACATGTAAACAACAGCTTACTTATTCCAAGCTTCTCTATCCGTGATAATGGGTCGAGTAAATAAACAAATAAAAAAAGGGCATGCCTAGTCAGTTGCACAACTGAATGCATTCAACCGAAATGTGTCTTCTGCATTTCATCCAAATCCTCTGAATCAGATAACTATTTTGTTGAGTTCAAAGATTTAGAAAATGAACAGTTCAGAACTTTATTTTCTGGTCAGAACACTGGAATGTACGTGTGTGTAGAGGTGTCCTACATGGAGGTATCTTACTGTGTGCTAGTAGTTTTAACAGACAGCTCGGTACATTCAGCTTGTCAACACTTCTTACAAAAACAAGTAGTGATGAAGTCAACCCCTCTTCCACATTGAAGTCAACCCCTCTTCCACGCTCCCTTTGTACTTTTAAGGGCCAGCCGTGCTGCTCTGTTCTGAGCCAATTGTAATTTTCCTAAGTCCCCCTTTGTGGGACCTGACCATACTAATGAACAGTAGTCCAGGTACGACAAAACTAGGGCCTGTAGGACCTGCTTTGTTGATAGTGTTGTTAAGAAGGCAGAGCAGTGCTTTATTATGGACAGCCTTCTACCCATCTTAGTTACTGCTGTATCAATATGTTTTGACCATGACAGCTTACAATCCAGGGTTACTCCAAGTAGTTTAGTCACCTCAACTTAATCAATTTCCACATTATTCATTACAAGATTTAGTTAAGGTTTTGGATTTAGTGAAAGATTTGTACCAAATACAATGCTTTTCATTTTTGAAAAATATAGGACTAACATACACCCATTCTGACACTAACTGCAACTTTTTGTTAAGTGTTGAAGTAATGTCAGTCACTGTAGTAGCTGACAAGTATAGGGTTAATACATCCATATACATAGACACACTGGCAAACAGCCAAACAGCTACCCTGGGGAATTCCTGATTCTACCTGGATTATGTTGGAGAGGCTTCCATGAAAGAACACCCTATGTGTTCTGTTAGACAGGTAACTCTTTATCCACAATATAGCAGGGGATGTAAAGCCATAACACATACGTTTTTCCAGCAGCAGACTATGATCAATAATGTCAAAAGCCGCACTGAAGTCTAACAAAGCAGCCCCCACAATCTTTTTATTGTCAATTTATCAATAATCAGTCATTTGTGTAAGTGCTGTGCTTGTGGAATGTCTTCCCTATAAGCATGCTGAAAGTCTGTGGTCAATTTGTTTACTGTAAAATAGCATTGTATCTGGTTAAACACAATTTTTTCAAAAGGTTTACTAAGTGTTGGTAACAGGCTGATTGGTCGGCTATTTGAGCCAGTAAAGTGGGCTTTACTATTCTTGGGAAGTGGAATGACTTTTGCTTCCCTCCAGGCCTGAGGGCACACACTTTCTACTAGGCTTAAATTTAAGATATAGGAGTGACAATATCGTCCGCAATTATCCTCAGTAATTTTTCATCCAGGTTGTCAGACCCCGGTAGCTTGTCATTGTTGTCTATAATAATTTGTTCACCTCTTCCACAATCACTTTAAGGAATTAGATATACTTGGATGTGAAGTGTCTGCATTTGTTACTGGCATGTCATGCCTAAATCTGTTAATCTTGCCAATGAAAAAATCAAGTAGTTGGCAATATCAGTGGGTTTTGTGATGAATGAGCCATCTGATTCAATAAATGATGCAGCCAAGTTTGCTTTCTTGCCCAAAATTTCCAAAGCTTTTTACTATCGTTCTTCATATAATTTATTTTTGTTTCATAGTATAGTTTATTTTTTATTGTTATTCATAGTCACATGACATCTCAATTTGCAGTACGTTTGCCAATCAGTTGAGCTGCCAGAATTCTTTGCCATTCCTTTTGCCTCATCCCTCTCAACCTTTCAACCTTTACCTTTCAATTTCTCATGAATAAAGGGGATTGAACTATTTTTACAGTAATTTTCTTAATGGGTGCATGCTTATTAGTAACTGGAATAATCCATTTCAGAAATGTGTCAACTGCAGCGTCTAGATTATTTACATAAACAACATAAGAGTCACTACAAAACTTATTGTGTGACCTCTTATACACTATATTTGGCCCAGCCTTTAGAACTTTGGTTTTCTTAGATATGGCCACTATATTGTGATCACTACATCCTATGGATTTGGATACAGTTTTAAAGCACATTTCTACCTTGGTAGGTTGCAGTGGTAGGTTGCAGTGGAGGATGCTAAGGGGAGGACGGCTCATAATAATGGCTGGAACGCAGCAAATGGAATGGCATTAAACAAATGGAAACTACTTTGTTGATGTATTTGATACCATTCCACTTATTCCGCTCCAGCCATTACCACAAGCCCATCCGCCCCAAATTAGTTGCCACGAACCAGGTTGCAGGCACTGGTTAGAGTTTTTCTTGAGTGGGCAGCTTGATGAAAGCCAGTCAATATTTATCTCACCCAGAAAATATACCTCTCTGTTGATATTACATACATAATCAAGCATTTCACGCATATTATCCAGATACTGATGTTAGCACTTGGTGGTCTACAGTAGCTTCCCACAAGAATGGGCTTTAGGTGAGGCAGATTTAACATGAGATCCTTTCTGAGCTTTACAGGAATGTGGTTCTGAATATAGACCGCAACACCGCCCCCATTGGCATTTCTGTCGTTTCGGTACATGTTATAACCATGTATTGCTACCACTGTATCATGAAAGTGAGTTTCATAGATAGTCAGAATATGAATATCATCTGTTACAAGCAAGTTATTGAATTCATGAACCTTGTTTTTTAAGCTACATATCTTAATATGGGCTATTTGTAGCACTTTTCTGGGTTGCTTCAATGTTTTTAATGCTTTACTGGGAAGCTTATCAGAAGTAGACTTGCTCATGTTATTTATATTGGAGCTGATAGTGCACTGTGAGCTGCACACGGTGGACTTCCTACTTGGGCAAAAATTTGCTAGCTAGGGAACTAACAACTGTAATGGTGTATTTAAGAGATAGCAAGTGCTCATTATATTTTCAATAAACATTTCAAGACGTAACAAAGTTACTTGTTGACAACAATCTAAGCCAACCCTGTCTGTTTTGCCCCATAGTTGCGCACGTGTCGGTTTTGCTGCTAAACAACCAAAGCATCTATTGTACCCCATCAATTTAAATGTATAGTGGACAGATTGGAGTGGCAGTAAGTCTTAAACCTTAAATGGTGGAGCATTTTGCCATGTCCTTTTGATTTGTTTTGCCTTATAGTCACTGCCAGTTTGGAAGCCTTTGTTAAGGCCTCTAGAAGTGGCGTTGCTATAAAACACCAAATATTCAAACACATTACCTACCAGCAAACCTGCTTGCACCAATCCCTTGTAATTACAGTAACATATAGTGAAATAAAGTGAAATACAAACCTCTCCCTTCAATGAATATTATTCATCCATTCATTCGGATTACGGTATTATTTACTTTTGTACAGTCAATTTTACGGTATTGTACTGTCTGTCATTACACAGTACTTGCTTTGATACTGTATTAATATTACAGTAGGTGTACTGTAATATGAACAACAGCATTTGCTTGTCACTTAGCTGCCTGTAAGCTACTGTCAAATTCACAGTAATGCCTTTACAGTGTGCATAAAACTTCCGTTTTTTTATTCAAGAAATGCTTTTTATGGGCACTACTTTATTACACTTTTTTTGTGTAAATATTGGAATATTCGCTTGAAAATCTTTCAACAAATTGATGGAAACCTAGCTTATGTGTTCCATTTCTATCTGTAACAAAGCGTGACACCACAGGTGAGCTAGAGTTCACATAAGAGCAGTTCTAGACCTTTTTGAGAACTCTATCCTCCACTTCAGCATTAGAGCTCTCAGCTCTATTATAGTACTCATTATAGTAATTCATTTGAACACACAGAGCAGAAACAGCAGCCTAACTATCCAGTATGATTCATAAACATAATTATTCCTCTCAAAATGTAATGATTACAGGGTAGCGTTCACAGGCTTGTTCACATGAACAAACAAAGACACGTTAGCCAACACGTTTGCATCGTTTTAATGCAGCTGGCTGCCTCACTGCATAAACTGCATTCCACCATGCTTTTCATACTAAAGAGAGACAATTAGTGTGGAGACAGTAAGAGATGTTCCTGTATATGTGTAAGAGTGCAATGGTATGGTCTCTATTAATCAACCCACACGGTCAGATACATGTTTAGAACGTTTAAAACCTTGTTCGGTTGAATTGTGAGGAAATCTCCTCCAGGATCCATGGCCTCAGGGTAGACTGGGTTCTGTAACTGTTACGTCCATCGTTGGAAGGAGACCAAGGTGCAGCGTGATAGGCGTACATTTTTCTTTATTTTCAAATGACACCAAAAAAACACGAAATGAACGTAAAGCTCTGTAGCGCTAAACAGCAACTATACAAAGACAAGATCCCACAAAATCCAAAAGGAAACTGACAACTTATATCTGATTCCCAATCAGAGACAACAATAGACAGCTGCCTCCGATTGGGAATCAAACACACCAACATAGAAACAGAAAACCTAGAATGCCCACCCTAATCACCCCCTGACCTAACCAAATAGAGAAAAAAAAGGCTCTCTAAGGGCAGGGCGTGACAGTAACCTTGACGGTGTGTCTGCATTTTGATTTATTCTTCTTGGCTTGTATCGGATATCAAAATCAAACTCAGCCAGCTGTGCAGCCCATCTCTCTTCAACGGCACTCATGTTAGCACTGTCTATACTTGAAATGATTGTGATCTGTGTAAGCCACAAACTTTGAGTGTGACTGGTACTCCCTGAATGTATCAGTCACAGCCCATTTAAGGGCAAGAAGTTTGAATGCACTGTAGTGCTTGACGTTCCGTTCTGATCTGTGGAGTCCCCGACTGGCGTACGTTAGTACTTTATCTACTCCATTTTGATGTTGACTTAACACAGCACCCAGGCCATTGAAGCTTGCATCTGTGGTCAAGATAAATGGCTCTGTGAAGTCCAGGTATGCCAAGATAGGCGCTGTGGTAAGTTTACCTTAGAGTTCGTCGAACGCCTGCTGACAGGCCGCATCCCATTGGAAGGGGAGTGCCTCTTTGTTCTTCTTTGGTTTTCCCACCAGCCCATACAGGAGAGCTGCAATCCAAGAAAAGTTGGACAAAATTTCAGTAATAGCTAATGAATCCCAAAGCCAGGTGGATATCAATAGGGCATTTCGGAGTGGGCCAGTCTCTTACCACTGTGTTTTTTCCTTCATCGACACAGACACCCTTGGCTGAGATGATGTGTCCCAGGAACTGCACATCTTGCTTCACAAGATGGCATTTGCTTGGTTTAAGTTTCAGACCACACTCTCCAAGCTTCAAGAACACTGTACCAAGCCTTTCGAAGTGTCTCAAAGTCACTGGAGAAAACCAAGATATCCTTGAACAGCATCTCAAGCAGGTGATCACCCATCGCTGACTCCATTAACATTTGGAAGGTCACTGGAGCATTTGACAATCCAAAAGTCATCCTGGTCCACTCGAATAAGCCAAACATGGAGGTGACTGCAGTCTTGACCTGGTCACTTGAATCCATTGCAACTTGGAAATACCCAGAAGTAAGGTCAAGGGTGGAGGATAGCTTAGCCAAGAACATTCAACGAATCTTCAAACCTTGGTAAGGGCTAGGCATCCTTGCATGTGACACTGTTCAATCCACGATGGTCACAGCAAAACCTTACACTGCCGTCCTTCTTCTTAACGATCACTGCAGGTAATGCCCATAGGCCATAGCTCCAATTTGAGAATTACCTACGCCACAAGGTCCATTACATGTTTTTTAACTTCTCTAGGGTACGTGAGACGGTAGCGTCCCACCTCTTCAACAGCCAGTGAAACTGCTGGGCGCCAAATTCAAACACAGAAATACTCATTATAAAAATTCAGAAAACAAAACATATTTTACATAGGTTTAAAGATTAACCACGATGTCAGATTTTAAAAATGCTTTACGGCGAAAGCATACCTTACGATTATTTGAGAACATAGCCCACTAGACAAATCATTAAACAGTTACACAAGTCAGAAATAGAGATACAATTAATCCCTTACCTTTGATGATCTTCATTTGGTTGCACTCAGCAGAAATTAATTTACTCAATAAATGTTCCTTTTGTTTCTTTCATCACATTCCTAGTGGGTCAGAAGATTACATACACTGAATTAGTATTTGGTAGCATTGCCATTAAATTGTTTAACTTGTGTCAAACGTTTTGGGTATCCTTCCACAAGATTCTCACAATAAGTTGGGTGAATTTTGGCCCATTCCTCCTGACAAAGCTAGTGTAACTGAGTCAGGTTTGTAGGCCTTCTAGCTCGCACACGCTTTTTCAGTTATGTCCACAAATTTTCTACAGGATGGGGTCAGGGCTTTGATGGCCACTCCAATACCTTGACTTTGTTTTCCTAAAGCTATTTTGCCACAACTTTGGAAGTATGCTTGGGGTCATTGACGATTTGGAAGACCCATTTGCGAGCAAGCTTTAACTTCCTCACTGATGTCTTGAGATGTTGCTTCAATATATACACATAATTTTCCTACCTCATGATGCCATCTATTTTGTGAAGTACACCAGTCCCTCCTGCAGCAAGGCACCCCCACAACATGATGCTGCCACCCGCGTGCTTCACAGTTGGGATGGTGTACTTCGGCTTGCAAGCCTCCCCCTTTACCTCCAAACATAACGATGGTCATTATGGCCAAACAGTTCTATTTTTGTTTCATCAGACCAAAGGACATTTTTCCAAAAAGTATGATCTTTGTCCCCATGTGCATGTGCAGTTGCAAACCGTAGTCTGGCTTTTTTATGGCGGTTTTGGAGCAGTGGCTTCTTCCTTGCTGAGCGGCCTTTCAGGTTATGTCGATATAGGACTCGTTTTACTGTGGATATAGATACTTTTGTACCTGTTTCCTCCAGTATATTCACAAGGTCCTTTGCTGTTGTTCTGGGATTGATTTGCACTTTCCGCACCAAAGTACGTTCATCTCTAGGAGACAGAACCCATCTCCTTCCTGAGCGGTATGACGGCTGCGTGGTCCCATGGTGTTTATACTTGCGTACTATTGTTTGTACAGATGGACGTGGTACCTTGGGGGCGTTTGGAAATTGCTCCCAAGGATGAACCAGACTTGTGGATGTCTACAATTTCTTTTCTGAGGTCTTGGCTGATTTCTTTAGATTTTCCAATGATGTCAAGCAAAGAGGCACTGAGTTTGAAGGTAGGCCTTGAAATACATCCACAGGTACACCTTCAATTGATTGAATTTACAAACTGACAATCTGACAACGCTCTGAATTTATGAGTGCAGGCACTCCAGATTGAATTTAAGAACACACCCACAGTCGATATATGTCTAACTACTCATGTGTTATGCTAACTAGCTAGCAAGAGGTTGCGTACCAACAGCATCAACTTCCGGTAGAGAAGTAGAGAAGTCAAAGAGCAAGTATGCTAAACTGAAAGTTTGGTTAAACTACAATTAGGGTGTGGAAATGTTATGCCCCTTAGATATTAATTTAGAATCCGCCAATCCTCTTATGCTGTAGCCTACTCCCGACTGTCACCTTGTACAGCGCCATATTTTCCATTCCATCCTAACGGAAACCCTGAGGGTTTCGTTCTCTTGTGATTGTTAGTCCCACCTCCTCTGATTAAGCACGGTTTATTGGATCTTCCTTAGAACGTCTTGTTTCTGTTTACTGATTGACTGGGTCAGCCGAGAGACAATGATCTTTACCAATCAACTATCCCTTTTATGCAGTATGTGAAATGTGTCATTATGCATCTAATGAGGGCTCATTTGTAAGGCCCTCCAGGCAGATAACCGGAAGAATGAGTCAGTCTTGTTTGTCTAGTCAGCACCACTAGTGGCAAATTTATCTGAAACTCACTGACTGCAACACGCAGCAACCATCAAACTTTCCTATGTTTTATCAATACGATTAGGTCTACTTTAGATTCGTTTTGTGCTTTTATGAGTGTGAGACACCTCACAATCATTCCCAGTTGATACCATTTGCTAATGTTTCTTTGGAGGTTTGTGGGGGAAACTACATTGCATTTAACTTCTTACGGCTGAAATCCCGTTAACGGGATCGATATGACAAAAGCCAGTGAAAGTGCAGGGCGCCAAATTCAAACAACAGAAATCTCAGAATTAAAATTCCTCAAACATACAAGTATTATGCACCATTTTAAAGATAAACTTGTTGTTAATCCCACCACAGTGTCCGATTTCAAAAAGTCTTTACGACGAAAGCATACCATGCGATTATGTTAGGTCAGCACCTAGTCACAGAAAAACACAGCCATTTTTCCAGCGAAAGAGAGGAGTCACAAAAAGCAGAAATATAAATAAAATGAATCACTAACCTTTGATGAACTTCATCAGATGACACTCATAGGACTTCATGTTACACAATACATGTATGTTTTGTTTGATAAAGTTCATATTTATATCCAAAAATCTCAGTTTACATTGGCGCGTTATGTTCAGTAATGTTTTGCTTCCAAAACATCCGGTGATTTTGCAGAGAGCCACATCAATTTACAGACATACTCATAATAAACATTGATAAAAGATACAAGTGTTATGCATGGAATTATAGATATACTTCTCCTTAATGCAACCGCTGTGTCAGATTTCAAAAAAGCTTTACGGAAAAGCACACCATGCAATAATCTGAATACAGCACTCAAAGACCAAAACAAGCCATACAGATACCCGGCATGTTGTGGAGTCAACAGAAGTCAGAAGAAGCATTATAAATATTCACTTACCTTTGATGATCTTCATCAGAATGCACTCCCAGGAATCCCAGTTCCACAATAAATGTTTGTTTTGTTCGATAAAGTCCATAATTTATTTCCAAACACCTCCTTTTTGTTCGCATTTAGTTCACAAATCCAAATTCACGAAGCGCAGGCCAGACAAAGTCAAAAAGTTCCATTACAGTTCGTAGAAACATGTCAAACGATGTATAGAATCAATCTTTAGGATGTTTTTATCATAAATCTTCAATAATGTTTCAACCGGAGAATTCCTTTGTCTATAGAAAGGAAAAGGAACACAGCTACCTCTCACGTGCGCCCGCCTGACTGAGCTCATGGCATTCTGCCAGACCTCTTAGTCAATCAGCTCTTATTCTCTCCCCCTTCACAGTAGCAGCCTGAAACAAGGTTCTAAAGACTGTTGACATCTAGTTGAAGCCTTAGGAAGTGTAATATGACCCCATAGACACTGTATATTGGATAGGCAGACTTGAAAACCTATAAACCTCAGATTTCCCACTTCCTGGTTGGATCTTTTCTGAGGTTTTGTCCTGCCATATGAGTTCTGTTATACTCACAGACATCATTCAAACGGTTTTAGAAACTTCAGAGGGTTTTCTATCCATATCTACTAATAATATGCATATCTTAGCTTCTGGGCCTGAGTAGCAGGCAGTTTACTCTGGGCACCTTATTTATCCAAGCTACTCAATACCATCCAAGCTACTCCAGCCATTAGAAGATATTTATTAAGGTGCACTTTCGGTGTGAACAACAAAAATATGTATCTTTCAGATCGATAATGGATTACAGATGATTAAATACAAGGTTTTGAATCATTAACATCAGAAGCTAAGTTTGTTCATTAGAAAAATTGAAAATCTAAATTCTCCATGAATTTGACAGACCTATCCATATGTAACCTACAGTGTATTCTCTCTTATGCAACATATTTATTGGGCATATTATACTTTCAAATGCATTCATATCTTCAAGGCATTCCTACCAAACATGGGAGGGGATGAAGGTGGCTTGGGGGTGCGGAATCCTCTCATACAGTAGCTCAAAGGGAATTTCAAATCAACCTTAATACCGACAGCGTGCCAGTACATTATAGTGAGGCCTTGCATCTTAGTTTTTTATGTGCACTTAAATTAAGTGGCTGATGTAGTTGTTTTTGTTGTTGTTGTCATATCTATCTTTTGTAATGGAATGTTGTGTTCCCAGTTGCAAGACAAGTCTAATCACTTGGGAATTAAAAAGGGTGTACCACAGGGTTCGGTTATAGGACCATTGCTACTCTCTGTCTTTGTTATGATCTACCTTTCGTCTGTGCAACAAGCTTGTTTCTTAGTCTGAACGTTTGGACAGTTGTATCAGAGAACATTGTGTTGGTAATTTCTGTATTGCATATGGCAATTGTGCATCAAACGTGTGTAAGGAAAGACCATAGCAAGCATTATTATCATTACTGAAGCTTCTGGTATTTCATTGGTTTGTTGAGCTGCAATATTTGACAAATATACATGGATGTACTACACAAATGTAGCATGTGGGACCATGGGAGGTCTAGCAGTAGTGGCACTTTTTCAGGTTTTGGGCAATTTCTGCCAGCCTTTATAAGGGAAGTGGAAGTAAGCCATTTTAAGAACCATTTTACCTGTGAGCCTCCTGTGGTGCCATGTGTCAGCATTGTTTGTTGAATGAATATGTGTCTTCTTGAAGGTAGGCCTACACATTCATATGTATTATGCGTTCCGGAGTTCCAAATTAAGCAGCAGCAGCTGAAAAGATGAGCTCCTACAAATATTGAAATTTAAATGTTTTTTTAGAGTAAAGTACATCGAAAAAAAATCTAAAGAAAACTGCAAACTGAATAGGAGACCAAACAAGCAGCAAACAAAGAAGAAAGGCTTTTGAAAAAGTAACAATTTTTCATAAAATTATACCGTTTTCTTAGCTAGCTAAGTTGTTTACCTGTTGCTAGGCAGTTGCTAGGGACATTCCTGGAAGAAGCTAGCTAGCTAACAAGGAGTGTCTAGTTGGCAGAAGAGAAGAAGGGACAAAGAAGGGACAAAGTGGGACAAAATAAGGACAGAAGAAAAGGGAAAGGGGACATTAAGGTGAAGCAGTCCTCTAAAGACACAAAAGACAATAATACAAGAAACAACACTTCTATTGCCTCTCCCTCTACGATACGCACTTCCGGTTTGGTTTGGAGCGAGTAGTTGCATTCCGCTTTGCTCCACAGGTAGTATTACATTTCATTTCATTACAGTACAACAGTTTGATTTGTTTGATCTTAGCTGGCTACATAGCCGTCTTTGTATCCAAGATAATTGTGTAGTCTAGAGTAATTGTCGAGGTTACCTAGCCAGTTAGAGGTTACCTAGCCAGCTACACTTTCAAACAAAGTCAACAACGCAGCCACTGCTAGCTAGCCTATTTCACCAGCCAGCAGTACTATATCATTTTAGTCAATAAGATTTTTTGCAACGTAAGCTTAACTTTCTGAACATTCGAGACGTGTAGTCCACTTGTCATTCCAATCTCCTTTGCATTAGCGTAGCCTCTTCTGTAGCCTGTCAACTATGTGTCTGTCTATCCCTGTTCTCTCCTCTCTGCACAGACCATACAAACGCTTCACACCGCGTGGCCGCTGCTACTCTAACCTGGTGGTCCCAGCGCGCACGACCCACGTGGAGTTCCAGGTCTCAGGCAGCCTCTGGAACTGCCGATCTGCGGCCAACAAGGCAGAGTTCATCTCAGCCTATGCTTCCCTCCAGTCCCTCGACTTCTTGGCACTGACGGAAACATGGATTACCACTGATAACACTGCTACTTCTACTGCTCTCTCCTCGTCTGCCCACGTGTTCTCGCACACCCCGAGAGCTTCTGGTCAGCGGGGTGGTGGCACTGGGATCCTCATCTCTCCCAAGTGGACATTCTCTCTTTCTCCCCTGACCCATCTGTCTATCGCCTCCTTTGAATTCCATGCTGTCACAGTTACCAGCCCTTTCAAGCTTAACATCCTTATCATTTATCGCCCTCCAGGTTCCCTTGGAGAGTTCATCAATGAGCTTGACGCCCTGATAAGTTCCTTTCCTGAGGATGGCTCACCTCTCACAGTTCTGGGTGACTTTAACCTCCCCACGTCTACCTTTGACTCATTCCTCTCTGCCTCCTTCTTTCCACTCCTCTCCTCTTTTGACCTCACCCTCTCACCTTCCCCCCCTACTCACAAGGCAGGCAATACGCTTGACCTCATCTTTACTAGATGCTGTTCTTCCACTAATCTCATTGCAACTCCCCTCCAAGTCTCCGACCACTACCTTGTATCCTTTTCCCTCTCGCTCTCATCCAACACTTCCCACACTGCCCCTACTCGGATGGTATCGCGCCGTCCCAACCTTCGCTCTCTCTCCCCCGCTACTCTCTCCTCTTCCATCCTATCATCTCTTCCCTCTGCTCAAACCTTTTCCAACCTATCTCCTGATTCTGCCTCCTCAACCCTCCTCTCCTCCCTTTCTGCATCCTTTGACTCTCTATGTCCCCTATCCTCCAGGCCGGCTCGGTCCTCCCCTCCTGCTCCGTGGCTCGACGACTCATTGCGAGCTCACAGAACAGGGCTCCGGGCAGCCGAGCGGAAATGGAGGAAAACTCGCCTCCCTGCGGACCTGGCATCCTTTCACTCCCTCCTCTCTACATTCTCCTCTTCTGTCTCTGCTGCTAAAGCCAATTTCTACCACTCTAAATTCCAAGCATCTGCCTCTAACCCTAGGAAGCTCTTTGCCACCTTCTCCTCCCTCCTGAATCCTCCTCCCCCTCCTCCCCCCTCCTCCCTCTCTGCTGATGACTTCGTCAACCATTTTGAAAAGAAGGTCGACGACATCCGATCCTCGTTTGCTAAGTCAAACGACACCGCTGGTTCTGCTCACACTGCCCTACCCTGTGCTTTGACCTCTTTCTCCCCTCTCTCTCCAGATGAAATCTCGCGTCTTGTGACAGCCGGCCGCCCAACAACCTGCCCGCTTGACCCTATCCCCTCCTCTCTTCTCCAGACCATTTCCGGAGACCTTCTCCCTTACCTCACCTCGCTCATCAACTCATCCTTGACCGCTGGCTACGTCCCTTCCGTCTTCAAGAGAGCGAGAGTTGCACCCCTTCTGAAAAAACCTACACTCGATCCCTCCGATGTCAACAACTACAGACCAGTATCCCTTCTTTCTTTTCTCTCCAAAACTCTTGAACGTGCCGTCCTTGGCCAGCTCTCCTGCTATCTCTCTCAGAATGACCTTCTTGATCCAAATCAGTCAGGTTTCAAGACTAGTCATTCAACTGAGACTGCTCTTCTCTGTGTCACGGAGGCGCTCCGCACTGCTAAAGCTAACTCTCTCTCCTCTGCTCTCATCCTTCTAGACCTATCGGCTGCCTTTGATACTGTGAACCATCAGATCCTCCTCTCCACCCTCTCCGAGCTGGGCATCTCCGGCGCGGCCCACGCTTGGATTGCGTCCTACCTGACAGGTCGCTCCTACCAGGTGGCGTGGCGAGAATCTGTCTCCGCACCACGTGCTCTCACCACTGGTGTCCCCCAGGGCTCTGTTCTAGGCCCTCTCCTATTCTCGCTATACACCAAGTCACTTGGCTCTGTCATATCCTCACATGGTCTCTCCTATCATTGCTATGCAGACGACACACAATTAATCTTCTCCTTTCCCCCCTCTGATAACCAGGTGGTGAATCGCATCTCTGCATGTCTGGCAGACATATCAGTGTGGATGACGGATCACCACCTCAAGCTGAACCTCGGCAAGACGGAGCTGCTCTTCCTCCCGGGGAAGGACTGCCCGTTCCATGATCTCGCCATCACGGTTGACAACTCCATTGTGTCCTCCTCCCAGAGTGCTAAGAACCTTGGCGTGATCCTGGACAACACCCTGTCGTTCTCAACTAACATCAAGGCGGTGACCCGTTCCTGTAGGTTCATGCTCTACAACATTCGCAGAGTATATACGTTTTAATTGTTCCTATGAAACATTTGCAAGTTTGAATGGTGTCAATGGTCAAATGTATTAATGTTTTTTTGTCATGCCTTTCTTCTCTTTAGAAGTGAAATGCCAGCTGCTGTTCTTTGTTCTTATTACTGAAATAAAGTTGTAATTTGAAGATTTCCCCAATCAAATATTAGCAGAGTACCATTGCTCATCAGTTACATTCCAAATAAAAGCTTTTTTTGTATTTTGGTAGGCCTGTGTTGGGAACCTTACGTCTTAGCATTTTGGAGCTCCCCTTTGCTCCTGTGTAAACCAAGGAATGGCGTAGCACGGCTACTGTCTATCATTTCACACAATGACCCGGAATTGCTTCACGAGTTTAGAGAATACAGATATCTTTTTTTTTAAAGGTAGGGGCGTGGATCAGAAAACCAGTCTGTATCTGGTGTGACCACCATTTGCCTCATGCATTGCGACACATCTCCTTCGCATAGAGTTGATCAGGCTATTGATTGCGGCCTGTGGAATGTTGTCCCGCTCCTCTTCAATAGCCGTGTGAAGTTGCTGGATATTGGTGGGAACTGGAACACACGTTCGTACACGTCGATCCAGAGCAAAAATGCTCAATGGGTGACATGCAGGCCATGTAAGAACTGGGACATTTTCAGCTTCCAGGAATAGTGTACAGATCCTTGCGACATGGGGCCATGTATTATCATGCTGAAACATGAGGTGGTGGCGGCGGATGAATGGCAAGACAATGGGCCTCAGGATCTTGTCACGGTATCTCTGTGCATTCAAATTGCCATTGATAAAATACAATTGTGTTCGTTGTCTGTAGCTTATGCCTGTCCATACCATAACCCAACCGTGGGGCACTCTGTTCACAACACAAACATCAGCAAACCGCTCGCCCACACAACGCCATACATGCTGTCTGCCATCTGCCTGGTACAGTTCAAACCGGGATTCATCTGTGAAGAGAACACTTCTCCAGCATGCCAGTGGCCATCGAAGTTGAGCATTTGCACACTGAAGTTGGTTACGATGCCAAACTGCAGTCAGGTCAAGACCCTGGTGAGGGCAATGAGCACACAGATGAGCTCCCCTAACAGGGTTTCTGACAGTTTGTGAAGAAATTATTCAGTTGTGCAAACCCACAGTTTCATCAGCTGTCCGGGTGGCTAGTCTCAGACAATCCTGCAGGTGAAGAAGCCAAATGTGGAGGTCCTGGGCTAGCTTGGTTAGATGTGGTCTGCTGTTGTGAGGCCAGTTGGACGTACTGCCAAATTCTCTAAAATGGTGTTGGAGGCTACATGTGGTAGAGAAATGAACATTAAATTCTCTGGCAACAGTTCTGGTGGATATTCCTGCAGTCAGCATGCCAATTATGGCATTGTGTTGTGTGACAAAACTGCACATTTAAAAGTGGCCTTTTATTGTCCCCAGCACAAGGTGCACCTGTGTAATGATCATGCTGTTTAATCAGCTTCTTTATATGCCACACCTGTCTGGTGGATGGATTATATTTGCAAAGAAGAAATGCTCACAAACATGGATGTAAACAAAAGTGTGCAACACAATTTGAGAGAAATAATATTTTCTGTGATCTTTTATTTCAGCTCATGAAACATGGGACCAACACTTTGCATGTTGTGTTTATATTTTTGTTCAGTATAAAAAAAAAATGCCTAGTGTGATCAGGGTGAGATATGCTTCTACTGTACAGTATGTGTCATCACGACAGAATCCCAACTCCGAATGGAAAACTCACTGGTGACTAACCTGATTCATTCTGACAGCTTTCAGATTATCTTCTCATCACCCCCCCCCCAAAAAAAATAATAACTTGTAAAAAGAGAGGCTATGAATTTATAGAACTCCTTGATGTCAGCTGTCTTTGTGCATTGCAGAAAACACATTATGAGTTGCTAGTAAATCATCTGGTAAATCAACACACTTTCTTTTTAGAATGTGCTGAGTCTATCCATAAGCATAGGCATATTGACAGTGCTGACATTAGTTTGCCTATGCAGTAAATTGTGATTGATAGTCACATCAATCTGAAATGTCTTGAGGATGTTTGTTGGTAGCATGTTCTCTACAGTTAGACATTGCGAGGCCCAAAGGCCTATCCTTAATGACCTTTCGTTACTCGTATTACTTTTAGAAGCATGTCTCAAACTAACTGTTCTCAATAATTCATAGATTAAAAATATCCTATCATAATCCATGTAATCTGCCCCATAGCAAATTACTACCAGGGATGTTTTGCTTATGTAAAGATAGGCTTTTTAAAGACTAGTTTAATCCTAGCATGGTTTTAATAAAATTACGCAATTTATGTGCACATTAACATGATAGGCCAACACGTATACACAATTTACCCTGAAAATGGGGAGAAATCACGAACTGATTACTGAGTTTTGTAAAGTATTCTTAGTGTTTATTCGAGTGCTGTATACTGTCGTACTTTTTCAGTTCATGTCCTTTTGGTGACAGTAAAGCCTGATTCAGAGATGTGGCGTTGACTCATTCATTGTAAATAGGAGGAAACATCTCATGCTTCAACTGCCCCACGAACAAACATAAGAAAAGGAGGAGAAATTTAATGAGCAGATCCTAGAAAAATGTATGACATTTGGCACAATGAGGTCATGTCGTTCTCTTGGTCACCTATCATTGTGACAGACATTGATGAAGCACCAATGACCAATTCAATTCCTATTGTAACATTTCTTAAAATGGACATTCTATCCATGTTCTGATACAAATGTGTAACACAATATATTTGTTTGATAAAAAAAGAAAGATGTTTTTGTAAAAAAAAAAAAAGTATGCTAATTTTACGTTCATCCCAGTCCAACTTTCAAATCATTCAAGAAAAAAAATGTCATAGCCTTTGTTTTTGCCTCCACACCATGACATGCTATTATTTGTATCTTTCTTGCCTCTAGATTGCATTGTGTTAACATTTACCAAGCCAAGGCATTCTAAGGGTTAGTGTTTTTTTACTCTCTCCCTTTGTTTCCCAACTCCCCTTTCTGTGGTTTATCAGTGATTCTAATTAGTCTGTTCTCTTTCCCTCTGGGGATGAAAGAATTTACGGCTACGTTGAATTATACAATCCTACATGAAACAAACCAAAACAGTGCTGGGGAATATGAGTCAGACCCTATTTCAAAGAAAGTAAGCTCCAGGAAATTAACAAAATGAGAGTGCATGTATTGGGAAAACATCATTGTTAAGTCTTTTGGTAAATCCTTTAAACACTTAAATTCATGAATAGAGGGGTGAGCCTTGGATAACACTCTGCTGTCAATACCCTATTTTGAATGTAAATACAAATTAAACTGTAGAAAATTGTCTGAGTAAAAACAAGTTCCAGATGTATCTCCTTTCCCTTATGATGTATGAGGTCCCATATGAAAAAATACTATAGTATACTATGGTATAAATACTATAGTATTCACTGTAGTGTTTTTGCAGACTAATGTCAGCAAAAACCCTATTCAGTGTAGTATTTACTTTAGTATTGCGGACATGACTGTAGTATAGTGTATATATACTGTAGTAAAAAAAATGGTATATGCTATATTAATTACTACTGTTTTTTCAGACTGATGGTTCAGAGATTCTGCTCCTTTCTATAACCTGTAGGGAACATACTATATGGTCTATACTTGACATGTAGTTTTCTCACTTATGGGTGACAAGTATTGGGATATGGGGGAGGGGAATGTAAAAGGTATATACAAATTAAATACTGTGGTATATACTATAGTAATTACTGTAGTGCTTTTACAGACTGTAGTGTTTTTGCGGACATTTTTTACCTTTATTTAACTAGGCAAGTCAGTTAAGAACAAATTCTTATTTACAATGACAGCCTACTGGGGAACAGTGCCTTGTTCAGGGGCAAAACGACAGATTTTTTTATCTTGTCAGCTCGGGTTTTCCATCCAGCAACCTTTCGATTACTGGCCCAACGCTCTAACCACTAGACTACCTGCCGTATTACTACATTACTGTAGTATTTACTGTAGTGTTCTTGCAGTCTGTATACTGTAGTATTTACTGTAGTATTTTCCAGTATACTACAAATTTGGCTGACAATTTTTGTGACAACATCACGAAAATGAAGGCTGTGTGGTTTTATGATTCTGGACGGTCAGATAGTTAGCAACAATGACATGTGGTGAATCGTAGATGGCTCATTTCAACTCTTGTTATTGATACCATGTCTTGTTTTGAAGTGTTTTGACTAATTTGATGTGAATGCTAATATGGCAAAAATTCACTAGCTAGCTAACCAACAACTGTAACAATGTATTTGAGAGACAAGTGCTCATTGTGAAAATGTGTTTATGTTATGTGGAAACGAAATATAGTTTACATGTTGTCAACAATCTAAGCCAACCCAATCGGTTTTGCCCCATAGTTGTGCACAATTCGGTTTTGTTGCTAAACAACTGATGGGTTCGGATTTCTAAAGTTTGAATATTATTGTAATTTATTATTTTTTTTTTTACCCCTTTTTCTCCCTAATTATGTGGTGTCCAATTGGTAGTTAGTCTTGTCTCATCGCTGCAACTTCCGGACTCGGGAGAGGCGAAGGTTGAGAGACATGCGTTCCCCAGAAACACGACCCAACCAAGCAGCACTGCTTCTTGACCCAATGCCCACTTAACCCGGAAGCCAGTCACACCAATGTGTCAGAGGAAACACTGTACACCTGGCAAATGTGTCAACATGCATGTGCCCGGCCCACCACAGGAGTCACTAGAGCGCGATGGCACAAGAACATCCCTCCCGGCCAAACCCTCCCCTAACCTCGACGACGCTGGGCCAATTGTGTGCCGCCCCATGGGTCTCCCGGTCACGGCCAGCTGCGACAGAGCTTGGACTCAAACCGGTGTTTCTAGTGGCACAGCTATCAACTGCGATGCAGTACCAGTTGATAGCTGTGCCACTAGAAACACTGGCTCAAGTCCAAGCTCTGTCGCAGCCGGCCGTGACCGGGTCCACTCGGAAGGCCCAAATGTAAATGTTATTAATCATTAGTTATATCAGAGACATGAGTGGTGCCATAGTTTAGGGTCTACACCAGAAGTTAATGGTTATCTGTAGGAGGGATGTATATGGTAGAGGCAATTAAGCTTGGAATGTACTGAGTGAAGGAAAGACGATCACATCTTGGCAGGCACTGATAAGGGTGGAGAGCTGTGGATTAGTGAGGAAGGGGGCCGAGGTCAGGTCAGGTCACATTAAGGAAGAAGGAACAGTTTTAGTGCCCGTGTCACTTAATTTCCTGCCTAACAGAGATGTAATGTTTAGAGAGAAGGAGGAGATTCCACCCCAAATTGGCGTATACAGTTGAAGTCGGAAGTATACATACACTTAGGTTGGAGTCATTAAAACTTGTTTTTCAACCACTCCACAAATTTCTTGTTAACAAACTATAGTTTTGGAAAGTCGGTTAGGACATCTACTTTGTTCATGACACAAGTAATTTTTCCAACAATTGTTTACGGACAGATTAATTCACTTATAATTCACTGTATCACAATTGCAGTGGGTCAGAAGTTTACATACACTAAGTTGACTGTGCCTTTAAACAGCTTGGAAAATTCCAGAAAATTATGTAAATTTGAGTCAATTGGAGGTGTACCATGCTGGTCATTTATGAACATTTGAACATCTTGGCCATGTTCTGTTATAATCTCCACCCGGCACAGCCAGAAGAGGACTGGCCACCGCTCATAGCCTGGTTCCTCTCTAGGTTTCTTCCTAGGTTTTGGCCTTTCTAGGAAGTTTTTCCTAGCCACCGTGCTTCTACACCTGCATTGCTTGCTACTTGGGGTTTTAGGATGGGTTTCTGTACAGCACTTTGCATTATCAGCTGATGTAAGAAGGGCTATATAAATAAATTTGATTTGATTTACCTGTGGATGTATTTCAAGGCCTACCTTCAAACTCAGTGCCTCTTTGCTTAACATCATGGGATAAAAAAGAAAAATCAGCCAAGACCTCATGTAGACATCCACAAGTCTGGTTCATCCTTGGGAGCAATTTCCAAACACCTGAAGGTACGACGTTCATCTGTACAAACAATAGTGCGCAAGTATAAACACCATGGGACCACGCAGCCGTCACACCGCTCAGGAAGGAGACGCATTCTGTCTCCTAGAGATGAACGTACTTTGGTGCGAAAAGTGCAAATCAATCCCAGAACAACAACAAAGGACCTTGTGAAGATGCTGGAGGAAACATGTACAAAAGTATATCTATCCACAGTAAAACAAGTCCTATATCGACATAACCTGAAAGGCCACTCAGTAAGGAAGAAGCCACTGCTCCAAAACCGCCATTAAAAAGCCAGACTGCAGTTTGCAACTGTTAATGACCATCGTTATGTTTGGAGGAAAAAGGGGGAGGCTTGCAAGCCGAAGAACACCATCCCAAACATGAAGCACAGGGGTGGCAGCATCATTTTGTGGGGGTGCTTTGCTGCAGGAGGGACTGGTGCACTTCACAAAATAGATGGCATCATGAGGCAGGAAAATAATGTGGATATATTGAAGCAACATCTCAAGAAATCAGTCAGGAAGTTTAAGCTTGCTCGCAAATGGGTCTTCCAAATGGACAATGACCCCAAGCATACTTCCAAAGTTGTGGCAAAATGGCTTAAGGACAACAAAGTCAAGGTATTGGATTGGCCATCACAAAGCACTGACCTCAATCCTATAGAACATTTGTGGGCAGAACTGAAAAAGCGAGCAAGGAGGCCTACAAATCTGACTCAGTTACACCAGCTCTGTCAGGAGGAATGGGCCAAAAATCATCCAACTTACTATCGGAAGCTTGTGGAAGGCTACCCGAAACGTTTGACACAAGTTAAACAATTAAATGGCAATGCTACCAAATACTAATTGAGTGTATGAAACTTATGACCCACTGGGAATGTGATGAAAGAAATCAAAGCTGAAATAAATTAATCTCTCTACTATCATTTGGACATTTCACATTCTTAAAATAAAGTGGTGATCCTAACTGACCTAAGACAGGGATTTTTATTCGTATTAAATGTCAGGAATGTGAAAAACTGAGTTTAAATGTATTTGACTAAGGTGTATGTAAACTTCCGACTTCAACTGTATATACTACCACTGGTGGAACCATGTCTCTGTCTGTTCAGTTATTCAATCCTTTGGGGTGAAAAAACTTGGTTGAAGCTTTTATAGTGTCCGTTGAGTTCTTACTCTGATATTTAGAACCTAACACAACCAATTGTAAGCACTACACATGGTTGAGGGATACTACAGTGTGTAGTATAGTATTGTACAGTATACTACAGTTTACAACATAATTCTATAGTAAATACTATAGTTTTTGTTCATATGGGCGTGTCCCTGAAATGTCCCTGAGTTTGTCTATGACATTGGCCCAGAGTTTTTCCTGGTCAGGTCAGAACCATCCAGGAAATATCCAGTCCATTCACTTACCAGTGGTGATGTATCACACAGCCCTTCTCTGATCTTACCTGAGTCATTTCAGATCATTCAGCACCATTCATTCATAATACTGCTGCCTGTCATACATTGAAAGTTGCATAAAGGTGTTAAGCTAGCGAGGCTGGATACGGTTTTATCACTCCACAGGCGAGGCCTAGGGGGACCAGGTCTGTCTAATCGCACACATTCACGCCTCTGCAAGGCGAATTCACTATAGGAAAGCAAAAACGTTCTGACATGTGGTCACTGGGGATTTTTGATATACAGTGGGGCAAAAAAGTATTTAGTCAGCCACCAATTGTGCAAGTTCTCCCACTTAAACAGATGAGAGAGGCCTGTAATTTTCATCATAGGTACACTTCAACTATGACAGACAAAATGAGGAAAATAAATCCAGAAAATCACATTGTAGGATTTTTTATGAATTTATTTGCAAATTATGGTGGAAAATAAGTATTTGGTCACCTACAAACAAGCAAGATTTCTGGCTCTCACAGACCTGTAACTTCTTCTTTAAGAGGCTCCTCTGTCCTCCACTCGTTACCTGTATTAATGACTAAATACTTTTTTGCCCCACTGTATCTTAACAAAGGCTTTGCTTGTCTCCAGTGAAGACCTCTTGGTGTTACAGAGTTGGGCTTCAGGATGATATCTAAGTGGGCATTTCAGTTCTTGATGAGAGGTCTAATGCTTGTAAAGATAATGATAAGAGGTCTAATGCTTGTAAAGATAATGATAATGTTGGTAGCAAGTCATTAACCCAGACTCCCCTGATGGAGAATGACATCAATTAGAGGTGGGTGGGAGAAAAAACGACAATAAAATCACCATGACACAATGGACAGTACAAGTTGACACAAACCGGTTTTGACATGAATTAATACACCATAAGAAATATATGCTTTATTACCACACAATTCCATGAATTCAATCTTTGATACATAAAATGACTTTATAATATAAAAAAATGTAAGGGCTTTTATTTGCATGGACTGATGATGTTATGATACAGTATGAGTGTCAAAGGCCTGTTCTGTTTACAAACAACTAATTGGTGTGATCAGGAGTGTTTCTGTAGAATCGCCTTTCTCCATGGCTTGGTATTCACACCGGCTAAGACGCATCAGATCTGTGCTCTCATCTTTGTCTTTGTCATCATGTTAGAGGTGTCATATCCAGCACGGGGTGAAGAGAAGGATGAGACCATGCTAGACAAATCTCCAAATTAGCCTCCGTACTGTTTACAATTGTTGAGTATGCGCACTATGAGTATTAGGAACTGAACTGTTAAAAATGAATTTGAGGAATTGAGATTGTATTCAGTGTGTCAGTTCAGAACTTTTGCCAAATAAAACAAATGACATCCCATCTCGTGTGAGTGTAGAAACGGGACTGTTTGTAAGGTTACTTTGTAAGGAACGTGCCCTTATATTTACCCTCGGTCTTACACAGGGAGTAGAAAATAATTTCACTATCTTAAATAAATAAATAAAAAGTGGTGTTACCTTTTCACCCCCCAAAAATGTGTTTGGTCATGTTTTAGTTTTACCAGTTTTTCTAATTCAATCGACCTTCAGTTTGAAATCCCTGATGTGTCCTTCATTAGTCATTAACAGCTGCTTTCTTCTCTCTGGAGATGGTCGGATCGTTGTTGTTGGCTTGTTTCGCATAATGGGCTCATGTCTGCACGTGAATTTGAATTCTCAGCAAAGCATGGATAATTAGAGGGACCCTTTGAACTTTAGAAAACTTCTGCTGAAATGAATGAGTTGTATTTATTTCCAGAATTACCGCTCCCGAGAATACGCGCAGGTTGTCTGTGGAGAGCTAACAGATGCCATTCAAAAGTGTGTCCACCAGCTACTTCAAGGGCGTCTTCACCACTGGGGTATGCAGCAGGATATTAGACATTTTCTCTCCTTAATTATCTGAAGAACAGGATGCATCCACTAAGCATTAAAATGAGAAGTGTCACGATGGGACAGTGGGTTTAATTGTAAATGTCAGAATATCTAGTTATGAACTATCATATCAGTAGCACAGAAATCCACTTGTTTGCAGCGATGCCCTCGGCAAACTGAACACTGATTGGATGTGTCACGCCATACCAATGACTTGTCTGCACACACACCTTGCAGGTTGGAGTTTGGATATTTCTTATTTCATGGATTAGTTACAGCAAGAGCTTTTAAAATTGTCTCATATCATTTTTTGAAGCAAACCTCTATGTAACCTTCCCGTTTCCATGCTGTCTGATGGAGTTATGCTTCTTATTTCTTTAATAAAGTCAGACACAAAGGAAATATCCTATTTTTGGACCCGCTGTCTGCAAACACTGTGTCGCCTACCTTTCTCCATCACACTTCCCTTCGGATGTTTCCAGTAAAATTTATGTATTCCGTGGCACATAGTGGCAGGTGTGAGACGAGGTGAGATTTAGGTATAAGTTAGTGAGATGGAACTCTCGATTGGTGAGCCTGTGTTTCTGCCACAGACAACAGAGGGTGCACACTCCTTGTCCTTACACCATGGGCTGTTTATTGCAAGTTTGTCGACTGTTGTGACGTCTTCAACGTTGTTTGGGAAGGAGTGGCTTGGAGTGTTTGGGCTGGGAACAGGGTATAGCCCAGGAACTGTAAACAGAGTTGGAGAATCCTTACCACTGCTCTTACTGTCATGTTGAGTCCCTTAAGTTAGGTATGTAGCTTCGTATTTTGTTCAGTCCTCCCAGGCACATGAGACGGTAATCAGGAAAAATATTTGGGATTGCCTTGAGGAGCGGACTAGTTTCCTTTTCTTTGTTATATGTTTGTTTGTATGTTTTTCACACCACTTCCCCAGAAACCTCCAGGGCTGGCTGTCCTTAGTGGAAGACTATTGTTGTTAGAGAGCAAAGGCAAATCTTATGAATGAATGTGTGTTCTTCCACATGTTAATGGTTACAAGTGTGTCATCATCTTACCAAGAGTGTGTAATCACTAGTGTGTTATCTAGGGATGCACAATATATCGGTGAACATATCGGAATCGGCCCGATGTCTAGTTTAACGCCGATGTGCAAAACCGATTCCAAAGCTGACATGCATCCCTATATAACGTAGGTACATGAAGTAATGGCACCACGTAAAATTTCGCGCTACACATGCAGTACAGTATTCCTATCCTAGCCCACAATGTCTGCTGTGTGGATACCCTCTGTCATGGCATTGAAATGCCTGCTCAACAAAACTGCCGACACAGGCTGTGAACAAGCGATTCGGTGGCATTCTCTCTTTACTGTCTCACAACCATGCTCGTTGCTATGTACAAGGACTGCTACATCGATGCAGACAAGAAACAGGGTTTATGTGAAATGTTACATACACAGCTGGACAAGATGGAAACGGACACAGTGACAGTGCACACCGAGGAAGAGAGGCCACGGACAGACAGAGCTGAAACTTCACTGCTTCACATGTATGATGAAATCCTGGTTGAGAATGAAACGACTGAGCAAATGAACAATGAAACCTGCACAGCAAGTAAATGAAATAAATACGTTTTGATTATGTTTTACTGGTAACGGGGACATTCATAAATGCCAACAAAATAACTTTTTGGTCAGTGTGGTGTGTGTGTGTGTAACCTTTATTTAACTAGGCAAGTCAGGTAAGAACAAATTCTTATTTACAATGACAACCTACCCAAACCCAGATGATGCTGGGCCAATTGTGTGCCACACTATGGGACTCCCAGTCACGGCCGGATGTGAAACAGCCTGGATTCGAACCAAGGACTGTAGTGACGCCTCTTGCACTGAGATGCAGTGCCTTAGACCGCTGCGTTCATGTGTGTGTGTTAACTATTTAACTGTACTAGAATGCTTTAAAGGCCACAAAAATGTTAAATATTGGTTATCGGTATCGTTTTTTTTGGCAAGGAAAATATCGGATATCTGTATCGGTCATATCGGTGCATCACTAGCGTTATCTTCTTACCCATTGTGTATAATTATGAGTGTGTTATCATTTTACACAAACTGTGTAAACGTGTGCTGTGTTTCACCACAAGTGTGCTATTTTTTCTTGCCATGTTGCTAATTATTTTGCGTGTTCCCTAAGTGGTAGTTTCAGCCAGTGAGTGTGTTCCATTGTGGTGACACGTCTACATTTATGAATTGTATGTATTGCCGGTCACTGTTAATATTAGGGCTAGGGGGCAGTATCCTGAATTTCCACCTCTCTGAAGTGCCCAAAGTAAACTGCCTGTTACTCAGGCCCAGAAGCCAGTATAGGTAGCATTGGATAGAAAACAGTCTGAGGTTTCTGAAACTGTTAAAAAAATGTCTGTGGCTATAACAGAACTGATATGTCTGGCAAAAATCTGAAGAAAATCCGACCAGAATTGTTGTTTTTTCAGCTCCCAGGCTCTTATTTTGTAAACCTATTTGAAACCCCTATCTCCGTCACCCAAATTGCAATTCCTATAGCTTCCACTAGATGTCAACAGTCTTGATTCAAGGTTTCAGGCTTATTTTTTGAAAAACAAACAAGTATTTGGAGTTTCTGTTGGGAGAGCACCTGGACCAAATCAGTCTTTCGGCGCGCGCTTACGGATTTTCCTCTCCTATTGAACATAGTATTTTCTGTGTGAAATATTATAGTTTATTTACATTTTAGACTACCTGAGCATTAAATAGAAACGTTGTTTGACTTGTTTGGATGAAGTTTACCGGTAGCTTTTTGGACTCCTTTGCCTGCATGTTGAACGAGTGGATTACTGAAATCAATGGCGCCAACTTAACTGGCTTTTTGGGATATAAGGAAGGATTTTATTGAACAAAATGACCATTCATGTTGTAGCTGAAACCCTTGGGATTGCAAACGGTGGAAGATCTTCAAAGGTAAGTGATATATTTAAATCGCTATTTGTGATTTTGTGAAGCCTGTGCTGGTTGAAAAATATGTTGATGTGGAGCGCTGTCCTCAGATAATTGCATGGTATGCTTTCGCCATAAAGCCTTTTTGAAATCTGACAAACACAGTGGGATTACCAAGAAGTTAAGCTTTTAAATTATATAAGACACTTGTATGTTTGTGAATGTATAATATTACGAATATTTATTTGAATTGCGCGCCCTCCAATTTCACCGGATGTTGTCGGCTTCTATCCCGCTAGCGGGACACCGAGCCACAAGATTAACAAACCTTGGCACTTTGTTTAATTCTGTTGTACATCATTCATTTGACAGGACATGTGTTAAATTTAGTCCCGAGGACATCCCCAAGATATAAAAAGATGGCGTAGTAAAGTTTACATGTAGATGATTGTTTGCATTATTAGGTTCTGAACACAAAGCGTTCTGCCATGACAGTACACACTATGAATGGTATTTGCAACAACTATTGCACCTCAAAATAAGTATTTTAAATTGTAAGGTGCCTACATATTGGCACAAAGGAATCACTGTTGGATCATCCTTTGGTATGAAATTGTACATTTTAAAGAAAGCATCAACGGGTACAAGTCAAACATTTATAAACTGAGGGTGAGAGTCAGATTGGATTTTTTCCCCAGTTTATGGATAGACAACTTAATCGAAACATTCCCTTTCTTTGGGCCAACATCAGACGAATGGTGACTTTGCTGTGGATTATCAAATATGCATCAAACTAACTTTTTACTGATATAGGGTTGTTATATATATATATATAAAGCATGTACAGTACCAGTCAAAATTTTGGACACACCTACTAATTCAAGGCACACTTAACCAGCATGGCAACCACAGCATTCTGCAGCGATACGCCATCCCTTCTGGTTTGGGCTTAGTGGGACTATCATTTATTTTTCAACAGGACAATGACCCAACACTAGGCTATGTAAGGGCTATTTTACCAAGAAGGAGAATGATGGAGTGCTGCGTCAGATGACCTTGCCTCCACAATCCCCCAATCTCAACCAAATTGAGCTGGTTTGGGATGAGTTGGACCACAGAGTGATGGAAAAGCAGCCAACAAGTGCTCAGCATATGTGGGAACTCCTTCAAGACTGTTGGAAAAGCATAGAGAATACCAAGAGTAGTTTAGAGAATGCCAAGAGTGTGCAAAGCTGTCATCAAGGCAAAGGGTAGATACTTTGAAGAATCTAAAATCTAAAATACATTTTCATTTGTTTAACACTTTTTTGGTTACTGTGTTATTTCATAGTTTTGATGTCTTCACTATTATTCCACAAAGTAGAAAATAGTAAAAAGAAAAACCCTTGAGAATGAGTAGGTGTTCTAAAACGTTTGACCGGTAGTGCATATACGTTCAGAGATACAGTTATGTAATTCTCCTGTCCTTAGTTACATTACAAATTAGTAATGAATTCGACATTATTGTTACTTAAGTGCCCACGGACCCTTCCAACTGCTTCGATTTACAGAAATATTGTTTCATTCCCCACTTTTGGATGATGGAGTTTTGGCGGGAAGAATGCTTTGTTCTACAGAGTAAATCCTCTCCCAATACTGCATGTCCAGTGAAGAGAGTTTCTGCAAGGAATTTATGACATTCATATAACGGTCCCCCTCTGCGGGAGAGAGAGAGCGCTGTGGAGCGGACACACTGTAACCTAATCCTTCAGATCTGAACAGGAGAGTCATGACAGCAGTAAAGGGTGGACCAACTCCATATTAATGCCCATGATTTTGGAATGAGATGTTCGACCAGCAGGTGTCCACATACTTTTGGTAATGTAGTGTACCTCGAGATGTTGTACAGGAAGATCTATGAACTATCATACTGTATCAGTAGCACAGACATCCACTTGTTTGCCCTTGGCACACTGAACACTGATTTAATGTGTCACACCATACACACACACACACACACACACACACACACACACACACACACACACACACACACACACACACACACACCTTTCAGGTTGGAGTTTGGCTGGATATTTCTTATTTCATGGATTAGTTACAGCAAGAGCTTTTTAAATTGTCTCCGAGAGAGCATTTCTGAAGAAAACCTCTACCTAACCTTCCCGTTTCCATGCTGTCTGATGGAGTTACGCCTCTTATTCCTGTAATAAAGTCGGACACAAAGGAAATATCCTCTTCCTGGACCCGCCGTCTGCAAACGTTGTGTTGCCTACATTTGTCCATCACACGTCCTTTTGGATGTGTCCAGTAAACTGTAGATTGTTTACATTGTCAGGTACTGAACACAGAAGGTTTTTGCCAAGACAGTGCAAATTATGGATTGTATTTACAACAACTATTGGAGCTCAAAATAAATATTTTAAACAGTAAGGCCTTGCCACATATTGCCACCAAGGAATTACTGTTGGTTCATCCTTTGGTATGACATTTTACATTTAAAAGAAAGCATCAAGTGATACAAGTCAATGATTAATAAGCAGAGGGAGAGAATCAAATCAGATCTTTCCCCAGTTTTTGAATAGACAACTTAATCCCAACCTTCCCTTTCTTTAGGCAAACATCAGAGGAATGGTGCTTTCACTCTGGACTACCAAATTTACATGACCCAATCACCGAGGCCAGACAGGAATACATGCAGAAGAACAGGAGGACATCATCCTTTACAGTTGGTTAATGAAGGCTTCCATGCACTGACATAAGTCCCTTGAGTACCATTCAAGACATCAGTAACTGTTGGTGTAATTGCTAAGCTTAGCACAGAAAATAATCTTTTCATGAACACAATGAAAATGGATTTAGTATAAAATTAAGTTCTCCTTGTAATGTTTAATGTTCTTTGATCTTCCCTATAAGGTATTGTGCCTTCCTGCCTATAGCAAACCCCCTCCATGTCCTTCTCTGCATGATCACTGGGATCTGCTGGAAAACCCACTAAGACTCTGGATTCTACTACTCTGCCATGCAGAGGAGTTACATACAGTATACACAATATACAGGGTTATCATCCTCTTCTCAGCCTTTAGAAATGACAGGGAATAACACCTATGAGCGGCAACCCATTCACACTAAATCCTTCCTATTCAGGACTGTTGTGGGCTGCTACAATAAAGCTAGGAGGCTTTGGCAGACTCCATGCTGGGAATGTGAAAGCAGTTGACCCTCCCAGCACCCCGTACTTTGTTGCTCCAGTCTGTGTCATCTGTATCCATACCAAAGCTTCATCTCTGGGCTTTAGGGGGCTTTTTCACTGGCATCTGGCTGACAAAGTGGAGTGAAGCGTAAGGCACAGCAAGGCAGGGCAGGTCAGCTGGCTCGAAATTGCTTTGGCGATAATAGGAGAGGATGCATTCAATTTCAAATTGACTCCCACTTATCAGAGATGGCACTGACTGGCTGGATAGCTGGATAGTCAACTGGGTAGCTGGCTGGCTTTATGTGCTATTTGGCTGTGCCGTAGCCTGGGATGGCATATGACTGGTGCCTTATCGCGATGCACCTCACACATCCCGGGCCTTGTGATCGATCAGCTGTGGACCCAGCACATCAGGGTCTGAGTCAAGGGCTCTTTCATGGTCATTAGCCTCCAGGGGGACATTGGATTTCTGTGGAATAAGCATTACTTGAGGTCATTTTATATAAAGGTCTGACAGATTGAGCAATGCTTTTGCTATTCTGCCTCCGTTAGTGCTCCTTTGTCTGGGAGGGACGGAATCAGGGAACACCATGAGATGGAGTGTTGCATGGTTAATAATGCATTAGATATGTATGTGCTAGACAAACACGCCTCTTTAATGGCTGGCCTTGTGAATACTTAAACCATATGTAAACAGCTCAAACTCGTCGCAGTCACACAAGAACTTAAAAAGTCTGGATCTGACCCTAACAACCTCCAGAACTACAGGTCTATCTCCAACCTGCCCTTCCCGAGTAAGCTCCTCGATTGTGCTGTGTCTAGTCAACTCCAAAACCCTCTGGACGATCACAACCTACTCAAGCCCTTCCAGTCGGGTTTCAGAGCTAGACACAACACAGGGATAGCCTTGGTAAGGGTCACCAATGACCTCCTCATGAATGCTGACTCTGGGGCTGCCAACATCCTCATACTGCTGGACTGGTTCAGGTCGTATCTCACTTATCGCTGCCAGTTTGTAGCAATCGGACCTAGTAGGTCAGACACAGTGTTGGTCCGCCAGGGGGTCCCTCAAGGCCGGGTCCTGGGGCCACTACTGTTTTGTGTCTACATGCTGCCCCTGGGAAACATCTCAAAGATTTAACTTTTATGCTGACGACACTCAGCTGTATGTTTCAACAAACAATGACACTGCCAATGCCACAACACTCCTTGTCAGTTGCCTGCATGACATAAACGCGTTTATACAGCTGTGCTTCCTGCAGTTAAACTGCAGGGGGTCGTCCTGAATGGTACTCACACCATCATTAACAAAATCAGCAGCTACGTCCTCAATATTGATGGTGTCAAGGTCCCCCCTCCAGTGAGGTTCACAACCTGGGTGTGATGTTTGACAGTCAGCTCTTGTTTGAGGTCCACATCAAAAGTGTGACCAAAGTCCAATTTTTCCACCTACCGAACATTGCCAGGCTATGACCTATTGTAACGTTCATCGTGAGGAGAAAGAGAGGACCAAGATGCAGCGTGGTGAGTATTCATATTCCTTTTAATGAAAACCGAATACTCGAACAAAACAACAAAATAACTATAACCGAGAATAACACGAAACGAAACAGTCCTGTCTGGTGACATACACAAAGACACAGGAAACAGGAACAATCACCCACAACCCACAATGACAAAACAGGCTACCTAAATATGGCTCCCAATCAGAGACAACGACTGACACCTGCCTCTGATTGAGAACCATATCAGGCCAAACACATAGAAACAGACAACCTAGACATACAACATAGAATGCCCACTCACATCACACCCTGACCAAGCAAAACATAGAAAAATACAAAGCAAACTATGGTCAGGGCGTGACACCTATGCTGTCACAGACTGCAGCTGAGCGACTCATCCATGCCTTTCTCTCATCCCGTCTGGCTATTGTAACGCCCTGTTTGTTAGCGCATCTGCCAAGTGCCTAGAAGGCTACAATATGTCCAGAACTGTGCTGCACGTGTCCTCACTCACACCTTCCCCTGTGAGCACATCAGTCCAGTGCTGATCAACCTCCACTTGCTCCCCATATCCTCACACATTGACTTTAAAATCCTGGTTCACACCTGCTAAGCTATCCACAACCCTGGACCAAGTACCTGTCTGACCTCATCCTACCCTTCTGCCCCAAATGCACCAAATCCGCCCTCCAGGTCCATATCCTTTCAGCAACCCCACAGCAGACTAAAAACTGTGGGCTCTCAGTTGTGCGGCTCTTCTGCTGTGTTTAGTTAAGTTTATTAATTCGACCATTTAAAAACAAGCACACATGAAACTTGAAAAAGACATGCAGTACCAGTCAAAAGTTTGGACACGCCTACTCATTCAAGTGTTTTTCATTATAGAATAATAGTGTAGACATCATAACTATGAAATAACACATATGGAATCATGTAGTAACCAAAAAAGTGTTACAGATTGGCAGGTAAGGGTGCTCTCGAGCGGCTCGATGTTCTTTACCATTTGGCCATCAGATTTGCAACCAATGCTCCTTATAGGACACATCACTGCACTCTATACTCCTCTGTATACTCGTCGCAAGACCCACTGGTTGATGCTTATTTATAAAACCCTCTTGGCCCCACTCCCCCCTATCTGAGATATCTACTGCAGCCCTCATCCTCCACATACAACACCTATTCTGCCAGTCACATTCTGTTAAAGGTCCCCAAAGCTCCTCTTTTCAGTTCGCTGCAGCTAGCGACTGGAACGAGCTGCAAAAAACACTCAATCTCTTCATGCAAAGACTCAATCATGAACACTCTTACTGACAGTTTTGGCTGCTTCGAGTGATGTATTGTTGTCTCTACCTTCATGCTGTTGTCTGTGCCCAATATTGTTTGTACCATGTTTTGTGCTGCTGCCATGCTGTGTTGCTATCATGTTGTTGTCATACGGTGATGCTTCCATGCTGTGTTGTCATGTGTTGCTGCCATGCTATGTTGTTGTCTTGGGTCTCTCTGTATGATTCTCAGGGGGCCTCTTCTTCCTTCTGGGCCTCAGCCTGGCAGTAATCTGTGATTAAAGTCCTAGGAGCAGAGGAGTAGAGGGTTCTCTCTAGATACCAGCATCGTACTGCATATCACCTGTCAGCCACCCATCAACTGACACCAAGCAGCTTTCAGGGGGAGGTGTGTGTGTGTGTGTGTGTGTGTGTGTGTGTGTGTGTGTGTGTGTGTGTGTGTGTGTGTGTGTGTGTGTGTGTGTGTGTGTGTGTGTGTGTGTGTGTGTGTGTGTGTGTGTGTGTGTGTGTGTGTGTGTGTGTGTGTGTGTGTGTGTGTGTGTGTGTGTGTGTGTGTGTGTGTGTGTGTCTTCCCACCTGGGATGCCATGCATCAAAACATCCCACAACTTTCAGCAGCAAAATAAAAATAGAGCTCCTGGAGGATTTGTTCTGTTTGGGTTAACACTGGAGTTTTTTTCATAGCAGTGTCCCTCTCCCTCCCCTGACATGCCAAAAAATAAAAAGAGCGGTTTTATCTCACTCCATATGAATGAAAAGTGTTACACTTGTATCAGCCTGTGGCACCCAAGGGAAAGATTACAGATGTTTGCAGAGCTACGTTTAAAAAACATCCCCCCCAAAATAATATTATGATGAAAAATTCCCACAACAAAGACAAAACAAGGAACTTCACGATTAGTTTAGGGCTTTATGCTCATGACAACCGGTCAGTGATTGTGCCTCATTTGTACCACCTAGGTCACCCATGAAACAAGTCAGTATTTGATGTCCATCCATGTTTGAGGACTTCGGGAGATTGAAACTGGCCATTAGGGGCGAACAGTAAAAACGCTGTTTCCTTCAACTAGGTTTTGGTTTTGCTAGGGCATTGTGGACGGGATGGTGGATGTGTGTAAGCATCTGCCTCTACTGCCAAAGGTTGTATTTTCAAATCCAGTGATAGAAAGTTGTTTTTGAGATTTTAGTTTTGAGCCTATCCCAAACCTTAAGCCTATCCCCAAACCTTCAGTATCTACCTCTAGTGCCAAAGGTTGCATGTCCGAATCCAGTGATAGAAAGTTGTTTTTGAAATTGTTGTTATAAGCCTCGGAGTTAATGCCTAACCTTAAAAATTCGGAGTCAGTCCCTAAACTTAACCCTAACTTTGAAATTTGACATTAGAGAAACATGGATGAACGTCTGATGTGAGACTGTGAGATCTTGTTAGTTGTACAGTATATGTATGTTGCTTAAAAACCATACACAGAAGTCACACAACCTTCAAGGCACTCATCGTAGAGGTGATATGCGTGATAATTATTTCCCTGATTTAGAGGTTTAGTTCGAGGTCTTAGTGAACTATTGAACCGAGGAAATGTCATCGTAGTTGGGAAAAAACAATACGAAAACACTGAGTCATATATTCGTAACATTTCAACGTACCTTTGATGTCCATATAAATAATGTAACAGTATGCTAATGCTGGATGGAAGATGGACGCAACGTGCGTCTTTGCTTGATGCGCCACAGGCGAACACCTGGGACCAGGATGGATGGTCCCTCGCCTAATCATTGTTGGCTAATTTAGCTTTATGATTGACACTCTTTGAATACTTCCTTTCATTCGCTACATAGGGTCGATCTAAAAGGCATAGTAGACCACTCATTATTAGACTTTAAGAGCACTTCTTACGTCTTTCTTTCTGACTCCCTTCTTTTGCTCTCTCCGTGCCACAGTCAGAGAAATTTGGGAACTCTACAATTTCCAAGTGTTTACAAAAAACACCTGGTTTAAGTGGAGGCAGTAGAAATCAATTCAGCGTCACACCCCACGCTGCTATGTGTAGCCTGCTTAGTATGACTCATTGCCTTTATGATGATTACAATCTCAGATCTGAGAACCTTTTTCCTTCCCTCTCCTTCCAGATGTCTGTATTTTGGGAGCTGTTTTCATCTGAACGGCTCGTTTGTAGAGTTAGTCAGTGCCCTTCGGTCTGTAGCCACCCAGAGCCGTGTGTCATGGATAAGTCCAATCCAAATCCCTAAACACTCAACAGGGTTACCTCACAGGTCAAGAGATCAAAGGTTATGAGAGATGATTGTAAATTCTGAAAAATAAACAAAAGTTGCACACTTTTCTCTTAATTGGTATGATTACAACTAAGGTTTCTAATGCCCTCATCAAGGATATTTTAATTACTGAGATACTTTTAGTCATGTAGTGTATCTGGACACCTGCTCGTCGAACATCTCATTCCAAAATCATGGGCATTAATATGGAGTTGGTCCCTCCTTTGCTGCTATAACAGCTTCCATTCTTCTGGGAACGCTTTCCACTAGATGTTGGAACATTGCTGCTGGGACCTGCTTCCATTCAGCCACGAGCATTAGTGAGGTCAGGCACTGATGTTAAGCAATTAGGCCAGGCTCGCAGTCAGTGTTCCAATTAATCCCAAAGGTGTTCGATGGGGTTGAGGTCAGGGCTCTATGCAGGCCAGTCAAGTTCTTCCACACCGATCTCGACAAATAATTTCTGTATGGACCTCACTTTGTGCACGGGGGCATTGTCATACTGAAACAGGAAAGGGCCGTCCCCAAACTGTTGCCACAAAGTTGGAAGCACAGAATAGTCTAGAATGCCATTGTATGCTGTAGCGCTAAGATTTCCCTTCACTGGAACTAAGGGGCCTAGCCTGAACCATGAAACACAGCCCCAGACCATTTTTCCTCCTCCACCAAACTTTACAGCTGACACTATGCATTTGGGCAGGTTGCATTCTCCTAGCATCCGCCAAACCCAGATTTGTCCGTCAGACTGCCAGATGGAAAAGGTGTTTCCACTGCTCCAGATTCCAATGGCTACGAGCTTTACACCACTCTAGTCGACGCTTGGCATTGTGCATGGTAAGCTTGTGTGCTCGGCCATGGAAACACATTTCATGAAGCTCCTGACAAACAATTATTGTGCTGACATTGCTTCCAGAGGCAGTTTGGAACTGGGTGGTGAGTATTGCACCTGAGGACAGACGATTGTTACACACTACACGCTTCAACACTCAGCGGTCCCGTTCTGTGAGCTTGTGTGGCCTACCACTAGGAGCCGTTGTTGCTCCTAGATGTTTCCACTTCATAGTAACAGCACTTACAGTTGACCGGGGCAGCTGTAGCAGGCAGACATTTTATGAATTGACTTGTTGCAAAGGTCGTATCTTATGAAGGTACCACTTTGAAGTCACTGAGCTCTTCAGTATCGGCCATTCTACTGTCAATGTTTGTCTATGGAGATTGCATGGCTGTGTGTTCGATTTTATACAACAATAACAAATCAGACATTGAACTGACCTGTGTTGATTGACACCCACCACACGTAATTTCCTGCCATGAACTTGGATACCTCCAGTGACATGGCCTGTTGTTTCGGCCTGTTGTTTACAAAGTTGTATTTTGTTCAAATGTTTTTGTGGCAAAACCTGCTGGTTTGGACTGGATGTTTACCAACTAGCCTGTGTTTTTGTATTGCTACCTCCAGCATGTGAAGGTCTAAGTTGTAAATGAGCCTGCTTCATCTGGAATAGCTAACAAACGTTTCCAGCGTTGTAGAAGCTGTGTTTATTATGCTCTTTTCCGGGACAATATTGACAATCCGGATTTCCAATGTGGCAATTGTTTGCTTGCTGAGGATTACAGGAATGAGGGGGCTATCCTTAGCAAGCACATTTCAATTCTGCGTGAACGTATTGGGAAAATGCAAATTTGAACTTTTTCGTCCTCAACTCCTGTGGCTGGATGCCACTCAGGCTTGATGTATGTATGCCCACATTGTCTTCTGTCCCTATCCGAATGGCCTGTGCTACCTGGAACTTGTCTGCCAAGGAAGTTGTCTCCATATGCTTCTCCTCCTCCACCTTGTAGATGGAGGACAGCAAGAGGATTGTTCCAGTCAGTGCTGGTCCCATGTCACGTTGTGGAAACCGAAGGCAGGGGTATGCTGCTAAATGGACGAAAGTGTCTGCAAGAGGTCCGGAGCAGATCGACATGAAGAATGGCTTTGCTGCCCTCGTGCCTGATCTACCTGCGCCTTCATCGCTGGGACTTTCTGTGTCTGTGACAGCTGTGCTGACTTCAGCAGCAGTTTCGTCGTCGAGTTCGGCTCCTTTCCCTTTCTCTGGATCTGACAGGGCTCTGCCTGCTGTGGGAGGTCTGGATCTATCAAATGAAATTGTATCACCGGGAGCTACAGGCGTACACTATTCTGCTTCTCGTGGGCCCATGAAACGTTCCACGAATAGTGTGAGGGGTAGGAATGGGACGAATTTCTCCATCCCCTTCTCCAGCCATTGTATTGGGCAGTTCAATGGTGAGAGAAATGTCTTAGTCCCTGGAGCAAAAACTTTGTAGTATCCTGGAGCACGAGTACAGGACATCAATAAGCTGCTCCCAAACATTTTAAACCTGCATCATGAAATGTTGTCTATCATAGCTCATGTGGAATTCAATTACATTATGAACGACAGCAGAAGATGGATTTTAAAGAACTGATTGGGTCTCGGCTTGACACCAACAAACGACCAATAATATCTGGCCCTGTGTGTGACGATATGAGGTGGGACCCAGGAGCAGAGAAGAGACCAGACGAGGAATCAGTGGTTTAGGATAAACTAAAATACCTTACTGAGAAATTGTAACAGAAGGATCACAGTAACACTGGGAAAACAACAAATATTAGGGCTAGAAAACTCAGTCGGGAAACAAATCCACATGGCACACAAATCAAGCTACTGCAAAGGGAAACAAAAAACACACCTCTCTTAAAAGGAAATCATAATTAATGATAGAAACCACCTGAGTGTCATTATTTATTCTCTAGGACAGTCTCTGCCGCCCTCTGTTGACAGGTGGAACCAGAGCAATACCCCCCCCCCCCCCCCCTTCTAGAAGTGTCTCAAGCCGCGGAACCAGGGTGACCACCACGTAGTTGGTTGAAGTCCCGGATGAGTCCCGGATCCAGGATGTCCGGGGCAGGCACCCACGACCGCTCCTCGGGGCCATAGCCCTCCCAGTCCACCATGTACTGCAGGGTGCCTCGGACCCGACGAGCCTTCAACAGACACCGGACAGTGTAGGCCGGGCAGCCGTCAACAAGTCGAGGAGTAGGTGTGGGGGAATAAAAGGGACTAGTCCTTACCAGCTTGAGACGGGGGACATGGAAAGATGGACAAACCCTCACAGACCTTGGAAGCTGGAGACGATAGGTGGCCAGGTTGATGTGACTCAGGATCTCCAATGGTCCTATGTAGTGCGGAGCGAGCTTCCGCAGGACCACCTGACCCCTCTTGACGCTAGGGGTCAGATTTTTTAAATAACGTTCCCAAGGTAAACGGAAATTTTCTCTGGCCCAGATCGTAGAATATGCATATAATGTACAGATTAGGATAGAAAACACTCCAAAGTTTTCAAAACTGTCAAAATATTGTCTGTGAGTATAACAAAACTGATTCTGCAGGCGAAAACCTGAGAACATCTATCCCGGAAGTGATTTTTTTTTTATCTGTGTTTCCTGGCCCGTCTTTCTTCCATTTAAAGGGGTATCAACCAGATTCCTTTTCCAATGGCTTCCTCAGCCTGTGACCAGGCTTTAAACATAGTTTCAGGCTTTTATTTTGAAAAATGAGCAAGATTTTTCAAAACTAGTCAGGTGTCCTAAGATTAGTTCCTGTGAGAGGGGTAGCTCTCCATTTTCTTTTTCTCTCTTATTGAATAGGTTACGGTCCGGTTGAAATATTATCGATTATGTTTGTTAAAAACAACCTGAGGATTGATTAGAAATAACATTTGACATGTTTCTACGACCATTACGGATACTTTTTGGAATCTTCGTCGAACGGAACGAGGCTTTGGTTTTCTGAACATAACGCCCAACCCAAAGGGCGTTTTTTTGTTATGAAAGTATATTTATCGAACAAAAATAACATTTGTTGTGTAACTGGGAGTCTCGTGAGTGCAAACATCTGAAGATTATTAAAGGTAAGCGATTAATTTTATTGCTTTTCTGACTTTCGTGACCATGCTAATTTGGGGCTAGCTGTTGTAGCATTGATCTATACACTCACAAAAGCTTGGATTGCTTTCGCTGCAAAGCATATTTTCAAAATCTGACACGATAGGTGGATTAACAACAAGCTAAGCTGTGTTTTGGTATATTTCACTTGTGATTGCATGATTATAAATATTGTTAGTAATATTTTGCGCCCTGCAATTCAGCGGTTGTTTAGGAAAATGATCCCGCTAAAGGGATCCGTAGCGCAGAGAAGTTAAGGGAAGATCATGGGTGGACAGCCACATCCATTCGGAGGAGCCGATGATGCCTTCAGTGCCAGTTAGCCTGGTGTTGGGCAGAGGAGCGGAGCAAGGAGGATTGCACTCTGATCCAGGTGCGGCGACATCATTGAATTAATGCCTCGGCTGATGACACCACCACGTTAACCTCTTGTTCAGGAAACGGGGACGAACCCAGACTGACACTCGAATGGCGACAGTCCAGTGGACAAGTTTGGCAGTGTGTAATGAGCATATTCCGACAAGATGAGGAACTTGCTCCAGTTGATGGCCTGAGTGGCGATTTAAACAGAGGAACTTCTATTTCCCCTGATTGACCCGCTCAGTCTGCCCATCAGACTGTGGGTGGAACCCTGAGTAGAGACTCACCGACGGCCCCAACAGGGAGCAGAAGGCTTTCCAATACCGTGCAACGAACTGGGGCCCACGATCCGAGACAATGTCCTGGGGAAGTCCGTGTAGTCGAAAGACATGGGTAATCATGAGATCAGCGGTCTCCTTCACCGAGGGAATCTTGGGTAAGGCGATGAAATGGGCTGCCTTGGAGATCTGATCGATGACCACCAGAAGCCCTTGGGATGGGGGTAACTCTGTGATAAAGTCCACAGACAGGTGGGACCAGGGTCGGCTGGGGATGGGCAGAGGTTGGACCAACCCAGTCGCTGTCGTGAGGACTTGCTTTGGGCACAGGTGGAGCAGGCCGTAAAGAAGGATCTCAAATCCTCAATCATGTTGTGCAACCAGCATCTCCACCTAAGGAACTCCAATGTCCGATTAACCCCTGGATCATCAAATCAAATCAAGTTTATTTTATATAGCCCTTCGTACATCAGCTAATATCTCGAAGTGCTGTACAGAAACCCAGCCTAAAACCCCAAACAGCAAGCAATGCAGGTGTAGAAGCACGGTGGCTAGGAAAAACTCCCTAGAAAGGCCAAACCTAGGAAGAAACCTAGAGAGGAACCAGGCTATGAGGGGTGGCCAGTCCTCTTCTGGCTGTGCCGGGTGGAGATTATAACAGAACATGGCCAAGATGTTCAAACTGTTCATAAGTGACAAGCATGGTCAAATAATAATCAGGAATAAATGTCAGTTGGCTTTTCATAGCCGATCATTAAGAGTTGAAAACAGCAGGTCTGGGACAGGTAGGGGTTCCATAACCGCAGGCAGAACAGTTGAAACTGGAATAGCAGCAAGGCCAGTTGGACTGGGAACAGCAAGGAGTCATCATGCCCGGTAGTCCTGACGTATGGTCCTAGGGCTCAGGTCCTCCGAGAGAGAGAAAGAAAGAGAGAAGGAGAGAATTAGAGAGAGCCAAGATTTTCAAAATGTTCATAAATGACAAGCATGGTCAAATAATAATCAGGAATAAATGTCAGTTGGCTTTTCATAGCCGATCATTAAGAGTTGAAAGCAGCAGGTCTGGGACAGGTAGGGGTTCCATAACCGCAGGCAGAACAGTTGAAACTGGAACACTAACTGGATGCCCAGTTAATTTAGAGAAGTGTACCCATTGTAGTACTCGGGAACAGGCTGATCGCAGAACATAAAATCTGTTAGTGGGACCAGACATAATTCAAACAGTTTTAGAAACTTCAGAGTGTTTTCTATACAATAGTAATAATAATATGCATGTATTACCTTCTGGGGCAGAGTAGGAGGAAATTCCGTTTGGGTACGCAATTCGTTCAAAGTGGAAACACTGCCCCCTGTCCATAACAGGTTTTAAGGGATATTATTACTTTCATTACAGTTTGACCATATTTTCTGTGTACCTTACTGTTACTTTCTTTATAGCTTTACTTTCACGGAAATCAGAATTCATTTCATGAAATTTCTCTCCGGACATCTGACCATAAACACAAGTAATTTTAAGCTACTATGTTCATTAATATAACTTAATTTATTGTTAGTGTAGCCGATCTGGGCCTATACGTGAATGTGCTGGCTACTGCACTCTTGCTTCAGTTCTTTGTTGTGTTGCAGTGCTGTCACGTCCTGATCTGTTCCACCTGTCCTTGTGATTGTCTCCACCCCCTCCAGGTGTCGCTTATTTCCCCCAGTGTATTTATCCCTGTGTTTCCTGTCTCTCTATGCCAGATTGTCTTGTCTTGTCAACCAGTGTGTATTGCCTGTGTGCCTGCTTTTTCTATTCTCTCTTTTGCTAGTCCTCCCGGTTTTGACCCTTGCCTGCCCTGACTCTGAACCTGCCTGCCTGACCATACTACCTGCCCTGACCTTGAGCCTGCCTGCCACTATGTATCTCCTGGACTCTGACCTTGTTATGATCTTTTTGCCTGTCCATGACCATTCTCTTGCCTGCCCCTTGGATGCTAATAAATATCAGAGACTCGAACCACCTGCCTCCCGTGTCTGCATCTGTGTCTCGCCCTATGCCCTTAAAGGTGCATGCAGATTGAATGGACACAGGACACATTGCTGGATGAGATGCAATAACTGCAGTGAATTAAATGCAGTGCAAAGCAATTACATAAAATGGTATAGCCTCACTATGCTGCACACTCTTCTCCTTAGCAAGCATCAAAGTAGAGTCATAATACATTTGTTGGTTAGACAACTCATTAACATAAGTGCTATTATTCAAAACTAATCAATAGTAATATTTTCCTCTTACATAGTCTGAATAAAAAAATTCTGAATTAGAAAAATGTATTAATAAAAAAATGTATGTCACACATTCTACATTCCAATAGACCACCGGGTAATATAAATTAAACAATAGCAAATAGACAAAAATACCAATAGGGTGTTGCTCCAGCAGATACTGTACCTTCACTGGGCACAGACGCTGTGACATATGAGCTGAGACAGGATGTTGAATGGTGCCAGAGAAGATGGTGTGTTGTTACCATCACCAGCACGGTTGGTGAAATTACTCAGTTAGCGATGAGCATTCGGCAGGCAGGTGTCCCGCCAGACGGATAGAGCACTGTGTGGCAGCTTTTTGCCAATTGGCCTCTTTGTCACGCGGCACCGTCCACCTGCGGTTCACGTGCCATTTTCCACACATATCCCAGCTGCCGTTCCTCTGCCCTTTTCCCAACTGGCGACACTACAGCTGCCAGTCGGAGGCAAGACGCTTTTTCAGTGTCAAGCCATCGGCTACTTCCTGTCGCCTCATATTTATATATTTCTTGATTTTATTATTTAAGATACAATGGAAGCCATGTCAATTATTAAAAAAGGTTTGTGGAAAGGTACTGTAAATTATTATGTGTGTGCATAATATATTAGATAATGAGGGTCAGTCCTGGTCACCTGAATGCACTGGTGATGACAAATCAAATCCAGTCAAATCCAATTTTATTATCATGTACTTGCAAGATTCTCACACAGTGCAAAGTCAACAAAAGTGACGGTAATCAAATAAGTAACATAGGAAAGCAATCAATTAAGTAACACTGTAAATGTATAACATACTAAAAATAATAACAAGACTAAATAAATTAAATCAAGTACAAGAAGCATGCACCTAAAATAAAAGAAGATAAATAAAATACAAAAATTGTCTATAGGGATATAGTATGTACATTGTGTTCCCGAGTGGTGCAGCGGTCTAAGGCACTGCTTCTCAGTGGTAGAGGCGTCACTACAGACACCCTGGTTTGAATCCAGGCTGTATCACAACCGGCCATGATTGGGAGTCCCACAGGGCTGCGCACAATTGGCCCAGCGTTGTCTGGGTTTGGCCGGTGTAGGCTGTCATTGTAACTAAGAATTTGTTCTTAACTGACTTGCCTAGTTAAATAAAGGTTAAATGTGTAATAAGGTACAGAGCAGTAGCACCATATAATTATAGTAGTGTAGTAAGGCGACAACTATTTCATTGGTCCGGTAGACTAAAGTGATTTCAGTGTGTACAGAATAAAATAAATGGTAAGTGTGTGGTAGGGTGCAGAGCTGTTCCAGCTGTTGTAACAGTCTTGTGGCTTGGGGGTAGAGGCTGGCTTTGAGACAGGTGGTTCGAGACTTGATGTTGACCCTCAATGCAGTGGCTCCCTCTCCCCTGTGCATTGCCTTCTCCAGCCATCACAATTGGTGGCATCCTGGGTTGCAGGGTTCTTCCTTATGTCTCCTTTACACAAATAAAGAACATTGAGTTACATTTGAACATCGCACATGGTCTTTCACATGTTTACGAAATAACTTAAAACAAGTTTAATATTTTAATAATATCAAAACGTATGTGAAGAATGGTCTTCAGAAACAAATCCCTGAAACAGGTCTTATCCCCTGCCCCAGTCCAGGTTGTGGCGATGGCAAGACGGTTTGGCAGAAAGCAAGGTAGAATCTGCGTTTACTCTCCACTATTATTGGTCCCAGTTCGCTTTGGCTCCCCCTCCTTCCAGCTCAGGCGTTCGGCGTCGCCAGCCTTTTAGCTGCTGCCGAACATACTGCTGGCAAACGCCCACTCATCAACTCCGGACTTGTCTCGTCATCATTACACACACCTGGTTCCAATCCCCACTCTATCACTGTATATATACTCCCTCTGTCATTTGTCGGTCATTGCAAATGCTACTTGTATTCCTGAGAGGAATCTCTCCTATTTCCCGAGCACTTTATATTTTGCACTTTGGGTTCGCCCTGTGCCTTTTTGTTTATGAAGATATATTTTGAGCACAACAGCATTTGGGTTTCGTCCCGCTTTTATCTATGGTGCTTAAATAAACTCAGTAGTTCTAAACCTGCGACTACCTCCTGCCTACTCCTCTACACCAGTGACAGCAAGTTGCAACACTGGATGTGGCTTCGATTTGAACATAGTTTGAAGTAATGATTATGTACTAATGAATGTACATGTAATTTATGAATGAACGGCCTATATGCTAGAATGGATTTCGTGATCACGGACAATTTCACCCTTAAATAAACAGTCTTTCTACGAAAGTTCCAAGTACACTCTTAATAAGTATAGACAGTACTGCTGAGAAGAGGTAAAATGGCCTTAAATACTTATTGAATAACTTCTGATTATTTGCTTCTATTATTGATAGTTCTTCAGTAATGAATACCTGTTTCTACAACAAGCAGGAAAATTGACATAACTTTGTCATTATTTAGCAGTTACATACTAACTATTGACAGGTTATTGCCACGTTCATACCTGGTCTTTGCCATCTTATTTCCCTGTTGTTTCCTTTTACTTTCTGGACGTTACCCTGTTATTTCAGCAATGTTAACTAAAGTGCTACCAAGGACAGTGGGTATGTTAAGGTAACCAATGCTTGATTACATTATTGTGGCTACTAAATGTTTGGAAACATTATTTCAAGTTAGTGAATCAACTTAATTTCTTGATTTACAGGGAATCTATGTAATTGAAAAAATGGTTAAACCCAATTGAAAAAATGTGGAAAGATAATTCCAAATTAAAAACTTGGAACAAGAGGAAATAATTTGTTGTATTTACATTAAATATTAGTTTGTATTTTCTATTTATTAGGTTTAACCAAAGTGGAAAAGTAATTTGCATGTTGAATGAAATAGGTTGCAACTTGGAATATAGGTTTAAGAATAATCAAATCAAATAGTTTCCATTTAATCATATATTTGGTTTCAACAAAAGTAGTAATTTTCAATTGAGATAAAAACCTAACTAATTTATTTGTAACCAGTTGAAGTATATTTCTTAGGTTGATCCAAAGAGGAAGTCTTTACAGTGTACATTGTTATTTGTGATGCGAGGCTCTCATAATGATGAAGTCAGGGCTGTGGAGTAGTGTGTGTTGCTCAACAGGAAACCAGTCGCCATGACTAAGTGATCTCCCCCAGGTGCCTCCGCATCCACTTTCATTCATCCGCCACAACGCGAGGTCTCCTCCATCCATCCCTCTCCTCCCCCTCCCTTTAATTCTCTCATTCCCTCCCCTGCATTTGCATCCTATGCCCTTTCCACTGTTCATTAACACTTGATGAATGTGGGCGAGTAAAAAGGGTTTGTTAAAGTCGTTTAGTGTGTGACTCATTAATGTTTTCTCCATTTGCCCGCTCCTCCCTCTCTGCTCCCTGGCTGGCTGGATGTGACAGGCTCATCTGTCAGACACCCATTCTTTATTATCCCCCACCTCTGTGGAGATGTGAGTGTGACCGGGGTTAGAGTGAGAGTCGTGCACTGGGATACATTTTAATACAGAGATAGGCCTCTCATTTCCCAATGGTCCTTCGTTGTTCTGTGTAGTTATGTTAATTTATACAATGGATGGGTCTAATCCTGGATGCTGATTGGTTAACTTCTCTAGGGTATGTGGGACGGTAGCGTCCCACCTCGTCAACAGCCAGTGAAACTGCAGGGCGCCAAATTCAAAACAACAAAAATCCCATAATTTAAATTCCTCAAACATACAAGTATTTTACACCATTTTAAAGATACACTTGTTGTAAATCCAGCAAAAGTGTCCGATTTCAAAAAGGTTTTACGACGAAAGCACACCAAACGATTATGTTAGGTCAGAGCCAAGTCACAGAAAAAGACAGCCATTTTTCCAGCTAAAGAGAGCAGTAACAAAAAGAAGAAATAGAGATAAAATGAATCACTAACCTTTGATGATCTTCATCAGATGACACTCATAGGACTTCATGTTACACAATACATGTATGTTTTGTTCGGTAAAGTTCATATTTATATCCAAAAATCTGAGTTTAGGCCGGACGCTACTGTCTCACTTGGCAAAAAGCCAGAGAAAATGCAGAGCGCCAAGTTAAAATTAATTACTATGAAAATTACTATAAAAATCTAACTTTCATTAAATCACACATGAAAGATACCAAATTAAAGCTACACTGGTTGTGAATCCAGCCAACATGTCAGAATTCAAATAGGCTTTTCGGCGAAAGCAAACGATGCTATTATCTGAGGACAGCACAATAGTAAACAAAGACAGAGAAGCATATTTCAACCCTGCAGGCGCGACACAAAACGCAGAAATAAAAATAAAATTCATGCCTTTCCTTTGACGAGCTTCTGTTGTTGTCACTCCAATATGTCCCATAAACATCACAAATGGTCCTTTTGTTCGATTAATTCCGTCGATATATATCCAAAATGTCAATTTATTTGGCGCGTTTGATCCAGAAAAACACCGGTTCCAACTTGCTCAAACGTGACTACAAAATATCTCAAAGGTTACCTGTAAACTTTGCCCAAAAATGTCAAACTACTTTTGTAATACAACTTTAGGTATTTTTTAACGTTAATAATCTATAAAATTGAAGACGGGATGATCTGTGTTCAATACAGGATTAAAACCAACTATAGCTAGCTTTCTGGTCTCGCACCTCTAACAAACGGGACACTTCGAGTGACTTTCCTTCAAGATGGCCGTACTTCTTCATTACACAAAGGAATAACCTCAACCAATTTCTCAAGACTGTTGACATCCAGTGGAAGCGGTAGGAACTGCAAGCAGGTCCCTTAGAAATCTGGTTTCCCAATGAAACCTCATTGAAAAGAGAGTGACCTCAAAATAAAAATCTGAATGGTTTGTCCTCGGGGTTTTGCCTGCTACATAAGTTCTGTGATACTCACAGACATTATTCAAACAGTTTTAGAAACGTCAGAGTGTTTTCTATCCAAATATACTAATAATATGCATATCTTATCTCCTGGGGATGAGTAGCTGGCAGTTGAATTTTGGTATGCTTTTCATCCAAACGTGAAAATGCTGCGTCCTACCCTAGAGAAGTTAATAATCTACTGGAGACCCATTTTGAGTTTAAGTATAACTTATTGGAATTCAGCTTGGTTGTGCTTGTGTTTAAATGCTTTGGATAGCCTATACTTCAAGAGGAGTGGTGGACCTATAACTGTTTAGTGTTTTCTTTCCGCACTTTAAAAAAAACAATGGCATGACGCGACGGAGGATTTGTTATGCTATCGTTGATGTATGCTTCAAGCCTTGGGACACAATACAGCCATAGCGTTCAGAAAGAGACCCGTTCTGGCAGAGACTTGATTGATCACCAACAGCAAAATAAGAAAATTGAAATATCATAAATGTTCCAACTAAGTATTACAGGACACTACATAGTGTAAATAAATATGGTTCTTAAAGTTCTGCTGATTTATGAAGGTTCTCTCATGATTCACAGGTTAGTGTAGGGTGTAAGAGGATTTTAAATGGACCTGCTAAACTTGTGTTTGTGTGCCAGAACTAAGATGATTTGGAGTATTCCAAACTGAGACTACCTCACCAGGTATTCCTCTTCTGTTCTCATGCTGGAGACCAGGGCTTGATTACAACGTGTTACAACATGTTACAATGGTGCCAACATTTTGTTGCTGATCTTTCAGCGGGGAAGTGGGTGAATGTGTCAAAGACCTGACTGGGCCCAGCTTCACGCGGTATGTTTCATTTTTGTTGTCCGCATGTTTGTGTACTGAGGAACATGTAACTTGGTTACAGAACACTTTCAATTTCTTTAGGTTGGAGGTTTTCATCGAGGTAAGTGTTTATTGGTGTAACGTCATCCCCAGGATATTGCACACACGGCACATATAACCCTGGGATATCAACCATTCAAAGTTGGCCTTAGTAGGATTGACCTTACTGAGTAAAGAATTTGTCATCGTCACTACTTAAACTTCTTTGGGCTGCAAGCCCGACGTCGGTACACTTATGACAACAGCCAGCTCAAGTGCAGGGCGCGAAATTCAAAATATATTTTTTAGAAATATTTAACTTTCACACATTAACAAAGTCAAAAGGTCATCATTATTGCTGAACCCTGCTCATTTCCACAATTTACCTACTTAAGATTTGATTTTAAGCATAACCCTAACTAATGAAGGCCAAGTTTGATGTGTTGGTCCACAAGACCTTCCGTGCAGTTGGGCGGAAGTGTCTGGGAACGATATTAGGTGTAATCACTTTAGAGCGTATGCCATCCTTCAGCACAACATCTCACCCTTTATAAAGCACGTTTATATCATATGTCACATTTGACATTGGTGATTGTCAGTTATGCCACATTTATGAACCCTACATAAACATGACATAGGTCATAAGCCATCAAACACACTCTGTCCACTTGTGACAACCAGCCCCATCGAAGGGTTGGTTGTCACACGGTATGGGGTTGGTTGTCACAATGTTTGCTAGTAGCTTATTCCATTGTAACAGGAAATGAAGTGATATAGCATAAAGTCTTAGAAATAGCCAAGCCTTTCTTTGATTTAACGATATTCCTTACAAAATTCAGCATTTTATGCCTTGAAAACAACATATTACATATTACAACATATTACATATTACATTTGAGTTTGTGTGGGTGTGTGACAGAAAGAATGTGTGTGAGAGAGAGAAGCAACAAACTCAGATAGCACAGATACCTCTGCCCAACAGATGTATACATGATGAATCAGGAAGATGCAGTTTATAGATTGCAGATGTATGTAGAATAACTACATTCTAATTTTTACAGTTCTACGTCGTTTATAAGTCGGTCAGGCATCGACATTCTATCCTAATGTGTCGGCAACATCTCCCACTCCAAACACTCTCCACACTACATATTCCTAACACATTTTGATATGTTGGCCAAAGGTGTTCGTGTTAACTGGGAAGGGAGTTCTTTATAGCAAACAATATGGTTATAATGGAGTTGATAGTGACAGCCAACCCCACATTCCATGTGACAACCATCCCCCCCAATCATAATAAAGATGCAATTTACCACATGGCTTGACTTAGCAACTCAGAAATATCCCACTGGGCACAGACGTCAGTTCAACGTCTACTGTAGCTTTGATTTACATTTTACATTCAATGTGAAATCAACCAAAAATGGCACCCTGTCATTGGATTTAGGTTAAGTTAGGTTTAAAAAATATAAAATTCCCTTGCTAATCTAATCAGTTTTCCACATTCATTCAACATCGTCAAATAACATTTTTGGGTTGAAATGACGTGGAAACAACATTGATTCAACCAGTTTTTGACCAGTTGGAGGTTTGGAATGTAGATCTCCCTTTCCTCTTTTCAACAAACGTAATGTTTCCTGTATGCTCCCAAAATTGTAATATTGTGATTAAAAAAATTCTGACAACTGAGCAAGTTAAAATGCTAATATTTTCCTAAACATGCCTATTTTAAATTGCTCAGTTGTCAGATTTTTTTTTTATATATCACAAACAGAAAAGTATTTAGGTTGTTTACCTGTTTTATGCACACCTATTCACACATTACTACCTTAAGGGGCCAAGACAAAATGGCAGATTATTTTAATTACAAATCAAATGTCAATGACTGTTGGCCTATGGCATTCTAGTGTTTACATACACTGGTTCGCTCCAGTTTGCTGCTGAGCTTGCTCCAAGCTTCAACTATTAGTGATGGCGTCAGCGAGATGACTCCATTTTGTGACAAGCCCATACAGTGACTCCCTATAGACTGAGATCTACCATGGAGTGTGCGGCACCATTTTGTGATGTAATTTAGAGCTTTGTCGTTCTCTTGTTCAAAAATCCCTCAACGTCTTATTCGAGGCATTCAAAGTGTATTATCAGAAGAAGTGTTTGATTCCGCAGATAATCTGGTTATCTCCCAGTTGTGTGAAATCAGAAGGAAATGTAGCAGGATTACTGTTGAATTACGCTGACAGAATTATACCTCAGGACTTGTTCTGACACATGGATCGCTTCAGGTGTAAATGTAATAATACCTTTCAGGAGGGTAGGCGGTGGTGGACGTGTCAGGAGTTGATAAACTGTTTGTAAACACTTACTGTGTTTGCTTAAATACATCATCATAATCCTGTGCAAATTTACATATAAAACTGTATGCCAAAGAAAGGTTATAGAGAATACATATTACTATAGTGTCATAGATTTAGTAAAAACCCTATCACATTCCAGTCATTTAGCATTTAAAACAGTACAGTATACAATGTAGTATTGGTGTGATGCCAGAGTGATAAAGTTTTGTGGCTGAGGTAAGTGACAAGTCTTCCTTTCAGCCCCATGTGAGGCATCCAATACATGATTCATGTGCAACGTTATTAAGTACCACAAGAGAATCAGACACAGAAATCATTTCATTCCCTCTCAGCAGCAAGTAATGAAGACTTATGACAGGGGTTACTCGACCACATGACAGGCCTCTCTCTCTCTCACCTAGGAATTAACCCTTTAGAACCTATGGCGACCGTCAGCGGCCTTCCTTTAAATTACTATAGTGGCCGCGAACGGCCTTACTTTTCAAAAAATAATATCTGTGTCAATATCTCAAAATTAAATCGTATTCACATGGCTGATGTCATCAACCGGAAACACGGTACGCTGTCATTTCGCTTTTAAAAGTAAAAATCACTTAATTACTAAAAATGACAGCTCCGAAGCGGCCACAACTTTTCACTGTGAAAGAGGCTGTATCTATTTTGGTTAATGACAGGGATTCGGACACGTCCTTGCACTCTGAAAGCGATGATGTTGAGGTGAGTGAAATAAGGAAACAGCAGATATATGTTTGGTGGTCTTGTTTGATGCTGTGAAACTTGGGGAATAGCAAATCCATCAGCGTTGGAACAGGAGCTTGAATGATTGTTCTCTGTCTCATGGAAATAGTTGCAGTGTTTAGCAGTAAATAGTCAAATTAAAACCAAATTAAAACCAAATACATTTTTATTGGTCACATATACATATTCATCAGATGTCCATCAACTCATCCTTGACCGCTGGCTACGTCCCTTCCGCCTTCAAGAGAGCGAGAGTTGCACCCCTTCTGAAAAAACCTACACTCGTTCCCTCTGATGTCAACAACTACAGACCAGTATCCCTTCTTTCTTTTCTCTCCAAAACACTTGAACGTGCCGTCCTTGGCCAGCTCTCCTGCTATCTCTCTCAGAATGACCTTCTTGATCCAAATCAGTCAGGTTTCAAGACTAGTCATTCAACTGAGACTGCTCTTCTCTGTGTCACGGAGGCGCTCTGCACTGCTAAAGCTAACTCTCTCTCCTCTGCTCTCATCCTTCTAGACCTATCGGCTGCCTTTGATACTGTGAACCATCAGATCCTTCTCTCCACCCTCTCCGAGTTGGGCATCTCCGGCGCGGCCCACGCTTGGATTGCGTCCTACCTGACAGGTCGCTCCTACCAGGTGGCGTGGCGAGAATCTGTCTCCGCACCACGTGCTCTCACCACTGGTGTCCCCCAGGGCTCTGTTCTAGGCCCTCTCCTATTCTCGCTATACACCAAGTCACTTGGCTCTGTCATATCCTCACATGGTCTCTCCTATCATTGCTATGCAGACGACACACAATTAATCTTCTCCTTTCCCCCTTCTGATAACCAGGTGGCGAATCGCATCTCTGCATGTCTGGCAGACATATCAGTGTGGATGACGGATCACCACCTCAAGCTGAACCTTGGCAAGACGGAGCTGCTCTTCCTCCCGGGGAAGGACTGCCCGTTCCATGATCTTGCCATCACGGTTGACAACTCCATTGTGTCCTCCTCCCAGAGCGCTAAGAACCTTGGCGTGATCCTGGACAACACCCTGTCGTTCTCAACCAACATCAAGGCGGTGACCCGTTCCTGTAGGTTCATGCTCTACAACATTCGCAGAGTACGACCCTGCCTCACACAGGAAGCGGCGCAGGTCCTAATCCAGGCACTTGTCATCTCCCGTCTGGATTACTGCAACTCGCTGTTGGCTGGGCTCCCTGCCTGTGCGATTAAACCCCTACAACTCATCCAGAACGCCGCAGCCCGTCTGGTGTTCAACCTTCCCAAGTTCTCTCACGTCACCCCGCTCCTCCGCTCTCTCCACTGGCTTCCAGTTGAAGCTCGCATCCGCTACAAGACCATGGTGCTTGCCTACGGAGCTGTGAGGGGAACGGCACCTCCGTACCTTCAGGCTCTGATCAGGCCCTACACCCAAACAAGGGCACTGCGTTCATCCACCTCTGGCCTGCTCGCCTCCCTACCTCTGAGGAAGTACAGCTCCCGCTCAGCCCAGTCAAAACTGTTCGCTGCTCTGGCACCCCAATGGTGGAACAAACTCCCCCACGACGCCAGGTCAGCGGAATCAATCACCACCTTCCGGAGACACCTGAAACCCCACCTCTTTAAGGAATACCTAGGATAGGATAAAGTAATCCTTCTAACCCCCCCCCCCCCCCCCCTTAGAGTTAGATGCACTATTGTAAAGTGGTTGTTCCACTGGACATCATAAGGTGAATGCACCAACTTGTAAGTCGCTCTGGATAAGAGCGTCTGCTAAATGACTTAAATGTACATGTAAATGTAATGTTATTACGGGTGTAGGGCAATGCTAGTCAGCTAACTAGTTGGTTGTTTTATCTTGGTTCTACCAATGTAATTCATATGGAAACGGACCAAGCTGCTTGCTATAGCAGCTAGCTAGATGTAGCTAGTTAGTCTCCCAGGCAAGAAAAGTTGTGTGTGGCAGTAAATTTGGGGTGCACTTGCAAAGTGTCAATCTCAGCTGTCACTTTCACTAGTTAGCCATACAGACAACCAGCTAACTACCCACCAAAATGGAGATGACAGTAATTAGTATTTACGTATCTATTGGGCTTAGGTCATGGTGTGTCATGTTTGCTAGGTAGCTACATATATTCATAGGCTATACATTGCCTAATTGTTCTATAGTCTGGCACAATAGACGCATCATAATACCCATAAAACCTAGGGGTAAAACCCGGGAATGGTTCCAATCGTTTTTCACCATTCATTTTTGTGTCTGGGTTTTCACGACTACTTCATATAAGGTCTGTGTTTTATGTAGGCTTACCCTGGAGTAACGTTTTGATAACCATGTAATTCTCTCTCGGACAAGGTGAGTTTTATCAATACATTCGCATAAATTTACAAAAAATTTATTGAATTGCTAATTAGCAACAGAGAAGACATCAGCAAGACTACAAATTCCTGCAGCAAGTTATTTCTAGTAGACACTGTCAGCTAACGTTCACCGGCGCAATCGGAGACCTTCTGTGTCCAATCCATGAGCTTCTTACATCCCCTTTCTCTGTCTTAGCTAGTCAGAAGAGCAATAGACCACAAAATCCTTTGGTTTTACTTAGAATAGATAGTTATTTGTACAGTATGTCGACTTTGGTGTCTATTTCAGACCTTTGGCATTTTTCAAGGATAAGCATAAGAACATCTGAGCTATCTTTGTTGCAGGTGCAAGGTAACAGTTGAATAAGATGAGAAAAAACAAGAAACCCCCACACTGCTCTTTATTAAGCTGTACGTATTAGCCTCAAGGCCTTCATTAGAGCTTTTGTGAGCGTTTATAATTTGCACCCACATTGCTCCACCCACATCCGTTCAATGCATGGAATGGGGTTGGAGTCAAGGGAAAATAAGCAAGTGATACCAAATATAACAATATGCATTTCATAAGTATTCTAATCAAGTGTCTACATAAAACTTATTGTAGTAACCCGCACAGACAGCTATGTGTTATGCTATTCGTTGGTTTTGTTGTACTTACCAGTACCCAGTGTTTGCGGGGTCCGACATGCCAATCAACCTGCTATCTGCCAACCGCGGGAATGCCTGGAATGCATCCTGGTGGTTGGTGGAGCGGTGGGGGCATCGCAAGTTTAAGGCCATGTTTAGCCATTGTTCTCTCTCTTACATCCGGTCTTCACAAGAGATGGTCACGGTTGTTTTCTACGGGTATCCTCCATTTATTTGGCAAGGGCTATGGCCAAACAGTAGTGTTGAATTAATAAACCGTGAATTTGTAAACTCAATCCTCAGTCTGGACTATTGTTCCTTTATGATATAGTCAGGTCAACACGGTATTAAACACATCTGTAAAACCACAATGATGACATCGACCTATCAAGTAATTTTTCATATACCATTGGGTACAATGCAAGAAAAAATGTGAGAGTAATCTGAAGTGGTTGCATTAATTCATGTTCACATTTACAACATAACATACATGGGCATTTCATCATTAAGACTTGTTGGGAATAATGTCTGAAGGGTGAAAATCCCAAAACATTCTCTTTTGTGCAGAGTATTATTTAAACCACCTCCCCTGTATGATATCTTGACTTTCTCTATGCCACAAAATCGAAAAAGTAGAAATGTCATGTTTTTGGTCATTAAAATGTACTGACTGGATAATGCCTGTCGTTTCTCCTGATTTAACTTTTATGTTCACTAATTCTCTGTTTGCGAGAACGAGAGGTTTTACCTACATAACACAGCCCACATGGACATTTAATCATGTAGGTAACATGGGTGGTGGAGCACGTAATAATGTAATTTATATGGAACTGTTTTCCTGTATGTGGGTGGCAGAAATATTCACACTTCATCATATTGTTGCACTGTGCGCAACCTCTGCATTTATAGCTACCATTCGGAAGAGCGTATAAAAGAGCCAGGATCATTTGCTTTAGTGGCTGACAGTTGGCATGGACCAATTTGTCACGTAAATTGGGACCTTTCCTATATACAACAAGTGGTGGGTTCTTAAATTCAGCTGGCAAAGCTGGGTCCAATGATAAAACACGCCAATGGGTTTTGCTCGTGATAGCTTGAGCTGACAATGACTTGGTGATAAAAACCTAAAAGCTGGCATTCCAAAGACAAGATGTGGTGAGTGTGACCCGAGATAGAGTCTGGAAGAGTTTTTAGAACAATGCCTCATTGTCTCATCTTACTGGCATCTTGGAAACTAAGCCGAGTTGTAAGTAAAACAACATCCCGTGCAGATAACCAGGAGATGGACCAAGGTGACTTGTAGGAAGGGTATAAATGACTGACTAAGCATTTTTTAGGGCCTATATAAGATCTCTGTTTTTTCATTATCAGTTAAGCACTCGGCAACACACTTTGGAGTGTGGCGTTGACACTTTTCTTATTGCAATAATTAATCGATGTTAAATAAAAATGGTTGTTTGAGTAATTGTCCAAGTCTCTCTCAGTACTGGAATTTCCACAACAAGTGGCATATATGGTGCAGTCTGAAAAACAGGGTTCTTGGAAGTCCTCTAATGGCTCAGGGATGAAGCTGTCCTCCTGTCATTTTCTTTGTTAAAACAAAACGTTCTTCAAAATTACCCACATATTGGCTAGCATAGCTTGGAGCGAATGTGTAGCGCATCGATGTTACATTTGTGGAGGTAGTATTCATCATCAAACCTTAAATAGTTATGTAAAAACATATTCAGCCAGCTCTACAATAAAGTCGGTTGTTGGGTATTTGTTAGAACCTCGGCCTATCAAATAGTGAGCTAGGACTGCAGCACACCTTGCGGGCTGCTGCAGAATTCTATTGTACGTTATTTATTTGTCAGCCATTTTGACCATTAACGCTAGTTAGACCATCAGAGAGCATCTTTGAGAAGCATTTGATTGTCTTCAATATTGGCTTGATAGAGATTATACAAACGTTTTTGTAAGAACATAGTACAGTTGAAGTCGGAAGTTTACATACACCTTAGCCAAATACATTTAAACTCAGTTTTTCACAATTCCTGACATGTAATCCTTAATTCATTGTTTAACTTCGGTCAAACGTTTCGGGTAGCCTTCCACAAGCTGCCCACAATAAGTTGGGTGAATTTTGGCCCATTCGTCCTGACAGAGCTGGTGTAACTGAGTCGGGTTTGTAGGCCTCCTTGCACACACACGCTTTTTCAGTTCTGCCCACACATTTTCTATAGGCTTGAGGTTAGTGCAATACCTTGACTTTGTTGTCCTTAAGCCATTTTGCCACAACTTTGGAAGTATGCTTGGGGTCATTGTCCATTTGGAAGACCCATTTGGAAGATCCAAGCTTTAACTTCCTGACTGATATCTTGAGATGTTGCTTCAATTTTCTTCCCTCATGATGCCATCTATTTTAGGAAGTGCACTAGCCCTTCCTGCAGAAAAGCATTCCCACAAAATGATGCTGCCACCCCCGTGCTTCATGGTTGGGATGATGTTCTTCGGCTTGCAAGCCTCCCCCTTTTCCCTCCAAATATATCGATGGTCATTATGGCCAAACAGTTCTATTTTTGTTTTATCAGACCAGAGGACATTTCTCCAAAAAGTATGATCTTTGTCCCCATGTGCAGTTGCAAACCGTAGTCTTTTTATGGTGGTTTTGGAGCAGTGGCTTCTTCCTTGTTGCGCGGCCTTTCAGGTTATGTCGATATAGGACTCGTTTTACTGTGGATATAGATACTTTTGTACCTGTTTCCTCCAGCATCTTCACAAGGTGTTGAAAATGTTCAAATTCTTGCAAGAATTTGAACATATATATGCATACTTGATCTGCGCAAACATGAGTGAAGTGTGGTGGGTTCTCCTGGAAGGGAGAAGTTTATCTGGCTCAGTAAAGCCTCAAACATAAATTACCCGCAACGCTGAAATGGCCTACTTCTATGTGAATTAATGAGGAGAGTGCATTTTGACATCACGTGCTTAAAACAACTCACGCTGGAGCGTCCATTAGAGATATTTGGAACTCGCTTGTGAAAAGGTTAAATATATATTTTTCTCACCCATCTAACAGTACACACAATACCCCATAATGACAAAGCGAAAACATGTATTGAAAATACAGAAATATCTTATTTACATAAGTCAATACATGTTAGAATCATCTTTGGCAGTGATTACAGTCTTTGCACACCTGTATTTTACAATATTTGCTAATTCTATCATATTTTATTCTTCAACCTCTGTTAAATTGGTTGTTGATAATTGCCAGACAAACATTTTCAATTATTGTGATAGATTTTCAAGCAGATTTAACTCGGCCACTCAAGAACATTCACTGTCTTCTTGGTAAGCAAATCCAGTGTAGATTTGGCCTTGTGTTTTAAGTTATTGTCCTGCTGAATGGAGAATTCATCTACCAGTATCTGGTGGAAAGCAGACTGAATCAGGTTTTCCTATAGGATTTTGCCTGTGCTTAGCGCCATTGTTTATTTTTTATCTTGAGAAACTCCCCAGTCCTTAATGATTACAAGCATACCCATAACATGATGCAGTCACCACTATGCTTGAAAATATCGAGAGTGGTACTCAGTAATGTGTTGAATTGGATTTTCCCCAAATATAACACTTTGTATTAACCAACAATGCAGTTCAAGAAGAGTTAAAAAAATATTTACCAAATATACTAATGTAAAAAAAAAAAAAAAAAAAAGTTACACTGGTTATATACAGGGGGTACCGTTACCGAGTTAGTGAAGGAGGGTACAGGTTAGAGGTAATTTGTACATGTTGGAGAATTTCCTGTACTATGGGGAGTTTCCAGTACCTAGACTGTTCTCCCAGAAGTAGTGAGCAGAATCAACATTGGGTTAATAAGTAGACATGTGTAAGCAGAATAAAGGCTGAGCCCAGGTGAATGTACAGAGCTGGATCAACATGGAGTAAATCACAAGACATGTAAAAACAGAACGTACGCAGAAAATGTGTACCTTAATTAATATAGGCACCACAAGCCATGTATCTGTAATAAGAATATATCTTTGTACTAATCAACTAATATTAGACATACACTTATCTTGGGAACATATATGCAATACATGTATTCTTTTTTGTATTAGCACTATGGTGACGCCACCAATATAATCTAAAACGAGCATAAATAAGTCAGAAGCGAGACAGGAAGATAATAGTGACGAAATGCCAAGGGGTGTTAATCATTTACAAAGAGAGGAGTGACCATGTATGTTATGTAAGGGCCAAACTGTATAAAAGCAGAGTGCTGATACTGGAGAGGTCAGTTGGAATTGCTCGGCTTCTGTTACTTTTGTATTAAAGTCTATTTGAAATCACGAGTTCCGGTATCTGTGAAAAATTTTGACCAATATTTCCACAACACATGTAGGTAGGGGTGAAGTGACAATGCATAGATAATAACCAGCGAGTAGCAGCAGTGCTCCAAATGGAGGGGGGGGGGGGGGGGGTCAATGTAATAGTCCGGTGGCAATTTGATTAATTGTTCAGCAGTCTTGTCTTATGGCTTGGGGGTAGAAGCTGTTAAGGAGACTTTTGGTCCTAGACTTGGCGCTCCGGTACCGCTTGCCGTGCGGTAGCATAGAAAACAGTCTATGGCCTGGGTGACTGGAGTCTCTGACAATTTTATGGGCTTTCCTCTGACACCACCTATTATATAGGTCCTGGATTGCAGGAAGCTTGGCCCCAGTGATGTACTGTGCCGTACGCACTACCCTCTGTAGCGCCTTACGGTCAGATGCAGAGCAGTTGCCAAACCAGGCGGTGATGCAACCCGTCAGGATGCTCTCGATGGTGCAACTGTATAACTTTTTGAGGATCTGGGGACCCATGCCAAATCCTTTCAGTCTCCTGAGGGGGAAAAGGTTTTGTCGTGCCCTCTTCTCGACTGTCTTGGTGTGTTTGGACCATGATAGATCGTTGGTGATGTGGACACCTAGGAACTTGAAACTCTTGACCCGCTCCACTACAGCCCCGTTGATGTTAATGGGGGCCTGTTCGGCACACCTTTTCCTGTAGTCCAGAATTAGCTCCTTTGTCTTGCTCACATTGAGGGAGAGGTTGTTGTCCTGGCACCACACTGCCTGTTTTCTGACCTCCTCCCTATAGGCTGTCTCATTGTTGTCAGTGATCAGGCCTACCACTGTTGTGTCATCATCAAACTTAATGATGGTGTTGGAGTTGTGTTTGGCCACGCAGTCGTTGGTGAACAGGGAGTACAGGAGGGGACTAAATACACACCCCTGAGGGGCCCCAGTGTTGAGGATCAGCATGGCAGACATGTTGTTACCTACTCTTACCAAGTCCAGGATCCAGTTGCAGAGGGAGGTGTTTAGTCACAGGATCCTTAGATTAGTGATGAGCTTTGTGGGCACTATGGTGTTGAACGTTGAGCTGTAGTCAATGAACAGCATTCTCACATAGGTGTTCCTTTTGTCCAGATGGGAAAGGGCAGTGTGGAGTGCGATTGAGATTGCGTCATCTGTGGATCTGTTGGGGTGGTATGCAATTTGGAGTGGGTCTAGGGTATCCGGTAGGATGCTGTTGATGCGAGCCATGACCAGTCTTTCATAGCACTTCATGGCTACCGACGTGAGTGCTACGCGGCGGTAATCATTTGGGCAGGTTACCTTTGCTTCTTTGGGCACAGGGACTATGGTGGTCTGCTTGAAACATGTAGGTATTACAGACTCAGTCAGGGAGAGGTTGAAAATGTCAGTGAAGACACTTGCTAGTTGGTCCATGCATGCTTTGAGTACATGTCCTGGTAATCCATCTGGGCCCGTGGCTTTGTGAATGTTGACCAGTTTAAAGGTTGTAGTGGTTCATTTCTTTACTATCAAATGAGGAGAGACAAACTTATCACACAAGTCAGAGTTATACTTAAACTAAATCTTAATCACTTATTAATAATGGAGCAGGTCAATACAACGCACACTTATAAAGTGAATCGATTGAGTGCTCTATGATAGTGTTGGCTGGTCGACGATTCACGGTCAAATGATTCGTTGAGAGCGCCGAGACAAAAGTACAAAGGTATTTTATAGCCAAGATACACTCCTTTCAACCTAAATGATGAACAACAGATATATAGAATGGGTCACAAGGTTAAGATCTGTATGAAATATACCTATAATACATAGCAGACAGTATCTGCTGTGTCAACAGTTTTCATTGTATAGAGACCAGTGTCTGGCCCTCCTACTCCAAACTGGAACCATCTCTCCCTGGTACGGCATAGAACAGAAACATTAACCCATGCTCTGTAATGCTCTTTAGGTTTTATAATCCAAAAGACATCATAAATCTCCTGTCAGTGTTATCTACCAGAGGCCCATCCTCAGTAGAACACACGTACACACACACAATAGTTAATACTATATTACGTTGATTAAAACAACCATTTGATGCAATAAAAGTATTATAACATAATCTTGCAATTTTGCCACCATAATCCCCCATTTTGAGAATACGCTCAATTTAAAAGAAAAGTACAAGATTTAAGAACATTCATTCACATGTAGAAAATGCATATATTCTACATAAACCAAGAAGCATAAAAACAATAACTCATTGCATGGGGTTCCTGCATGTGACCAGCTGCTATAACACTGGCTCAGCCTCCTTCAAAGAAACTTAGTACTGTCTCCCATTTCAACCTCCAACACGTTTTCTAAGCACTCTAACAATTTGTCTGGTAAGGTCATGATAGACCTGCAAGAACCCATGAAGAAAAACAAACATGCATACAGTTTATGAGATTCAAAGCTATATCTTCATAGACAGTGAAAAGCACATATTTAATGCATAATGCAGTGCATGCAACAATGGAGTTTTAAAAAACAAGCTTTAGTTATCTGTCACATTCCAAAGGATCAGCATGGTGGAAATAACTATTTCCATCCCAGAAACTAAAATTAGCATATCTTGTTGGACAAATCCATGTAGTGACTCCAAGTTAAAGTAAAATGTATTCCATTGGTGCCTAATGAACATGGCCCAAGACAAGCATCATGATTCCACTATTTATAAGGCAATGCCTAATAGATCAAATAGATTAGGATCAGTTTCACTCTCCAGATCAAGAGTTCACCCTCTCCATTCACCATGGCATGCTGATAAGTGTCAACATCTCACAACAACAATCAAAACAATCAATCCCTAATACATGAATTGCTTCACTCAGTTCTTTAACATACTAAACTCAAATCAATCCTTCAGTTTTAAAAATCATTCAGTTTCAGTTTAACCTTTTTAATCACGATTATATGGTAATGTCCCAATTTTCAATGTCTCACCTGAGCCGCCATCACCTCTACCACCCATTATGTCTTGTCCATTCGTCAACCAGTATACCAGCGACATAAGAGAAGTTTATTTCTCCCCATGCTCACTCCACGTGGACTCCTCTCACACTCCTGAGAAAAGACATGAGAGAAATGCACTTGATAGCTTAGATTGGATGCTGTACACCAGTTGCTGGCTCGGACTAATTTCTCTCGGTAGAAGTGGTGCGGACAGGGCCGTACTGAACGCCTTTGTCGCTCTTCTTCAGCCAGTTAGAGGGGGGTTTGAGGTACACACACTGTTCAGTCCAATTATCTCTTCCATGCATTAAGATGCCGTCTGATGTCACTTTTCATGATAACCTCAAGAGTACAGATCAGAACAACAGTTTAGTTCAGTTCATTAACTATATGACAAATTATTACTTTTAACAATTATTCTTAATACAAATGTCTAAACATATGTCAAAGAGAATAACACATTCTATTGACAGTATTCTTTCAAATTGGCTTATACTCCCCATCACATTGTCAACTTCATCGCAGAGCCACAGGATCAGGAAGTTAGACCTATAACCCATCGGGAATAGAACAGAACAAGCACAACAATACACTCCTTCACATATCACTCCATACACTCCTACACATCACTCAAGGTGTGTAAACTTCAATCCAAAACCTGATTGGACTGTACCCTCCCCCATTTTTGACACATAACTCTCCATGTGAGTAATGTGTAAAAAAGAAAAAACACTACTACTGGAGAAAAAAATTCAACCAAATTTTAAATAATAAGATCCAATTAAAATCACTACTCTGAAGAACTCCATAAAGAAAAATAATTGTACCCATAAGGTCATAGGAAAATAGACTTAGACAGCCTACCCTTAGTCAAAGGCAATGACCTCTCCCCCACATTGGTCCAAATCACAAATATGGCTAAGAACTATAAACTTCATCATAATTATCAATATTACAAATGACCTTGAAATCAGTATTACAAATTACCTTAAATTCATCATCCAAATGGCTTTGCAATAAGGGTAATCAAACCACAATGGAAAGTCATGACAGAGGTCAGAGGTCATACAAACCCTTCAAAGTAGTGTTTCTTACTATATTAGACAAATTAATGAAAAACAGTAAAAAATGTCATGCATGTTGAATCCCAGGTTTCCAGTTGTCGTGGAACATTGCAAGATTATGTTATAATGCTTTTATTGCATTATAATGGTTGTTTTATTCGACAGAATAGAGTATTGTATGTGTGTTCCACTGAGGTCCACTTGGTCTCTATGAGATAGCACTGACAGAGGAGATTTACGATGTCTTTGGGTGATAAAACCTAAAGAGCATTCCAGAGAACATGAGCTAATGGTTCTGTTCTATGCCGTACCAGGGAGAGACGGATCCCTTTTGAAGTAAGGGGGCCAGACACTGGTCTTTACAATGATAACTGTTGACACAGCAGTAACTGTCTGCTATGTTTTATAGATATCTTTCATACAAATCTTAATCTTTGTGAACTGTTCCTAAGATATGTGGTTCGTCAGTGTAAGTTGAGAGGGGTGTATCTTGACTATAAAAGATCTTGGTACTTTTCTGGTGGTACTTCTCAACGGTTCATTAGAAATAGTGAATTGTTGAAAGTCAAATGCTATTGCAAAGCTTATTATTATTAAAGATGTAGTTTAAGTATAACTCTGACTGGTGTGTAGTTTGTAACTATCCTCATTTGGTAAAGCAGAAATATGCCACCACACAGTACATTCCTTTATCAAAAGAATTTACGTGTTTAATTAAAACTCCGAAAATTCCATGTGTGTGCGTGCCCCTTTAAGATACCTTGGCACTAAGACAAAATGGAAAACTCACTAAACGCAAAGGACATAGAACACACAAATCAAACATAGTATTTTAAATACCAACAAATAGTCAAACCAAATGTGTTGTGTGGGTATTTGCAAACCTTAAGGTAAAAAAAAACAAAAAACGCCAGGCCTTATTTAATTTGGTAGTTTACGGCCTCAATCTCACTCACTCTCCGCAAGATTATAGCCCCAGGAAACATTTCAAAGAGAGACAATGAAACCCCCATTTCCCCAGAAAAAAAACACAAAACACTTCGTTGGCATTCATTATACTACACCGATTTAGCAACCCTAAAGTTATAACTACAAACAAAACCTGATAATAATGATCCACTGTACTCCCTCAAATCATTAATCATTAGTTTGAATCTATCTCAATGTTTATGAATGCTTAATTTAACATGCGGTACCCTTAGATACAATTATCCTGGTATCGTTACTAGACCAATGTCCAACAAGTATGTGATAGCTGTTTCGCCCTAGATTGTTCCTGTTACCCCTCTAAATGTAATAATTTTTCCTGTCGCAAATGTAGTACATTTCTCAGCGTAAGGAATCAGTGATATTTAACCCAGGCATTTAATAAACATTTGTTTGAGAGGTGTTCTCCTATGTCTCCTTTAACATACATACTTTAGGTGACTTCCATCAGTCCCGGAAGAAAGAATCCTACTCAAAACACATCATCAGATAATACAGTGTTTCATTAAGTGAAATTGACACCTAAAATAAACAATAACCCCTTTCCAGTAATCTAATAATTTCAACATGTTGCATACATTTTGTAAAAACAAACCTGTTTAACAAATCTAAAACCTTTAAAAAGTTGGTGCTGTCTCGTCAGCGTAATAGTCAAACTAACTTTTTCCCACTCTTAGCTACAATGTTGGCATGTCCCAAAGGTCAATACTGTTCAGATCGTACATTAATGATCTTCCTTCTGTCTGTACAGGGTCTGAAGTTTCAATGTATACAGATGATACAGTGATATATGCTTGCATAGATAAAATGGTGGCTCTAACCTCCTCTTCTGTTATAGTACAGTCTAGGTCCTCTACCTGGCTAATCTAGGTAATTTTATACCAGAAAAAAAGTATCTATTTCAATGGGACTCGCTGAACAGGAGGATGTATATAAATCTTCATACAAACATGAAACACACTGTTTATCTTTTTGGATGAGGTTGCCCTTTTATTTCCCTTCTTAATTGCTGGAATTACATTAGAAGTGTTCTGCATTTTTAAATGTCTTTCTAGTAGCCTGCCTGTCTTCTCACCTCCTTCATAAAAACAGTTTCTAAGCCTAAACAGTGCATATTCTGCATTTTTGTTTTACATTTCGTGCAACTCAAATCTCAGTTTGCAGGCAGTTTGAAATGTGATATCTGTGAAATGTCTTGCCAAATCCCTTTCCAAGACACATACAGTATCTCAGTTTCTAATCTTTTTACTGCTTCAGCCCCTTCTCTCTTCTTTTTGAACGCATATGCTATTATTTTCCCTCTAGTATATGCTTTAGAGGTTTCCCATACTGTGGAAATCATTTCAGTTAAGCTTATGTTGATCTCAAAAAAGGATCTAAAAATCTGCTAGTGATTGGCTAAAAAGCTAATCTTGTAATAGCATGGGGTTGAGTCTAAATCTACCCTTCCTCACATTTTCGGAGTTTATATCAACACGTAACTCTACTATAGCATGATCTGTGAAGGTGATGGGCCCAATCGTGCAATCAATCACATTATCAACCATGAAATTAGATATCAAGAAGGAGTGTTTCTTATGACAGTGGGAGAAAAAAGCATATTCTTTATCTCCATGTCTGTAAGGCCCATATCTTCAGCTAGCATATGTATTGCAGGTCTATCCTTTGGCGTGGAGATACCTGTAAATGCACTTCTATCAATCATATTGTCCATCACTTGGTTAAAGTCTCCAGCAAGGACGATCTGCCCATCCATATTTCCCAGTAAAAAAAAGAGGGTCCACCTTGTTAGGAGCATATTTGTTGCAAAACACTACCTTAATCTCATTTATGGCACACCCTGATGTTTCACCTGTCTCTGAGCTTGTCTCCACCCCCCTCCAGGTGTCGCCCATCTTCCCCAGTGTATTTATACCTGTGTTCTGTTTGTCTGTTGCCAGTTCGTTTTGTTCGGCAAGCCTACCAGCGTTTTTCCACATGCTCCTGTCTAGTTCTAGTTCCTGTTTTCTAGTTTTCCCGATTTTACCATTCTGCCTGCCCCAACCCTGAGCCTGCCTGCCTTTCTGTACCTTGTCACACAACCCTGGATTATTGACCTCTGCCTGCCCTGACCCCGAGACGGCCTGCCATTCTGTACCTTATGGACTCTGATCTGGAATACTGACCTCTGCCTGCCCTTGACCTGTCGTTTTGCCTGCCCCCTGTTCCAGTAATAAACTTTTGTTACTCCGACACTGTCTGCATCTGGGTCTTCTCCTGAAACATGATAATTTATAAGAGCCTCAATGCAGATAAGCCTGCCAAACTCAGTGTTGCTTCAATATTACAAAATGGAATAGTTTGCTTTTCAGAATAATACATGAGCTATGATAAACTTCTGCAACCCAGCCTCTAAATTCCCATGCTTCTGTATCTGTTAAATGTGATTCCTGTTTGAACACAATATCCAACTGATTTGATTTTAAATATGTCAAAATATTTTTCCTCTTCACTTGGTTACCACAACAATTTATGTTCCAAGAGATGATGTTTCCATAACCATCAGCCACTTTTGCTCTGAGTAGTTATAGCCTCTGTAATTATAGTTAAGTGTCCCATTTAACACGTGACAACTCTAATGAAGATCATTATATAAAATGTCACAATATATGCTGCTGCTGTACAATAAAACAGTGCAAATAAATTTAGAAAACCAATCCCAAAATAAAACAAAGCAACTAGGAATCATCACAGAACTGTTGTTAATGCTGCAGAAGATAACCTGCAGTCTCAACTCAAAATTCCTTACGCTTAAGGATCAGCCCCTTTTTTTCCATTTTTGCCTAAAATGACATACCCAAATCTAACTGCCTGGAGCTCAGGCCCTGAAGCAGGGATATGCATATTCCTGGTACCATTTGAAAGGAAACACTTTGAAGTTTGTGGAAATGTGAAAGGAATGTAGAAGAATAACACATTAGATCTGGTAAAAGATAATACAAAAAAAAAAAAAAAAAAGATTGTACCATCTTTGAAATGCCATAATGTATTATTCCAGCCCAGGTGCAATTTAGATGTTGGCCACTAGATGACAGCAGTGTATATGCAAAGTTTCAGAATGATCCAATGAACGATTACATTTCTGTTCAAAATGTTGTATCAAGACTGCCCAAATGTGCCTAATTTATTTATTAATAACTTTTCATCTTCAAAACTGTGAACTCTCAAACAATAGCATGGTATTATTTCATGTCATAGCTACTGTAAATTGGACAGTGCAGTTAGATTAACAAGAATTTAAGCTTTCTGCCAATATCAAATATGTCTGTCCTGGGAAATCTTCTTGTTACTTACAACCTCATGATAATCGCATTAGCCTACATTAGCTCAACCGTCCCTCAGGGGTCCCACCAATCCTGAAGATGTTTTAAAGTGGCAAAAGAAATGGGTGGCGTTCAGTGGGAAGGCCACCAGCTGTCTTTTTTCCCGGACCTGTCCAAGGAACTGGAAATGAAGAGAAAAAAAGTTTGCAGCGGCGAAGAAACAACTACACGAGAATAATGTCAGGCTACAACTACACTGGTATTCCCAGCGACCCTGCTCTTTACTTGGATGGGAAAGACAATTATGTTAAAAGACAACGTGGAGGCAGAGAGATTCTTGCTAGACCAAGTTGTTTAGCCTAGATAAAGAAGACGGGACAAGATAAAATTAAAAAAGTTCAATTAAATGTCGTTTACAATACAAATTAAGGTAGCCTATGTATTTGCGGAACTATGGTGAGTGTTGCTAATATAGCCTAAGCTTTTAAGTACCTTGTTCCGGGCTCTAGATTGTAGGAAGTGAATGAGAACCATTCTCGGGGGCCCATTCTCATCAGGCATGTCGAATGAGCTTCAATGGGTTCGTTCAATTTCGAATTCGTGCCAGTAATTTTCTGCCCACACAAGATTAGTCCACAGCCAGCCTCACTCCCCTCTTTCAGATTAACCAATCTCACCTACTTCTGTTCTGATGTTCTTCGACACGACACAATATGATTCCACAATATGTCCACCTTAATCTCGTGATTCGCATTACCCTTCCCCAGACTGGAGAGGGCATCCTCCAATGTCAAAATCCATCCTCTCTTGTATCGCATCAACTTTTTCCTTTAGCTCAGTAGTTGTTGTTTTTATCGTACAGAGACATCGGATACAACACTCAACAAAGTCTTATTCATCTTTCCCATTTTCTCAAATATATCCTTCAGATTTACCTATTTCTCCGTGCTTACGTGTTTATCCATGTCTTGGTGGGGAGATTCAGGAGGACTTTCTGTTTGTTTGCTAGTCGATGTGGCCTTCTGTGAATACAGCGTGTGAGCTTGGAGAAGTTTTTAGCGTGTCGACATTCCAATAACGGCACTTTATATTAAACTGTACTTCAAATCAATATATTAACACAAAAATGAAAGTGTATGCTGTTGCATTTCAATATTTACATGTGGGTTTTAGGAGCTCGCTGAAGTCCTGACATATTTTTCGGTGGTCCCACGTGACTCAAATGACCAGTATTTTAAGTCTTAACCATCATAACCATTACACTTTACCCCTCAGTGGCGATTTTAGCATGTAAATCTTGGTGCGGCAAACTAGTGGCATGCCAGCAAAGCCACTACACAACACAAAACCATACATTCATTGCACTATAACAGTGACGAACGGTTCCCACAAACTGTTAGGGCCTACTTAAAGCTGTCCCAACAGCAGAGATTTATTTTCAGCACCATGGAGGGAATCCTTACCACCGCTACACTTGGCTATCAGCAGAGCCTTGTCTGGCAGCAAAACAATTCATTCAGCCTCATTTACTGCATTTAAAAAAAAAACATGGCTGACTTGCTTAAACAAATGTGGTTTCTACTGACAATTGAGATGTACAAACTATGGCATATGGGAACAACGAGTGGATAAGAAGCAATCCGAGTCAGGATGGATGTAGTCAATATAACTATTGTTCAGCACTTTTGAAATGTACAGCGACAGAATTCAGAACAAGGGCCGTTCTTACAGTATTACACCAAGTCAGAACAGTAGGATAATTAAAGAGGGCATATAAGCAGACAATATTTAATGATTACATTTCTCTTAAACAGGCTATATATATATATACTCCCTCTGTCATTGGTCTTTGTCGGTCATTGCAAATGTTACTTGTTTTTCTGAGAGGAATCTCTCCTACTATTTCCTGAGCACTTTATATTTTGCACTTTGGGTTCGCCCTGTGCCTTTTTGTTTATGAAGATATATTTTGAGCACAACAGCTTTTGGGTTTCGTCCCGCTTTGATCTGTGGTGCTTAAATAAACTCAGTAGTTCTAAACCTGCGACTGCCTCCTGCCTACTCCTCTCTACACCAGCGACAGCGGCTTTATTAACTCTGCCCCACCTGCTCTGAATGACACGTCGCCACTGGACCCCGTAGCCCTTTACACGTGTACCCATATACGCGTTGAAAACATCAGATTTGGACACTGATAAGTGCCTAAATTGGAACGCAGTAGCTGTACAGTAGCATGCTATAAATAGCGTCAGAGCTCAGGCTCTGCGCTTCACAGCGATGTATGGGTTTTGACTGACAGCCATTCTGAAATTGGGCACTGCATGCAACAAGCATCCGTTCCGCTAATTGGGCAACCTTTACACATTTGTTGTCTGAGTTAGGGAAATGCTGTAAATTAAGAGGACCTGAGGTGTTTTTAAAGATGAGACCCTGAGCATGGTAATAAATACTGGTTTAAATGCCATACAAGCAAGCCAAACAGCCGTTCACGTTTCCTTTTCATAAAACGTATGTTATATACAGTGTCAATATTTTCGATCGCTATGTTTTGATGTACAGTTACAAGATGACATGGCGTCATACTCCGGGTTGTTCTGAACAGAATGAGCCTGTTTGTCTATTGTGAAGAAAATCTTACTTAGAACACGTACCTCATTAATCCTTTCTATGCGCACCAAAATTACGATCCAATTCTGTGAATTGACTTGTGAAAGCCTAACACTAAGATCGTATTTTATTTTAGATCGTATCGAGCTAGTCATGTTGGCATTAGATAAGCTTTCAAATAAAGCCCATCTGACCCGGATTGCGTAAACAACAACAGTAATTGTGTGATAGCGGGGATGCAGGGTTGTGTTCCAAACAAAACTAGGTGTGCTTGCTCTAGTTCATCAAAGGCAAAGCTACGAGAGCTCAAAAATGAACTTTTTTGGTCATAAAAGTGCATTGAACTGTATATAAACTTGTGAATACGTATATGACTTATGTATGTGTATACACCTTGGAGAAGTGTGTGGCCAATTGGAGACACCAGTTAGTCCTCTCACTCAAACCCTTGTCATTTTTTATCTTATGTTACATGATAAAAAATATTCCTGGAAAATGTGCGGTAGGTGCACCTACCCCACATTTTCCAGGAATATTCTTATCATGTTACTGAATGTATCCAGATATTTTTTGAGTTTGTTAACAACAAATGTGGCAAAAAGTAAAGTAAATGTAAAATGCACATAAAATCAACAGTGTTTGGATTCAGTCTTGTTTCAGGTGAACTGCTGTGTCCTCGACTGTGGTCTAATAATTTTCCCGTAATCTCCAAACTGTTTTCTTGCTTCATCAGTCACGTCTTTTTCATGAGTTTCATCTTATTACCAATGTTTTGTTTTAGTTGTATGACAAGCTCTTCCAAAATAAAGTAATTATACTGATCATGATGTTCTGGTTGTTGTTGTAGTAGTAGTGCCATACCAGAGCCCTGTTCTGGTCCTGCAGCAGAATGACCAGGAGAAAGCAGGCCTTAGTGAAGATGTTGCCTCCCTTGTCAGCCACCTTGTCTCCTGCTTCTCCCTGTAGATCTGCAGCAGATCCAGCAGCGTGTCCACAGAGTTCTCTACCTCATACACCGCCTTGATTGTCTTATCATACTGGTGGAGGGGGTGGGGGACACTCTTAGGGAAGGAAGGTAGCCACGAAGGCAGAGAAAGTTCATGTTTGGTAAAAATTGCTATGAAAAAAACATTTGACATTCTGAACATGGAAATAGTGAAAGTAATAAGAATTATATTTTTTTACCTGTATGGGATTGATATGGGCCTGGGCACAACACAACACAGTGGCTGTATGAAAGCACTGCATGAGTATGTGGAGAGGAGAGGTTGAGGAGGACCTGGATGGCATAGGTAATGACCCCCATACAGGGGATGCTCCGGTTGCATCTACGGATGAGCGCCGAAGATGACCAGCGTGGCGCCGCTCGTCACCAGACGCTCACAACACTCTGGGGACAGCCAGTATGCGCTCACGCACACAATCCGTCTACTGCCAATCAGTCTCCCTAACACAGAGTTCATCATATCAGTAGTCCAATAGCACCATCCAGTGTACTACTCTTGCTCACATAACTTGCTGCAACCATTCATAAAGTAAAGAGAAACATTTTATGTACACCAAGTGTACAAAACATTAGGAACACCTTCCTATATTGAGTTGCACCCCTTTTGCCTTCGTCGGGGCATGGACTCTACAAGGTGACGAAAGCATTCCACAGGGATGCTGGTCCATGGGGTGGTGTGGTCTGCCCAACGCATCACGGGAGCAAACTACCTGCCCTCCAGGACACCTACAGCACCCGATGTCACAGGAAGGCCAAAAAGATCATCAAGGACAACAACCACCCGAGCCACTGCCTGTTCACCCCCGCTATCATCCAGAAGGCGAGGTCAGTACAGGTGCATCAAAGCTGTGACCGAGAGACTAAAAAACAGCTTCTATCTCAAGGACATCAGACTGTTAAATAGACATCACTGGTTATGTAACCTGCACATTAGAGGCTGCTGCCCTTTAAACATATTCTTGAAATCACTGGCCACTTTAATAATGGAACACTAGTCACTTTAATAATGTTTACATATTTTTGCTTTAGTCGTCTCATATGTATATACTGTATTCTATTCTACTGTATTTTAGTCTATGCCACTCTGACATTGCTCATCCTAATATTTATATATTCAATAATTCCATTCTTTTACTTTTAGGTCTGTGTGTATTGTTAGATATTACTGCACTGTTGGAGCTAGAAAAACAAGCATTTTGCTACACCCGCAATAACATCTGCTAAACGTGTATGTGACCAATAAAATTTGATTTGAGGACAAAACAAAGACAGTGTTTCAATCTCGTTGTTTCTGAGACCACATTATAGAAGAGAAGTGATAGTTGGCCTCAGACAACAAAACACACTGATCCAAGGTCAGTTGACTTCATCCATCCTAATAGGAACAGTACTTAACTGTCATCTTAACTGATCCTAGATCAGCAGTTAAAGGTACAGTTGAAGTCAGAAAGGTTAGCCAAATACATATAAACTCAGTTTTTCACAATTCCTGACATCTCCTTCCTGACTCACATTAAGAATCTCCAATCCAAAATGTAATCTACAATTGGCTTCCTATTTTGCAACAAAGCCTCCTTCACGATGTAATTTACAAAATAGCCTCCAACACTCTACTCAGCAAATTGGATGTAGTCTATCACAGTGCTATCCGTTTTGTCACCAAAGCCCCATATACTACCCACCACTGCGACCTGTATCCTCTCGTTGGCTGGTCCTCACAACATATTCGTCGCCAAACCCACTGGCTCCAGGTCATCTTTAAGTCGTTGCTAGGTAAAGCCCTGCCTTATCTCAGCTCACTGGTCACCATAGCAACACCCAACCGTAGCACACGCTCCAGAAGGTATATTTCACTGGTCATCCCCAAAGCCTACACCCCCCTTGGCCGCCTTTTCCTTCCAGTTCTCTGCTGCCATTGACTGGAACGAATTTCAAAAATCACTGAAGCTGGAGACTTATATAGCCCTCTCTAACTTTAAGCATCAACTGTCAGAGCAGCTTACCGATCACTGTACCTGTACACAGCCCATTTGTAAATAGCACACCCAACTACCTCATCCCCATATTGTTATTTATTTTTTGCTCTTTTGCACCCCAGTCCCCAGTATCTCTACTTGCACATCATCATCTGCACATCTATCACTCCAGTGTTAATGCTAAATTGTAATTATTTCGCCTCTATGGTCTATTTATTGCCTTACCTCCCGAATCTTACTATATTTGCACACACTGTACATGGATTTTTCTATTGTGTTATTGACTGTGCGTTTGCTTATCCCATGTGTAACTGTGTTGTTTTTTGTCGCACTGCTTTGCTTTATATTGGCCAGGTCGTAGTTGCATATGAGAACTTGTTCTCAACTGGCCTACCTGGTTAAATAAAGGTGAAATAAAAAATTTAATTTAAAAAACAGTCGCGTCAAACAGCGTAGCCAGAATAACAGCAAAGTAGCTGCATTTGCGTTTGTTTAAGCTGTTTTCTTGTGACATTTATTTGGATACATCCATAACAATGAGCTAATGATGCACAATTTCACCTGGCATAGAAAATGTGCTCTCTCGTCAGGACACTGTTGTTCAGAGCAGAGGAGTTAGCCAACAACACAGCTAACACAATCACTTCAAACTGAAGCTGGAAAGACAGCTAACTAACTGCATTTCTATTGACATTTCTTTATATATATCTATAAAAATGATGCCAGCTGATTCATGATTTCGACGGCTGAGAAAAGCTGCTTGCCTGTCTCGTCCCGACTGCTGACACGTTCATTACTATGGGACAGCTGGACATCGAATTGAAATATTGAAACAATGTTGCAAATATCGGCGAGACAGACAGCAAGGTTTATAGAAATCTCCGCTGTTGAAAACTAACTGTTAGTTTAAAAGAAACGTGAGATAATGTCTAGATGATTTTTATAGTGGAGAAGTTTATAAAATGCCTGGTTGGGCTGATGAGACAATGGATTGCGCAGTCAGATGGAACAGTGTAAATAGGCATTTTAGCCATTGGTAACTTGTGGAATAGACACCAGCTGGAATATGGTTTTAACCAATCAGCATTTAGTTTCCCAAAGGCTGACGCTTCACCTTTCTCGCCAGCTCCAATTCCGCTCAATTCATGAGCTCAGAGCATACCCGGCCCAGCATGCATTTGTAGGCCATTTGTTGCTATAGCCCCTTGCTTTAGCTACTGTCATGGAGTTAGCTAAATATTTTCATAAAGAAATGTAACCTTTATTTAACTAGGCAAGTCAGGTGCAAAATCAAGGTGACTTACAAAAATGAGGAACAAGAGCAAGAGAGGGAGTGCTGTGATATAGTGTCCACAACTAAGGAATAATTCTGGAATCTGAAAGGACACCTATCCTGAAAGCATGATGGTGTTCTTACGACACTGATCAAAAATATAAACGCAACATATAAAGTGTTGGTCCCATGTTTCATCTTAATCAATAAGATTAAACAGCATGATCATTACACAGGTGCACTCTGTGCTGGGGACAGTAAAAGGCTACTCTAAAATGTGCAGTTTTGTCAAACAACACAATGCCACAGATGTCTTATGTTTTGAAGGACCATGCAATTGGCATGCTGACTGACTGCAGGAATGTCCCTCAGAGTTGTTGCCAGAGAATTGAATGTTAATTTCTCTAGCATAAACTGCCTCCAACGTCATTTTAGAGAATTTGGCAGTACGTCCAACCACAGACCAAGTGTATGGCGTCGCGTGGGTGAGCGGTTTTCTGATGTCAATGTGCCCCATTGTGTCGTGGGGTTATGGTATTGGCAGGCATAAGCTACGAACAACGAACACAAAGGAATTTTATAAAATGGCCGTTTGAATGCACAGAGATACAGTGACGAGATCCTGAAGGCCCACAAAACCGGGGGCTCAGCTTCCGGCGGAGCGGGAGGTTCCTGCCGTCTGGAAGAGAGTTGAATCTTGTGAGGTGTTATTTTGTAACGTACACGCCAGGAGTTAGAAAGCAGGTTCAGAAGGTGAGTTTAAAACGGTACAGATACAATTATGTTAGCACAGCTGAAAAAAGGTGGGCTGATTAAAGAAGCAATACAACTGGCCTTCTTTAGACGAGTTGAGTATCTGGAGCATCAGCATTTGTGTGTCCGATTACAGGCTCAAAATGGCCAGAAACAAAAACCTTTCTTCTGAAACTCGTCAGTCTATTCTTGTTCTGAGAAATGAAGGCTCTTCCATGCGAGAAATTGCCAAGAAACTGAAGATCTGGTACAGCGCTGTGTACTACTCCTTTCACAGAAAAGAGCAAACTGTCTCTAACCAGAATATAAAGAGGAGTAGGAGGCCCCGGTGCACAACTGAGAAAGAGGACAAGTACATTAGTGTCTAGTTTGAGAAACAGACGCCTCACAAGTCCTCAACTGGCAGCTTCATTAAATAGTACCCGTAAAACACCAGTCTCAACATCAACAGTGAAGATGCAACTCGTGGATGCTGGCCTTCTATGCAGAGTTCCTCTGTCCAGTGTCTGTGTTTGAGTACGGGGCAGTTTAATTTGGGCACGATTTTTTACAAAGTGAAAACAGCGCCCCCCTATTGAGAAACGGTTAACTTCTTGTGAATCCAACCACGGTGTCAGATTTCAAAAGGCTTTACGACGAAAGCATACCTTACGATTATTTGAGAACATCGCCCAGCAGACTAATCATTACAAACAGTAACCAGCCAAGTAGAAGAGTTGCACAAGTCAGAAATACAGATAACATTAATCACTTACCTTTGATGATCTTCATATGGTTGCACTCAGAAGACATTCATTTACTCAATAAATGTTCCATTTGTTCGATAAAGTCTCTCTTTATATCCAAAAATCTCAGTTTTGTCCGTGCGTTTTCTTCAGTAATCCACAGGCTCAAACGCAGTCACAACAGGCAGACAAAAAATCTAAATTGTATCCGTAAATTCATAGAAATTTGTCAAATGATGTTTATATTCAATCCTCAGGTTGTTTTTAGCCTAAATAATCGATAATATTTCAACCGGACAATAACGTTGTCAATATAAAAGTTACACAAGAAAGGCACTCTCTCGGCCGCGCGCATGAGAAAGCTCTGTGACACTGCAGGGTCCACTCATTCAGACTGCTCTTACTCCCTCATTTTTCAGAAAACAAGCCTGAAACAATTTCTAAAGACTGTTGACATCTAGTGGAAGGCATAGGAACTGCAATTTGAGTCCTAAGTCAATGGATACTTTAATGGTATTGAATAGAAAACTACAAAACAAAAATAAATCCTACTTTCTGGATGGATTTTTCTCAGGTTTTCGCCTGCCAAATCAGTTCTGTTATACTCACAGACACTATTTTAACAGTTTTTCCAATTATATGCATATCCTATCTTCTGGGCCTGAGTAGCAGGCAGTTTAATTTGGGCACGCTTTTCATCCAAAATTCCGAATGCTGCCCCCTACCATAGAGAAGTTAACCCTCCTCAGGACTTTAAACATCCCCACAAACCGCAGGCTCAGCTTCCAGAAGGGCAGGCGGAGAGGCAGGTTCCAGAGCCAGACCAGGTCGCCTGGAGAGAAAACAGGCGCCTCACTGCGGTGGCGGTCAGTTTGTTCCTTGTGCCGATGTACTGCCCGCTGGAGACGAGTGTGCGCAGAGTTCCGAATCTCCTCAGCATGCTGAAACCACTCGTCCTCGGTCTGGCTCGGATGCCAAGTTGCCAGGGCCGGCTGATATCCCAACACGCACTGGAAAGGAGTGAGGTTAGTGGAGGAGTGGGGAAGGGAATTCTGCGCCCACTTCCCCGGCCAGTCCTGACTAACACCTCGGAAACCTGCCCACTTCCTGATTGACCCTCTCCACCTGCCCATTTGCTTGAGGATGGTACCCGGAGGGGAGACTGACCGTGACCCACAGGCGTTCCATGAACGCCTTCCATACGCGTAAGGTGAGTGCCACGGTCTGACACAATATCCTCCAGGATCCCGTAGAGCCAGAAAACGTGCGTAAAAACACCCTCTGCAGTTTGCATGGCCGACAGGAGCAGAGGCAGAGGAAGGAGTCCACAAGCTTTGGAAAACCGGTCCACAACGACAAGAACGGTGGTGTTCCCCTGGGAGGGGGGAGGTCAGTGACAAAGTCCACCGAGAGGTGAGACCAGGGTCATTGTGGAAGGGGAAGGAGCTTTCCATAAGGGTGGTTTCTGGGTGTCTTAGACTAGGCACAGATGGAGCTGGAAGAAACCCGGACGTCGCTTGCCAAGGTGGGTCACAAGTTCTTCTTAGTCAGGCAGGTGATGGTACGGCCTATCTCATGATGACCCGACACAGGCACCGTGTGCGCCCAGGTAAGGAGGCGGTCCCGCACACCCGTGGGCACGTAGGCACGGTTCTCCAGGCACTGTGCAGGTGTGGGTTCCGTACGCAGGGCCTGCCGTATGTCAGCGTCCACATCCACCACATTCTGGGGGTGATCAGCAGACTAGACCAACATGTTGTATATGTAAACCACAACGCCCCGTCCCAGCATGTCCCAAAACACTTTGTTAATAAAGGCCTGGAAGATTGAAGGAGCAATAGACAGGCCAAAGGGCATTGCGAGATATTCGTAATGCCACGTGGTCATGGAAAAGGCTGTGTTCCTTTTGTCGCCTGCACGAATGCTCACCAGATTGTAGGCGCTCCTCAAGTCCAGTTTCGTGAAGTACTGCGCCCCGTGCATTTGTTTGATGATGGTTGGGATGAGGGGTAAAGGATAGCTGAACTTAACAGTGGCTTTATTCAGCGTTCGATAATCAGTGCATGGGCGCAGTCCCCTATCTTTCTTCTTAACAAAAAATAAGCTCAAGGAGGCTGGTGACGTAGAGGGGTGGATAAAACCCTGCTGGAGGCTCTCCTGTACGTAGGTCTCCATGGCCTCGGTCTCCACATAGGAGAGGGGGTAGACGTGTCCTTTATGGAGGGCTGCTTCAGACAGCAGGTCAATGGTAAAGTCCCAGGGGTGATGAGGCAGGCGTGTAGCCTGGGTCTTTGAGAAAACCCAGTGCAGATCCTGGTAATCCTCCGGTAAATACACTTGAGGGGCGTGGTCCGAACTTTCCACCGTAGTGGTGTTGACAGACATCGCGAGACACCTCCCCTGACACTCCTGCGACCAACCCAGCAGTCTCCTCTCACACCAGGAAGTAACAGGGTTATGCCAACTCAACCAGGAGAGACCTAAAACAGCGGAGCGTGGGGGTGTCTATAATCAAAAAGGTGATCTGTTCTAATTGAGTGTCATGGGTCAGCAGAGAAAGAGGAACAGTGATGTGATGTACGAGCCCTGTCCCAATTGGACGATTATCCAGGGCTCGAACCGGAATGGGTGCGTAAGCAATAGCCAGTCCCGGCAGCTCCAGAAATCAATCAGAGCTAACGGGAGTGAGCGGCTAGGATATTCATGGCATTTAATGAGAAAACACACTGGTTGAGTTGACAGAAAAGGAGAGTAGATCTTGCATCCTCCCTGGGTTGGAGCAGGGGAATTCCCAGGCTTGTCACCTTCTCGTCCTATTAGTGGATAGAGGGCAGGTCGGGGAGAAATGACCCTTTTCTCCACAATAGGAGCAGAGGCCCAGATTCCTCCTTCTCCTACGCACTGCCTCTGGCAAACGTGCAGAGCCCACCGACATCGGCTCTGACCACGGTGCAGGTGTAGCCATGGGCTCCGGATTCTGCGCAGGTCTTCGTCGGGACCGCAGCAGGTTGTCCACCCAGATTGCCATGCTGATGAGCTGGTCAAGTGACAGGTTGTCATCATGGCAGGCTACCTCCATCTGTACATCCTCCCGCAGTCCGCTGTGGAAAACGGTGACCAAAGCCGACTCGTTCCATCCGGTGGAGGCCCCGATGGTCCAGAACTCCAGGGCAAACTCCAAGGCGGTCCTAGATCCCTGGCGTAGTCAGAGTAGGCGCTCATTCCCCTCAGCCCTCCACAGGATGATCAAACAACGAGCGGAAGAGGAGGGTGAAGAGCTCGTAGGACTCGACCTCGGGTCCGCCCATTTCCCAGACCGCGCACCCCAGTCCAGGGCCGTCCGGTCAGTGCCGAGATGATGGTGGCAACCCTGTTTCTCCCGGAGACAGCCTCGGCTTAGCGAGTGAGGTACAGGTCGCACTGCAGAAGGAATCCCTTGCATCTCACTGGCACACCGTCAAAGCGCTCCGGGAGGGACAGGGGTATTCCGCTGATGGGATCAGATGGGACGGAGGCAGATAGTGGTGGTGTGGGGGCTGGTGCTGGAACCTGCAGACTGGAGGGACTGCACATTCCTCTCCAAACGCACGATGGTAGAGACAGTCCTCTTGATGCTGTTCCTGTCCCTACAATCGTCGCCAACTCGTCCTTTCTTGCTGTCTCCATTAGATGGGTTGATTATTCTGTCACGATGTATAATGATAGGAGACAGGTGCAGGAATAAGAAAAACATATTTTTATTTCCCTACCCAAAGTAGAGTATGTCATGAACATGACGGGGATGAAGCCCAAAACAAACACGTGTATGTATGTATGTAGGTATATATATACAGTGGGGAGAACAAGTATTTGACAGAATCCAGAAAATCACATTGTATGATTTTTAAGTAATTAATTTGCATTTTCTTGCATTAAATAAGTATTTGATCACCTACCAACCAGTAAGAATTCCGGCTCTCACAGACCTGTTAGTTTTTCTTTAAGAAGCCCTCCTGTTCTCCACTCATTACCTGTATTAACTGCACCTGTTTGAACTCGTTACCTGTATAAAAGACACCTGTCCACACACTCAATCAAACAGACTCCAACCTCTCCACAATGGCCAAGACCAGAGAGCTGTGTAAGGACATCAGGGTTAAATAAAACGTCCTAGGCTACAGCACAGTGCATTGAGGAATGTATTGTTGTTAGTACACAAATATTGTCCAACTGCAGTGATGTATGCTAATTTGAATAACCGCTCAAACGTCCTTTCACTTTTCATGCCGAAATAAAGCCCTGATTTAAACCCATCAGTTATGGGTTTATTTTCGACAGTTTGCAATGTCCAGAAAACTACATTAGGCCACTCATATGGTGTATTTTGTTGGGATGTATCAGCGTTTACAGATAGGCCTAGCATAGAAAAATAGGCTATAGCCTATGACACTGAGATGTGCTGTCTGTCGTGGATCATGTATCCCAAGTCTTCATATAATTAACGTTGCCACCAGCATATGCCTAAAATAATTCTAAATCCCAATCCTTCAAACAAGTGTTATGCAGTGCACACCCACAACATGACAGTCCATTCATCGTTTAGTGTCATATCCATCTTTGAGAATGGCCCACTGGAATGTACTAAAATTAAAACAGGTGTGCACTTCACACCCTGTGTGTTAAATGCTGTGGATCCCTTCATATGCATTCCACTCATTACATGGCATGCCACTGCTGGTGATCTGGTCCCATTGATTCTGCTGGGGGTGTTATGGTAAGTTTGGGTTGCCATGTTTGGGGAGATGCCTCTCTGTGATATCAACTCCCGTTGGTGTGTGTCCTAGAGCTAGACATGGCATGGTATCAACGGAGGGTATCTGAGGTATTGGGAGCATTAGGGTGAGGGTTACTTTGGTAACTTGAGGGTTAGTTTGGATGCACCTTTGGCAGCGATTACAGCCTTGAGTCTTCTTAGCTGTGACGCTACAAGCTTGGCACTCCTGCATTGTCTTGGCTGTGTGCTTAGGGTCGTAACCCTGTTGGAAGGTGAACCTTAGCCCCAGTCTGAGGTCCTGAGATCTCCTGATCTTCGTCAAGGATCTTTCTGTTCTTTACTCTGTTCATCTTTCCCTCGATCCTGACAAGTCTCCCAGTTCCTGAAAAGCATCCCCACAGCATGATGCCGCCACCACCATGCTTCACCATAGGGAAGGTTTCCTCCAGACGTGACGTTTGGAGTTCATTCTTGGTTTCATCAGAACAGAGAATCTTGTTTCTCATGGTCTGAGAGTCTTTAGTTGCCTTTTAGCAAACTCCAAGTGGGCTGTCATGTGCCTTTTACTGAGGGGCTTCCGTCTCGCTACTCTACCATAAAGGCCTGATTGGTGGAGTACTGCAGAGATGGTTGTGTTACTGGAAGGTTCTCTCATCTCTACAGAGGAACTCTAGAGCTCTATCAGAGTGACCATCGAGTTCTTGGTCACCTCCCTGACCAAGGCCCTTCTCCCCTGATTGCGCAGTTTGGCTGGGCGGCCAGCTCTAGGAAGAGACTTGGTGATTTATAACTTCTTCCATTTAAGAATGCCACTGTGTCCTTGGGGACCTTCAATCCTGCAGAAATGTTTTGGTACCCTTTTCCAGATCTGTGCCTTGACACAATCCTGTCTCGGAGCGCTACAGACAATTCCTTCAACCTCGTGGCTTGGTTTTTGCTCTGACATTTACTGTCAACTGTGGGACCTTATATACACACAGGTGTGTGACTTTCCAAATCATGTCCAATCAATTGAATTTACCACAGGTGGACTCCAATCATGTTGTAGAAACATCTCAAGGATGATCAATGGAAACAGGATGCACCTGAGCTCAATTTCAAATCTCATGTTTAATACATTTGCTAAAAAAATGTAAATCCTGTTTTCACTTTGCCATTGTGGGGTATTTTGTGTAGATTGCTGAGGAAAACATTTAATTCAATCCATTTAGAATAAGGCTGTAACGTAACAAAATGTGGAAGATGTCAAGGGGTCTGAATACTTTCTGAATGCACTGTATTTGTAAGCAGGGATTGTTTTTATGAGCTCGAGAGAACAATTAGAATTGGCTGAGTTTTTTTTCCCCACAAAAGGGCTTCATTACAGACCGAAATACTCCTCAGTTTCATCAGCTGTCTGCTTGGCTGGTCTCAGATGATTCTGCAGGTGAAGAAGCCAGATGGGGAGGTCCTGAGCTAGCATGGTTACATGTGGTCTGTGGTTGTGAGGCCTGTTGGACGTAATGCCAAATTTTCTGAAACGACATTGGAGGTGCCTTATGGTGGACAAATGAACATTAAATTCTCTGGCAACAGCTCTGGTGGACATTCCTGCAGTCAGTATGCCAATTACACACTCCCTCAACTTGAGACATTGTGTGGCATTGTTTTGTGACTGGCCTTTAATTGTCCTCAGCACAAGGTGCACCTGTGTAATGATCATGCTATTTAATCAAATGTCAGGTGGATGGATTCTTTTGGCAAAGGAGAAGTGTTCACGATCAGGGATGTAATTACATTTGTGCCCCAAATTTTAGAGAAATAAGCGTTTTGAGAGTATGGACATTTTCTGGGATCTTAATTTTTTTCAGCTCATGAAACATGGGACCAACACTTTACATGTTGCTTTTATATTTTTGTTCAGTATAAATGTGGTCAAGTACTGCAAAAAAATACCTAGTTAAGCTACAGCTGGCCAAGAACAGAGCAGCACATCTTGCTCTTCACGCCCTGACCTCAGAGAGCTTTTTATGTCTCTATTTTGGGTTTGGTCAGGGTGTGATTTGGGTGGGCATTCTTTTTTCTATGTTTTTGTATTTCTTTGTTTTGGCCGGGTATGGTTCTCAATCAGGGACAACTGTCTATCGTTGTCTCTGATTGGGAACCATACTTAGGTAGCCCTTTTCCCTCCTTTCTGTGTGGGAAGTTAACTTTGTTTGTGGCACATAGCCCTTAAGCTTCACGGTTGTTTTGTATTGTTTATTGTTTTCGTTGGCGTCACCTAAATAAAAGGAATATGTACGCTCACCACGCTGCACTTTGGTCCAGTTCTTTCAACGGCCGTGACATCTTCATTGTAATCAGAGGGAAAATATAAATACTATGCATGCCAGTCTCTCTTGGCTAAGAGTTGAGGAGAGACTGAATGCATTACTTATTTTTATAAGAAACATTATGGTGTTAAATTCCGAATTGTTGCATAGTCAACTTACACACAGCTCTGACACACACACTTACCCTACCAGACATGCCACCAGGGGTATTTTCACAGTCCCCAAATCCAGAACAAATTCAAGAAAGCGTTTAGTATTATATAGTCATTATGGAACATAATGGAACTCCCTTCCATGTCATATTGCTCAAATGAGCAGCAAACCTATTAAAAGAAAAACAGATAAAGCAACACCTCACAGCACAACACCTCTCCCCTATTTCACCAATATATTTTGTGGGTATGTATTAATAAGTGTATGTGTGCTGTATTTAAATTCATGTAGTTCTGTCCTTGAGCTGTTCTTGTCTATTAATGTTCTGTATTATGTCATGTTTTGTGTGGACCCCAGGAAGAGTAGCTGCTGCTTTCGCAACAGCTAATGGGGATCCTAATAAAATACAAAACAAAAAATGTGGAGGTATCATCAGCATACAAGTGCAGGTAAATTTTTTTACAGACAAGTCAATATTGTTAATGTAAACAGTAAATAGTACAGGACCCAGAATCGACCCCTGTGGGACACCTTTCCTTATGTCCAGAAAACCTGATCTAACACCATCAGTAGTTACACATTGAGTTCTATCTGTCAAGTATTTTTTTTACCAGTTATATGCAGCCTGGTCTAGGGCATTTGAGGACAGCGTCTGAATTAGCAGGGAGTGATTAACAGTATTGAAGGCTTTTGACAGGTCAATGAAGAGGGCAGCACAATGTTGCCTTTTATCCATACAGTTGACAACATAATTCATACTGTAGCTAGGGATGCAACAGAGATAGTGTTATGATCTGGTCTAAAACCAGACTGATGTATGTTTAGAATACATTTCAAAGTTAAGAAAGATCTTAGCTGAGAATTAATCAAGGATTCTACAATTTTAGCTAGATAAGAAAGTTTAGAAATAGGTCACAAGGGTCACAACCTTTGTGAAGGGGGAGTATATGAACCTACTTCCAAACCCAATTTTTTTATTAAGGTTTTTAGCCCATATATATTGTTGTAACTTTTTCAAATATCGCATGAATGCACATTAGACATGGCAAAATACATACAATTACAAGACAATTTTCTTTAAAACTGCAACATTTTCTTTCACCCCATGACAAAATGTGTAGAATTGCAGGTAATAAGCTTTAAACCTGCAAAATTCTCTCCACCAACAAGAGGCGTTTGAACAGTTTGGGTCATGAACAGTGCTTGTGCCCATAGAAATAGACGTGGTGCGTGCACGCGCAGGTGTGGCGCGGGATGTTCCCCAATGCTAGAAGGAGGGCCCCCGAGTGAAAAAGTTTGGGAACCCCTGAGCTAGAGAGAAAAACAATCGATTGACTGACCAGTGTCAAATAAACCACCATTTCTCTCAAATAAAAAGTCTGCCGAGATAAAATTATGATTAAAAGCAACACTTATGCCAGAGTCAGACAGAACTTGCTTAGGCAGAGAAGAAGATGAATTTGTATGTGCATTTACTAATGTTTTCCTAAATGTAAAAGGATCTGCAGCAGAGTCAGAGCTTAAAGTAGTAGCTTGATTTAGCTTACTTAATCGAGATAGTACATCTGCAATGTGCCGGGATGGGTGGTGCATGCATGTTTACTAACCTTCCGCTCCCATAGAAAGCTTTTGTTTGTTTAGTAAATGACATGGGTGCTATAGCATCTACAGCAGGGGTAGCCAATCCTCATCCTCATGGAGACCTACTGGGTGTAGAGGCTTTTGCTCCAGCCCTACTCAAAACACACCTGAGGTAACATTATCTCTCCAGGAGAAGGGTTGGCCATCCCCGATCTACAGTATGCATGATGCCAGCTCATCTGAGTGGAAGTTCTATATTCCTGTAAGCTGGGCATTAGGAGCCATGCTGTTCATTCCTCCCTCCCTCCCTCTAAGATGTGTTTTGTAAAAACAAATGAATGGATTAATCCACTAATTAGTATTGGAGGCAACATGTTTACAGCCAAACAAATGAAAAGAGGAAAAACATAACTGTGACTGACTGGCAGGCCAGGTGGTGTGTCATTAAGCTCTGCTGTGCTGTGTGATTAAGTAGACCCACAGCAGCTATGAGGCTGTGCTTCGAATGAATGGAATGATAAATACCTCAAATGAGTGACTTCTGTCTGCCTGCGGTCGCTATGGCAATAGAGGCAATGCAGAAATGGAACTGTGGAATTGGTTGCCATGGAGGCACGCTGTGATGCTTTGTGAGGCTCTTAAGTTTGCAAATGTCCTTGTACTGCAATGGATAATGGTAGGATACTTTTTTTCACAGGTGGAAAGAGAACCTTTTGTGTCATAGGCTATTATAGGACACAATGGTTGTGTGGGACAATGCAAAGCATGACTCATTGTAACACACTGCTAAGAGAATAAAATATGGATACCTTTCAGTTCACCCTCACTAAACACTTACCCTTTTCAATATCAATACAATTTTCTGGTGGTACTGACATATTGGTACGAGAATGTAATAAAGAGAAAGAGAATGTATGAAAGACCTATTCAAATAATATATACCAGAAAAGTCTGCTGTGACATTTCAATTTCCCCCTGGGGATCAATCAATATTAGTTGTATCAGAAATGTTAGTGCACGGACAGAACAAAAGCCAGAAAACCCTTGGCCCTCCAGATCTGGAGCGTCCCACCCCTATGCTAACAGAAACACGTCAGTCAGACAATCAATCAAACTATATTTCCTGTCTCCAGGTGCGTCTCGCCTGATGGCGAGGTCAGCGGTAACGGTAACGGACCAGTGTTCCCCAACCCCTGCTACAGCCAGGCCATCTGTCATAGCCGTGGTGATGGCTACTCGTGTTTCTGCGTGCCTGGGTTCCAGGGTGTGTGCTGCCAGATAGAGGTGAACGAGTGTGTGTCACAGCCCTGCAGGAACGGAGTCACCTGTATAGACAGGGTGGGCAGGTACGACTGCCTCTGCAGCCCAGGGTTTACAGGTAAGATGAGAAGAGACAGCTCCTTCAGGGCTTTGTTCAGTAGTTACCAAATGGGAGAAAATGTTTTGAAACAGGCATGTGTTATGTGAATTTAGGTCGCAAACCCCCTTAAATGGTTTAGATTCAAGGGGTGGCCAATCTTACCTGCAGAGGTCCGGAATGTGAGTGCAGGCTTTTGCTCCAGCCAAGCAGTAACACATCTCTTAATAAACTAGTTTTTAATTATAACTTTGATAAGTTGTATCATGTGTGTTCCCGGTCACAGGATGAAGATTGCGCACCACTGACCCAATGAGTAAAACAGATGCCATCTAGTGGCAATTTGAGTTATGTACTCTAGTCCTCAAATCTAACCCTCTGTTCTATAGCCTCTTCTATGCTATAGCTCATACATTTAAAAATAGAAATACAAAAACATAAAATCAGGATATCTATAGCCTTTCCATGCTTGATAACATCCAGTTATAGAAATAGAGATTTGCTCATTAAAGATAATCTACAGGTAATCCTAGCTCGTTAGAACATTTTAGGAAAGATTAAATACACACTTAGAAAATATTTTGCTATGTAGTCCATCGCCCTGTGTTCTGGTTTACAGTATGATTGATCTGGGATTCAGAATAACATGGTAGAACACAGATGAAAGCCACACAGGGGGGCTTATGTCAAAACTGACACAGAAACAAACAATAACAACAACACGAGTAAAGGAAACAGAGCCTCTAATAATCAGTACATGATGATCAGTAAGCCAGTCACACATGAAAGCATTTCACATTGAGTATTATCTCCACAGGTGCATGTTGATATTCCCCTTCGTGTTTCCCTAAACTGACCTGTCCAGATGGTTTGGCCAGTGTGTATTATACGACCAGAGCCCTGTGACTGACTGTCGGCCATATTGGATGTTTGATGTTCCAGATGCCACCTGTGAGGTCCAGATTGACAAGTGTCAATCACAGCCCTGCCTCAAGGGTGGGAGTTGTCATGACTACGTCTGCAGCTTCTCGTGCACCTGCATGTCCAGTTTCCAGGGAGACCACTGTGAAATCGAAATTGACGAGTGCCAAGACCAGCCATGCCAAAATGGGGCCCTGTGTCCTGAAGGTGTTGATGAGTAAGAAGTTTGTGTTTGTGTGAGAGAGAGATTTGTATTTTTTTGTGGAGTAAAACAAGAAACGCCTGCATAATGTTTGCTTGCATAGCTTCACTTTTTACTGGAAAAGTAATTGGCACTGAAACTGAAAGATCTGTAACTAAAAATTGTTATCGTTCAGGTACAGCTGCGACTGCTCTCAGACCACCTTCACTGGGCGACACTGTGAAACTCCTCTCCCTCCGTGCAATCCCCAGCCATGTGTCAACAGCGCCACCTGTCTGGAGGACGAGGGAAACTATACATGTGACTGCTGGCCAGGTACAGTACAGTACAGTCACACAGTTACAGAACAGAAAGCACTGTAGGCATGTCATTTGTTCTTGAAATGGCACCTGCAGCCCCTCTCTAGATGTCCCCTAAGAAGGTATGAGAGTAAGGTGGAGTGAGGGAAAGACAGGGATCTCATTCTAAGAACTTGGTGAGAGCGTGGTTGTCCTATGGTTATTTTGCATTCAAGCTTCCCACAACTTCCTGGAAATAGTGCAGGATAATTGCTTGGTTTTGGAACATTCTCAGCACATTAAGGAACTTGACAAAAAAATATATATTTTCTTGGTTTCCTAAAGATTCACAAATGGTTCAATTTATTTTTTAATTTTAAGTATTATTCTAGGAACACTAAATGATTTGACATAAGGAATGTTGTCAAAAAATTCGGAGAACTTTCAGAAGCAACATCCTTCTGTGGGAATTTCAGTACTTCCACACAACATTCCACACAAGTTTCCATGTGGTTCTATTCAATGTCATATTTTTACTACATTCTGGGAACGTACTCAAAAATGGTGGGACTTAACTGATGTTCTCAGTTCACCGGACGTGCTACCTGTCCCAGACCTGCTGTTTTCAACTCTCTAGAGACAGCAGGTGCTGTGAAAATCTATGAAAAGCCAACTGACATTTACTCCTGAGGTGCTGAACAGTTGCACCCTCTACAACCACTGTGATTATTATTATTTGGCCCTGCTTGTCAACTATGAACATCTTGGCCATGTTCTGTTATAATCTCCACTCGGCACAGCCAGAAGAGGACTGGCCACCCCTCATAGCCTGGTTCCTCTCTAGGTTTCTTCCTAGGTTCCGGCCTTTCTAGGGAGTTTTTCCTAGCCACCGCGCTTCTACACCTGCATTGCTTGCCGTTTGGGGTTTTAGACTGGGTTTCTGTACAGCACTTTGTGACATCAGCTGATGTAAGAAGGGCTTTATAAATACATTTGATTGATTGATTGATTGATTGATTGATTGCCTTGATTCAGAGAATGAATGGTTCTCTTTTATGTCAGTTCTTGGCAATATTCTGGGAATGTCAATAAGCTCTAAATTCTGTTCTCAGAACATAAAGAAAACTTTCCATGAAAACCACAAAAACGTTAGCAACTTTCATAGAATGTTCTTAGTGTTATTTAAAAACATATCCATTATGTTCTCAATATATTGAGAAAGCTATCCATTAAAAAAAAAAAACATTTTAACCTTTCGAACATGTTCTAAGAATGTTACTTAAAACATACATTCCGTTCGCAGAACATTAAGAAAACTTTCTATATATACCACAAGAAAACTTCATGCTGCTTTTGTGACCAAGTGGGGAGTGGGAATTTACCACCATAGAGTTAGATAGATGACTCTAGATTAATAATAACCTATTTTGGCATTGGCATTGTGGTCTTCCACCATTTTAAAGTAGTCAACTAGGTAGGCATTCCTATGGGTGAAGGAAGGATTACATGATTTCATCCGGGTCATCAGGAGGGATCAGCCAATGGATTATACACGTGAGCAAACATTCCATAACTGTAGGTGGCAGTAAATAGCCAACCTTGGCTTTATACCTGTTCAAACACACTCTAGCTGGCAGTATGCACCCTTTCAGTATGTTTCCCAACTCATAGAAGTAGTAAGGGAAAAAATTGACTACTTAAAAATGGAGATGGCCTCAATGGTGCTGCCCATGCGCTCACCAACAACATCATGGGAAAGGGTGATACCAAGTCAGTACAACCTAATGTCAGTAGAACCTAATGCATTCAACTGAAATGTGTCTTCCGAATTTAACCAAACCCCTCTGAATCAATGGGACATACATAAAGATGATTTCTCTATCATTCTCTATGTTTTCCACACAAGACTGGGTTAAATATATTTGAATGGCCCTTCAACTGGTAATTACTAGTGGGAAACTCTTAAATTCCCACTTTGTTACAAACGTAGCACTAGTAACATTCAGAAAACATTCCAAGAATGTTATTTAAAGGACCACTGCAGTCAAAAACATGATTTCCTGTGTTTTATATATACAATGAACAAAAATATAAATGCAACATGTAAAGTGTTGGTCAAATGTTTCATGAGCTGAAATAAAAGATCCCAGAAATTGTACATTATTTATTATTTCTCTAAATAGTTAGTGAACATTTCTCATTTCCAAGATAATCCATACTGTGGCATATCAAGAAGCTGATTAAACAGCATGAATATTACACATTTGCACCTTGTGCTGGGGACAATAAAGGGCCACTCTAAAATGGTCAGTTTTGTCACAGCACAATGCCACAGATGTCTGGAGTTTCTAAGGCTGGGTACAATTGGCATGCTGACTGGAGGAATGTTCACCAGAGCTATTGCCGTCTCCAACGCCGTTTTAGAGAATTTGTCAGTGTGTCCAACCGGCCTCACAACCACAGACCACGTGTATGGTCTGGTGTGGGCGAGCGGTTGGGCTAGCCAACATCTGGTGAAATTGGAGGGCGCGCAATTCAAATACATATTCGTATTATTAAACACTCATGAACATACAAGTGTCTTATCATTTAAAAGCTTAATCTAACTGCGTTGTCAGATTTCAAAAAGGCTTTACGGCGAAAGCATACCATGCGATTGTCTGAGGACGGTGCCCCACATCAACATATTTTTCAACCAGTACAGGCTTCACAAAATCACAAATAGCGATAAAAGACATCACTTACCTTTGAAGATCTTCCTCTGTTTGCGATCCCAAGGGTCCCAGCTACAACATGAATGGTTGTTCTGTTCGATAAAATCCTTCTTTATATCCTAAAAACTCTGTTTAGTTGGCGCCATTGATTTCAGTAATCCACTCGTTCAACATGCAGACAAAGGAGTCCAAAAAGCTACCGCTAAACTTCGTCCAAACAAGTCAAACGATGTTTCTATTTAATCCTCAGGTACTCTAAAATGTAAATAAACTATAATATTTCACACGGAAAGTAGTATGTTCAATAAGAAAGGCAAATTCGTAAGCGTGCGCCGAAAGACTGATTTGCCTCAGGTGGTAACTTTACAAAAACTCAAAATAATTGTTTGTTTTTCAAAAAACGACTGTTGACATCTAGTGGAAGCCATAGGAATTGCAATCTGGGTGACGGACATATATAGAAACAATAGGTTTACATAATAAGAGCCTGGGAGCTCAAAAAAAACAATTCTGGTCAGATTTTCGCCTGCCATATCAATTCTGTTATAGTCTCAGACATTGTTTTAGCAGTTTTAGAAACTTAAAAGTGTTTTCTATCCAATGCTACCAATTATATATTATATGCATATCCTGGCTTCTGGACCTGAGTAACAGGCAGTTAATTTTGAGCATGTCAGTCAGGCAGAAATTCTGAAAAAGGGACCCTAGCCCTAACAAGTCATGTCAAGGTTTTGAACGAAGTGCTCCATTGTGGCATTGGGGATATGGTATGGGCAGGCATAAGCTACGGACAATGAACGCAATTGCATTTTATCTATGGCAATTTGAATGCACAGAGATACCGTGATGAGATCCTGAGGCCCATTGTCATGCCATTCATCCACCGACATCACCTCATGTTTCACCTTTTATAATGCACAGCCCCATGTCACAAGGATCTGTACACAATTCCCGGAAGCTGAAAATGTCCCAGTTCTTCCATGGCCTGCATACTCACCAGACATGTCACCCATTGACCATGTTCGGGATGCTATGGATTGATGTGTACGACAGCGTGTTCCAGTTCCCGCCAATATCCAGCAACTTTGCACAGGCGTTGAAGAGGAGTGAGGCAACATTCCACACGCCACAATTAACAGCCTTTATGCGAAGGAGATTTGTTGCGCTTCATGACGCAAATGGTGGCCACACCAGATACTGACTGGTTTTCTGATCCACTCCCTACCTTTTTTTAAGGTATCAGTGACCAACAGATGCATATCTGTATTTCCAGTCATGTGAAATCCATAGATTAGGAATTTAGTTGAATTGACTGATTTCCTTATATGAACTGTAACTCTGTAAAATCTTTGAAATTGTTGCATGTTGCATTTACATTTTTGTTCAGTATATTTCCACACTATGAGGTTGGAATAATATTGTGAAAAATACGATAATGCCCTTTTAGTGTAGGAGCTGTTTGAAAAAACAGCCTGTTTTGCCAGTCACGAATCTTCGCTCCCGGAACCAAACCAAAAACACTGGTTCCCACAACTTCCAATGAACCAAATGTGCTAAGAGAGAGAGAGAGAGAGAGAGAGAGAGAGAGACAACACACACATGTACATGTGTACATGTGTGTGTTGTCTATCCCCTCTATATGCGTTACACTCTGTCTGTGTGTGTGTGTGTCTCTGTGTGTGTGCATCCCTCCCTGCGGGCCTGCATGTGTACATGTGTGTGTTGTCTATCCCCTCTATATGCGTTACACTGTGTGTGTGTGTGTATCCCTCCCTGTGTACATGTGTGTGTTGTCTATCCCCTCTATATGCGTTACACTCTGTCTGTGTCCTGTTCAGGTTTCAAGGGTTGTCAGTGTGATGTGGATGTGAGTGAGTGCAGTAGCAGCCCCTGTCTCTATGGTGGCTGGTGTATAGAGCTGTCCTGGCATAGCCTGTATGGTTCAGAGCCTCTGCTTCCAGACCACTACAACCCACAGCACGCTGCAGGATTCATATGCAGCTACCAACCAGGAACCACAGGTAATGTCCCATAGAAACATTATGAACAATTATTGAGAACTGTCAAAACTTGTCCAAGGTTCAAATTGCTGGGGTGCTTGATGATTCTATGCAATCCCATAACAAATTAGGGCATGCTCATTTAAAATGTGAAAACCATAAGTATGGATATGGATATTGGTCCAGCCTATTATTTAGGGCACGCCCAAGAGTCAATGATCAGCTCTCAGTTTGATAACTATATGACAGGTACCAAGCATGTGTATGTATGGTTGTAGCTTGGGTTTATTTACAGTTTTCACCCATTCACACTCTTCTTTTACAAAAGAGGAATATTCTAGTTGCCCTGCTGCTTACACAAGCCTGTGATCTGCCTGTAAGGCTCAGCAGGTAATACTAGTGGCTGCGTCTCCCAACACTGTTCTATAATTGACTCCCTAGCAGTCACCAGTCCACACTCTGTAAAATGGCACTAATTGCATTAGTGTTAATCCTGAGGATCTGGCTTTCCCAGACTCCTGCCTGCAGTAGGACTCAGCACTGTGTTTAGTTGTGCATGGCTGAAGACGAGGACAGGGACTGCCGGACACCCTGATGACCTATGGTCACAATGAGATTGTACACACAGTGGTAGTTCACATCTAGGCGTGCGTGCAATTACTGGTGGGAAACTCGTAAACCAACGCAATGCTGAAAGTGGAAGTATGGATTTCGAGCATTCTATTGCTAAATGCAGGTATGGTTACATGTTGTTCTTTGTGCTTTATGTATGTGACTATTTGTTTCAGTGACAATGCATGCTTGTAATGGCATTGCTATACAATCTCATTGAAGTAAATGGAATTAAGTGATTATTGTTGATCGTCATCGTGTTTTAAGCTTCCCATCTTTTCTGTGTGTTGTTGTAAACTGGATTGAGAAAATATCGTAGTCTAGTAAAATTTGTTGCTATGCGGTTGCTACTGTATATAAGATTGAATGGGTCTATTGACCTGAATAGAAGCCATGGTACTGTATTTTACCACTAACATATTCTATATTAACTTCTCTGCGCTACGGATCCCTTTTACGGGATCATTTTCCTAAACAACCGCTGAATTGCAGGGCGCAAAATATGACAAAAAATATTTATAATCATGCAATCACAAGTGAAATATACCAAAACACAGCTTAGCTTGTTGTTAATCCACCTATCGTGTCAGATTTTGAAAATATGCTTTACAGAGAAAGAAATCCAAGCTTTTGTGAGTGTATCAATCAATGCTACCAATGCTAGCCCCAAATTAGCATGGTCACGAAAGTCAGAAAAGCAATAAAATTAATCGCTTACCTTTGATAATCTTCGGATGTTTGCACTCACGAGACTCCCAGTTACACAATAAATGTTATTTTTGTTCAATAAATATAAATGTTATAACAAAAAAACGCCATTTGGGTTGCGCGTTATGTTCAGAAAACTACCGCCTCGTTCCGGTCCTGAAAGCCAGAAGAAAATTCCCAAAAGTATCAGATTCAAAAATATTACAAAAAATATTTATAATCATGCAATCACAAGTGAAATATACCAAAACACAGGTTAGCTTGTTGTTAATCCACCTATCATGTCAGATTTTGAAAATATGCTTTGCAACGAAAGCAATCTAAGCTTTTGTGAGTGTATCAATCAATGCTAGAACAGTTAGCCTTATATTAGCTTGGTTAGCTTGGTCACGAAAGTCAGAAAAGCAATAAAATTAATCGCTTACCTTTGATAATCTTCGGATGTTTGCACTCACGAGACTCCCAGTTACACAACAAATGTTATTTTTGTTCGATAAATATTACTTTTATAACAAAAAAACGCCATTTGGGTTGCGCGTTATGTTCAGAAAACCAAAGCCTCGTTCCGTTCGACGAAAATTCCAAAAAGTATCCATAATGGTCGTAGAAACATGTCAAATGTTTTTTTAATCAACCCTCAGGTTGTTTTTAACAAACATAATCGATAATATTTCAACTGGACCGTAACCTACTCAATAAGAGAGAAAAAGAAAATGGAGAGCTACCCTCTCGCGCGCAGAAACTTATCAGAGGACACCTGACTACTTTTGAAAAATCTCGCTCATTTTTCAAAATAAAAGCCTGAAACTATGTCTAAAGCCTGGTCACAACCTGAGGAAGCCATTGGAAAAGGAATCTGGTTGATACCCCTTTAAATGGAAGAAAGACAGGCCAGGAAACAGATAAAAAATTTAATAATCACTTCCGGGTTAGATTTTCTCAGGTTTTCGCCTGCAGAATCAGTTTTGTTATACTCACAGACAATATTTTGACAGTTTTGGAAACTTTGGAGTGTTTTCTATTCTAATCTGTAAATTATATGCATATTCTACGATCTGGACCTGAGAAATAGTCAGTTTACCTTGGGAACGTTATTTAAAATTTAAAACAATCTGACCCCTAGCGTCAAGAGGTTAAGAATAGATGCTTATGGTTTCAGAACCTATACTATTCTTTTTCTGAGATCAAATGGAATTGAAAACTATACCTGGACATTTTACTTTACTTTTAATTTGACTTAATCCTGATGTGACATACACTAATCTATATCAACGTTGACACTGCCAGTTGTTCCATCACAAACTCCCGACTACTATCCAATCAAAGCCACATTGACATTATCCCACCCCTGGTTAGCCACTATTGGCTTAAAAAGCCAAACGTAACACAATATCTGCCAATTAATTACCAGCATCATTTCCCCTCTGTCTTGTCATGACTGTCCTTTGAGAACCCGAATGGGTCAGATCAGCTTGGCAATGGATGGCAGTAACCAGACCCTCTCTCACCCACAGAGGGGAGGAGGGAGCTGCTGGGGGGTTGACAGTTCACACCCTGTTGTAAATTAAAGGAGAGGAGATCTAGGGTCTCCCTCTCCAAAATACACAAAGGAATGCGCTTTGTCTCCAGAGACTTTCCCGCTGAAACTTTAACACGTTCAAAAGCGAATACTGGAACAATATTTCTAACATTAACGTGGGGAATGGTCAGATGTGATCTAAAGAATAATAATGTCATATGGGATGTTATTTTAAAACTGTTATAAAGGAAATACTTTAACTTAAAGTATATACACTACATTTACGAAGTCTCAATCCTTAAAGTTGTATATAAAATATGAAAAAGTATGAAAGTTTTTTTGTTAAGATAGGAATGTGATTTTAGGAGCCAGGAGAGAGAATTTGTCTCCTATAAACTTTGCAGAGTAAGTAGCCACGCCCCAAGTGAGGTCAGTCTGACGAAACCGTCCCTTTCGACCAGAGTGCATAAAAGGATGGGTAAAGAAATTAACATTTAGACCAGAATTTCTCCAGGCTGCAGCTGCGTGTGTAAAGTGGTTTGAACTCTGAATACCAACACGACATGGAGAAGAAAACTCCCCTCTCAGACAGTCACTGGTACAGCTGATTAGAAAAAAGTATCTAGAAAAGTTAATTTAATTGGGACCATTCTACTACCCTTCACACCATTCTATTCTACTACTTTTCTCAAATCACTGTAGTATGCTACTCTCATCACCCAATGGGAACCATCGATACGGCTGGCTAGCCTATCATCAAAGGAGCATCATCCAGAGTGAACAACAGTAGACGAGACAGGTCTGGACCCCTTTCGGACAACCAGAGCCTTAAAAGCGTGCCGCTGAAAGACCCATCACCCTTCCTAAGGAGGGCTGGTTCTGACAGAGACCCACAGCGAATTAACCTTTCACGAGCCTCTACCCCGGGTCCGGGATCACCCCCCACCCCCCCCACACACTGATTAGCATAGCTAGCATAGCTTCACAAGTAGATAGTAGCATCTAAATATCATTAAATCACAAGTCCAAGACACCAGATGAAAGATACAGATCTTGTGAATAAAGCCACCATTTCAGATTTTTTAAATGTTTTACAGGGAAGACAAAATATGTAAATCTATTAGCTAAACACGTTAGCAAAATACACCACTATTCTAACTCCATCAGTTTCTTACTCCTTCAGGTGCTATCACCAATTCGGCTCAACTAAGATATTGATAGCCAATAACCTATAAAAAAAACCATCAGATGACAGTCTGATAACATATTCATGGTATAGGATAGTTTTTGTTAGAAAAAAGTGCATATTTCAGGTAGAAATCACAGTTTACAATTGCACCGACCATCACAAATCGACTAGAATTACTAGATAGAGCAACGTGTATGACCAATTTACTCATCATAAAACATTTCATAAAAATAGACAAAGCATAGCAATGGAAAGACCCAGTTCTTGTGATTTCAGACCATATTTCAGATTTAAGCGTTTTTCAGCGAAAACACAATAAATCGATAAGTTAGCATACCACATGTGCAAACGTTACCAGAGCATCGATTCCAGCCAAAGAGCGCTATAACGTAATCACCGCCAAAATATATTAATTTTTTCACTAACCTTCTCAGAATTCTTCCGATGACACTCCTGTAACATCATTTTACAACATACATATACAGTTTGTTCGAAAAGGTGCATATTTAGCCATACAAAACCGTGGTTATACAATGGAAATAGTCACAACTCAAGCCTCAAAATGAGGAACGTCAGCTTTCAGAGTGATCTAGTTTAATCGAAAGCTAATCATATACTTGACTAAAAAATACAGGGTTGACAGGAATCGAAAGACAAATTAGTTCTTAATGCAACCGCTGATTTACATTTTTAAAATTATCCTTACTTTTCAATACAGGGTTCGCCAAGTGAAGCTATACCAAACAAAATGGCGAAATATGCGTTTAAAATATTTCGACAGAACAACGATTTATCATATTAAATATTGTTTACTTTGAGCTGTTCTTCCATCAGATTCTTGGGCAATGTATCCTTTCTATGTTATAAACGTCTTTTGGTCGATAGATGTCCTCTGTCCTTCGAAATATCCACTAACGATCGAACGGGACCCCAAAACGTGTCCAAAGTTTCAGAGTGCACAACAAAGAAATTCCTCAAAATCGCACTAAACGGATATAAATTGCTATAAAACGGTTCAAATTAACTACATTATGATGTTTTTAACAACTATAACGACTGAAAACATGACCGGAGAAATATTGCTGGTTAGACAAGGATTTGGAATGAGGCAAGTCCGATGTCCTTCACGCTTCAGGCGCGCGACGAGAAAGGGCGGTCCCTATACATTTTGTGGTTTTATAATGGCTGGGATTGTGCAATAGACTCCATTCAAAACGTGATGACGTACAGACACCCAGAGGAAGACGTAGGCAGTGTCGGTTTCTTCATAGCATTCACTGTCGCCTTAAAAACAGACTCCAGATCAGGGGTAAAAATTTCTGAAATCTGACCCCTGTCATGAAAAGTGCTGTAGATATTGTTCTGTACCACTCAGAGACAAAATTCCAACTTCTATAGAAACTAGAAGGTGTTTTCTATCCAATAATAACAATAATATGCATATTGTACGATCAAGAATTTAGCACGAGGCAGTTTAATTTGGAGACCCAAATATGCTAATGCGGAACAGCACCCCCTATAGTTGCAAGAAGTTAAGGCATTTCAACGTAAATACATTCATGATTTCTTACTCCAAACGGGTGGCAAAGTATATGATTACTGTGAGAATAGTTTCTAAAATGTATCAACGATAAGAGTATTTTTGTCTCTATCTCTCTCCATGTCGTTGTGTAACAAGCCGCCATATGTTGTGTCAGTCTGCTAGGGACCTTTTCCTAATGTATGTTATCCTGTGTTATCATTTAGTTAGTTAGTAAATAAATAATTAAACACGTTTGTGTAGTACTAAATCATAAGTAAGGCTGGGGGTTTTGCAGATGCAAGGAGGTTACGACTGTTCAGAATGATGAACTGATAAGAGGTTATGATTAATACGTTGACTGTTTTATGGATGTGATAGGTAAGGATCTTTAGAGTTTAATTCGGGAGATGATAACTCTTTTAAAAAATGCTCCCGTGGTGCCCCGAATCCTTTAATTAAACATAGTTAGTTCATTGGATAAATAACAGTCATCAGATTAATGAAAGTAAAGTCACAACGGTCTGTTTGGTGCACGTGTTTGTCTATCCATAATCCGTATGTAGCCAGTTAGCGATGCTAATGATAACTGGGATCTTGAGGGTAGAAAGAAAGACTTTCCACAAAAACCTTCTCAATTAAATGTAAACTGCAAAGTCCCACTGAGCATAAACTGGTTGAATCAATGCACGTGTCACGGCCGTTGAATGAAGAGGACCTAGGTGCAGCGTGGTAAGCGTACATATTACTTTATTTATATGACGCCGACAAAAACAACAAACAATCCAAAACAACCGTGAAGCTAAAGGCTATAGTGCCAACAAACAAAGACAACCTCCCACAAAGACAGGTAGGAAAAAGGGCTACCTAAGTATGGTTCTCAACGATAGCTGTCCCTGATTGAGAACCCTACCCGGCCAAAACATAGAAATACAAATAATAGAACATAGAATACCCACCGCAAATCACACCCTGACCAAACCAAATAGAGACATGAAAAGGATCTTTAAGGTCAGGGCGTGACAGCACGTCATAAAATGTTTTTTATGTGATGACGTTAAAACGACGTGGAAAACGTAAGGGAATAATCAACCTAAGGGAATTTCATATTTTTTTCACCCAATTTTTACATTGATTTCACGTTCGTTGACATCTCAACCAAATGTAAATCAAAACCAGACATTGGACTGACGTCTGTGCCCAGTGGGTAGGCTTACCTGACGCCTGCTCCCGCTTTTCCTCTCTGGCGCTCGAGGGCACCAGACTGCCTATCATTAAACATACCTGTCCCTTCGTTACGGGCACCTGCGCCTCCATGGATCCACCTGAACTCCATCATGATTTGATTGCCTGCCCTTTATCGGTCTGTTTCCTCTGTTCCATCCCTGTGTCAGCATTGATGTCGTTATTTTGTCCCCTGTCCAGACGCTGTTGCTGTCCTGTTTCATGTCCGGTATTTATTAAATGTCTCCAGCGTCGATCCTCACAGTATGCTGACACCAAACTTGGACGCATCAGGGAGACCTTGTTTTTTGTTGGTGACGTTGGGTCCGGGTGCCATCAATGGTATTGGGGGTGCCTCAGCTAGCTCATCGGGCTTCCATGCCCTAGAGGCCAGAGGTTTTTCTTGCCCAGGCGGGCTCGCAAAACACCAGTCTCAACGTCAACAGGGAAGAGGCGACTTCGGGATGCTGGCCTTCTAGGCAGAGTTCCTCTGTCCAGTGTCTGTGTTCTTTTGCCCATCTTAATCTTTTCTTTTTATTGGCCAGTCTGAGATGTCTTTTTCTTTGCAACTCTGCCTAGAAGGCCAGCATCCCGGAGTCGCCTCTTCACTGTTGACGTTGAGTCTGGTGTTTTGCGAGCCCACCTGGGCAAGAAAAACCTGTTTAATGAAGCTGCTAGTTGAGTACTTCTGTTTCTCAAACTAGACACTCTAATGTACTTGTCCTCTTGCTCAGTTGTGCACCGGGGCCTCCCACTCCTCTTTCTATTCTGGTTAGAGACAGTTTGCGCTGTTCTGTGAAGGGAGTAGTATACAGCGTTGTACCAGATCTTCAGTTTATTGGCAATTTCTCGCATGGAATAGCCTTCATTTCTCAGAACAAGAATAGACTGACGAGTTTCAGAAGAAAGGTCTTTGTTTCTAGCCATTTTGAGCCTGTAATCGAACCCACAAATGGTGATGCTCCAGATACTAAACTAGTCAAAACAAGGCCAGTTTTTTTTGCTTCTTTAATCAGCACAACAGTTTTCAGCTGTGAAAGTACGGACGAAAAGTCCAAAAAGTTATATTACAGTCCGTAGAAACATGTCAAACGAAGTATAAAATCAATCTTTAGGATGTTTTTAACATAAATCTTCAATAATGTTCCAACCAGAGAATTCCTTTGTCTGTAGAATTGCAATGGAACAGTGCTCGCTCTCACGTGAACGTGCGAGATGGGCTCGTGGCTCTCTGGCGGGCCTCTGACTCATTCCCCTCTCATTCGCCCCCACTTCACAGTAGAAGCATCAAACAAGGTTCTAAAGACTGTTGACATCTACTGGAAGCCTTCGGAAGTGCTATTTGACCCCATAGACACTGTGTATTCAATAGAGTTGAAAAACTACAACCCTCAGATTTCCCACTTCCTGGTTGGATTTTCTTCTCAGGTTTTTGCCTGCCATATGAGTTATGTTATACTCACAGACATCATTCAAACAGTTTTAGAAACTTCAGAGTGTTTTCTATCCAAATCTACTAATTATATGCATATTCTAGCTTTTATGGCTGAGTAGCAGGCAGTTTAATTTGGGCACGCTTTTCATCCAAAATTCCCAATGCTGCCCCCTACCCTAGTGAAGTTAAACTGATTCTACTTGTTTCCAACGTGTTCCCTGAAGGAATACACACAAGATAGACAAAACAAAACAACCGTAATCCCTCTGCATCACATAGCATAAAATAACTAAATAACTAAAAATAACAATATACAGGAAAATTTACTATATATACATCATAAATCAATACGTTGGGCCAGAAACCGAAAGGTCGCTGGTTTGAATCACCCAGGTGAAAATCTGTCAATGTGCCCTTGAGCAAGGCACATAACCCTGCTTTGCTCCTGTAAGTCACTCTGGATAAGAGCATCTGTTAAATGTCTAAAATGTAAATCTATATCATTATTAATAAAACTGTATAACAGATAACGTGCCCACGGGGCCAAACCTCTGCCTTCACATTTCAGATCAAGATTACTTTAATGGTCAAAAATCCTAAATTTCTCTTCTATTTTTAACCCAAACCCTCCGAAAGAGACACATACAGATGTCGGATCTTAACTTGATCACTCTTTTGTTGCTGAGAATTTTCTTTATGTTTTCTGAAATGCAGCTATGCACATCAACAACCAACGTTTTATGTAACTTAATGACACAAGATAGATATTGGTCTTCACTAGGCTACGACATACAAGTGTCTAGTGTATCCTAAGGTTATGAATGAACTCAAAATGTAGTTCACTCGTGGCCTGGTGTGGATTAGTGGTTAGGGCCGCTGCCTTCAGAGCACACATATAGGCCTTACGTGTGGTTACCTAGGTTACTCCATTAGCTCACATCAAAAACTTGTCAAACACAATTTTCTTGTCCGCTTGCTTTAGTCAATTACAAAACTACATTTAAGACAAGTACAACAAGTCTAAAGATTACTTTTCAACATTGCCTGCGCCTGAGTAATGTAATGTTGTAGGGCTTCCCTCATACTGTACCTCTTTTCATGACGGTGCTAGCAGCCACGTGACCAACACAAACAAACGGACTATACAGATACAAGTAGTGAGTGGAGTTACTAAACGGACTATCTACCTCATTTTCAAACGCTTTCAAAACTCGGAAGCCAAACGTGGAAACTATGGATACAATTTTCTCTGCGCTCTCGCATTATCATAATTAATATGCGCACCACTAGAAGTCTCTGCATTAGCATGTTTCTGTTAGCCGATACATCCTGAAAAATAGTGTAGGCTACCTATGATTTCGTTAGGCCCATGTGATACTTTTTTTTAGCCTTGAGCTTATGAATTATGGGCTAATATGCATACGCTTCTAGTTTAGGCTATATGCTACAACCCAAGCATGTCAGTCTTTGTTTTGTTGCGCAATTACGCACCTAATAACGCAATGAATTCATTTTTTGGGGGAGTGGCTATGGCACTCCACGAACAGTGTTGCCTACCCCTGGGCTATAGGCTATGCAAGCCTCTCCTCATAGGCCATTCCTCTTCTCGTAAAGTTCAAGGAAAAGCTATAGGAAATGTATTTGTATAATTTTTTATACTAGGCCTATTCAGCACTGAGCTCGTTCTTCAGGGTCTCTGCTTTTTGCTGCCACTAGATGTAGAAGAAGTGTGTTTCAACACTAATCTTAGGAATGGAACACCCTGGATGTCACGATCATCGTATGAGAGAGACCAAGGTGCAGCGTGGTATGTGTACATTCTCTTTAATGAATGAACACTGAACAAAAAGAACAAAATCAACTAACGAAACGTGAAGCTATACAAATAGTGCAGACAGGCAACTAAACATAGACAAGATCCCACAACTAACAATGGGGAAATGGCTACCTAAATATGATCCCCAATCAGAGACAACGATAAACAGCTGTCTCTGATTGGGAGCCATATCAGGCCAACACAGACATACAAAACCTAGATGACCCACCCTAGTCACTATCACGCCCCAACCAACACAGAGAAAAAACAGCTTACTATGGTCAGGGTGTGACACTGGATAAAAACTTGTTTTTAAGTCTTATTTGATAGTGAGGGACACATTCAACCTGACAATTGATCAATTTGTTCCTAGAGATTATGGAAATGCCTCTGTTGACGTTAAACGTTTTTTGGGTGAATCCAAATAGTTTACAGTTGGTTAATGAAGGACTCCAGGCTATGGATCTTTTCACAACTAGTCATCTGTAACACTAAAAGTAAAAGTCAATATTGTTAATGTCAATGGTAATTTAAATGGCTAGTTGCAGGACGAATCTGCAAGCTTACCTGTCATGTCCACAACAATGGAGCAGCAGACCAAGCAATATGCGAGAGGAGGCCAATTATTCTGGTCGGTGTCAAATTCATTTATTTATTTTATTTAACCTTTATTTAACTAGGCAAGTCAGTTAAGAACAAATTCTTATTTACAATAACGGCCTACCAAAAGGCAAAAGGCTTCCTGCGTGGATGGGGAATGGGATTTAAAATTGAAATAAGTTCAATAAAAATATAGGACAAAACAAACATCACAACAATTAATTTATCAGGTACTGAGGCGATCGATTCTGTTACTTGTTATTCGTGTGAGATATTTCCATTTTGGGATAGACATTCACTGAATTGCTAGTACTAGTTGCTCATTCTGCTACAGTGGTTACAAATGTCTCGCTCTCGGTGGAATGTGAATGCATTATCACATGATACTGCCTTCTAATCCCTTCCCAAAGGGCAGTAACCTACTGGAAAAGTGCTACCTACTAAGGTAGGTGCCTTTGGATGCAGATAGGAAGCAGCTTTTGTATTTTGGATAATAACAGTATGCTACACCAACATTAGTTTCCATTCATACAAAGTGTCAAAACAAGTGCCCAGCACTGGGCATGAACTTGTGATGCTCGAAGCCAAAAGCATGCTGCTCAGACCACTGCAGTTGACAATGCAGGGTATTAGAATACGTGATGGTATGAGGTCGGTTGGTTTGCAGAGCCTTCCCCAAACCATAGAGCCCTAGGTACGGTATTGCATTGTATAGTCCACAAACACTGCTTCAAATCCTCCTTAACTTCTTTGAGGTAGGGGGCAGTATTTTCACATCCGGATGAAAAGCGTGCCCAGAGTATACTGCCTGCTACTCAGGCCCAGATGCTAGGATATGCATAGTATTAGTATATTTGGATAGAAATCACTCTGAGGTTTCTAAAAATGTTTGAATGAAGTATGTGAGTATAACAGAACTCATATGGCAGGCAAAAACCTGCGGGGCTGCCACACTGGGCAACGGGGGAGCTGTTGTTGTGGGGGATTAAGTGCCTTGCACAAGAGCATCTAGGATTTGAGCTCAGTAGCCCAATTGCTACTGTAGCTCACTTCCCACCATATATTTCCCGTCGGACCCAGGGTTCAAACTGGCAACCTTCCAGTTGCTGTTTCACCTCTCTAACCACTAGGCTAACTGCCACCAATGATGGAGCAGAGGCATAAATGCCATAAATACCTGTCAGTGACAAAGGTGTCGAAGTTGACCTGACAAGATGTCGAGGATGATGAGGTTCAGCTCAGAGATGGCATCATGGGGTATATGACACCGCAGGCAGCTTCCTCTAGTCTAGAACTTAACGTCACACCAATATAGACTATACACAGCACATAAACAACACATATATAGGGAAGGTTAACATGTCTCCAGTAAGAAGTAATAGTGTAGTCATGTACTATAATAAGTTACATACATTATTCATGATTCATAATAGACGATAGTGCTTTCAAAGATGAGGAGAATAAGTATGTTTTCTGACCTGAAATAGCAGGAAAGGTGAAGAGTGAATAATTCCCACCTGGGAGCAGCGCTTAGAGAAAAAGTTATAACGTCACTTAATTTCCACACCTTCACAGACTAAGCTGTACCAATCATAGTATCATTGACCCACATCATCATCCAGTCTCCCTTCCCTTCCAGGTACCCTTTGTGATGAGGTAGTGGACATGTGCAACCTCAGCCCTTGTGAGAACGGGTCTCAGTGTCAGAGCCTTGTGGGGGGCTATATGTGCCACTGCTCCCAGCAAAACCTCGATGAGTTCCTGTATGGGGGCCAGAACTGCAGCGAAGCGTTGGTGGGCTGCGAGGGCCATGAGTGTCAGAACCAGGGCTCATGCTCTCCGTTCCTAAGCGACGGGTATCATGGCTACTCCTGCCACTGCCCCCCGGGCCACACCGGGCTTCTCTGCCAGACCCCCACAGCCTTCTCCTTCGAGCAGAGCGGCTACCTATTATTGCAGAGCCCCATGATATCAACAGAGGCCTCCTGCAACATCACCCTGAGTTTCCGGACAGTGCTGCCCAGGGCCGTCCTCTTCCAGCGGGGCAGTGGAAGGCTGGTCCTGGGTCTGGAGCTGCTGGGGTGCCATCTGAGACTCAGCGTGAGGAGGGAGGCCTCGGTTGGGGGAATGGCAGAGGGAGAGGCCCTGCAACTTAGCCAGACACTGGAGCTCCCCCTTAACGTGACTGATGGGAGGTGGCACTCTGTGGAGGCCATGCTGGGGAACGGCCTACTCAGCCTCAGGCTCCTGGATGGCGGGGTCTGTCAGGAACAGGACTGTGAGAGAGAAGCCCAGGTCGCAGGCACTCTGGCTGGGACAGAATCTCCAGAGTCTCCCCTCCAGAACACCTTCATCGGTGGGGTGGTGGAGGAAGGTGTGGTTTTGGTCCCGGTCCCGGCCTTCATCGGCTGTCTGCGGGACATGTTTGTGGATTCCCAGCTGGTGGTTCCGGGGGAGTGGCTGAGCGACTCGGCAGTGAACATGACTATAGGCTGCAGCCACAGAGACAGATGCCAAGACAGCCCCTGTCAGAACAGAGGACAGTGCACCAACCTGTGGCAGAGCTACCAGTGCCGGTGCCCCCGGCCATATGAAGGCCAGGACTGCGCTGAGGGTAAGAATGGAGGAATGAGTGGACAGAGTGGATGGGGATGCTGAGCATAAGATATAGTCAAGATCTCCTTTAATTTCAAGGGTTCATTTTTGTCCATTACATGCATAGCTACGTCAGGGGCGAAAATCTGATATCAACCTTGGAGGGGACAATTACATTACATTTTCTCAAGAGCAATTCCTGAGGGGGACACCAAAAGTAGTGCTGTAACACATAGCCTACGTTGTAATATGTTAAATGTATATTGAGGAACCATAATTCCTACAACTGAATAATTGATAGGTACAGTAGTTAACTGAAGGGTTTAACCAACTTGTTCAAATGTTTAAATCATTATAATACTACTATTAATAATAGTTATAGCATTGCTCCTTACCAGTCCAGTATGTATGCAGGTATTCGTACTTACAACTAGCAATATCAAGAAAGGCCAGTAGGTAGCAATGGTACTGTACACTGTATGGGTGTAGTTTTCATAAATACAATGAACATGGTGTGATCTCATCTAAAATAATCTCCATTGAGAACCATCACAAAGTTAGTCTCCGTATTGAATTGACATTTTAATTTGACTTTTTCTGATACATTTATATAGTCATTAAATGTGCCACTGGCCTGAGTCTACTACAATATCTTTACAAGAACAAAAAGCTTAAAATAAGTACAGTTCTAAAAGCAAAATAACTACTTCAATGAAAAACCCAAATAAATCAAACAAAATATCCTTCAGTCAGTGTCTCAACTCTTCAAACAGCAGCTATGGACAAGTATGTCGCACAAAGTATGCAATTTTAAATAAAATAACAATTTGTAAGTGTACTGTCGTGTACTGTCATGTACTAAAAACTACTCTCCTCTAGGCTGCTTAGTACCCGCTCATACTGCCCTAGCACAGCTCTAATAGCAGTATTCCGCACAGTCCACCTTGTTGGACATAGGGGTTTCCGGGTGGGCAGATGTGTTTCTTTGGACGTGGCAATTGATTCAAACATGCTCTTAAACTTTCCTGACTGGCCATAGAGGACACCTAACTGATGGACCCAAGAATGGGAATCCCGGATTAGTGGGGAGGCTGAGCAGCCAGCCTGTGTAATCAGATTTACACAGTGTGCTCCACAATGGACATAGAGGGCTAATGGCTGCTGCCTTCTCACAATTGCCTGTGCACCTGTGTATTTTCCTGCCATGTTTGAGGCACCATCGTAACTCTGCCCACGTAAGCCAGACATGGGCAAATTGAGCCTCAACAACACTTCAGTTGCCACTTTCGCAATGCCCTCGCCTGTTGTCTCCGACACCCTGTATAGCCCAATAAACTCCTCGTGAGGGACAAGGTCATGGTCAACATAATGCAAAAAGACACTCTCCTGTTCAGCACCAGAGACATCTTGAGTACCATCAACAATTAATAAAAAATTGTACAATCGGAAGAGACCTAATCTCAGCTGCAATGCCTCGAATGATTGTATTGGCCATGATGTGCAGAATTTCATTCTGTGCTTTGGGGCCTCTTGAAACGTCAACACTGACTGATATGGTTTTGTGCCATCACTGAGGTAACTGGACAATGCTGTGCCACTGTCCCCTATACTGGTGCTGCTGGCAACAAGGGTGACACCTGGTCCTGCCGTGGCTGTGACATTGTTCTCTGAAGTCTCTCTCCCTGGCTCTTTCCCTTTCACCACCCTCACAGACTCAGTCTGTCTCCTAGAAAAGAAATAAGGTGTTTGCCGTACTCCTAACCCAAAACTACACAATTAATCACAACAGCAATACCATTGCCATAAACAAATCTTAGTTTAGTCATCAGTTTAAGTTGAGAGCGGGGGTATCCATGGCATTTTCCAATTATGTCCCTATTTTACAAGTAAAAAAAATTGAGAACCTTTCATAATGTTGCCAAACAAAGACTCAACAAACTTACCTGAGACTCCCTGTCTCTGCCAGTCTGTCCCTGCCTATCTGTCCCCAGCTCTGCTGTCTGTGTGCCATCTGTTGCCTGCTCTGCCTAATGACATCATTGTGAAACATTCCATTAGCATTTCACTTCTTTCTTATGAACATTTTATCAACTCGTCTTTGAGATATTAGGCTACTAGAGTTCTTACTTTGCGTTTTGGTGTACTGAAAAATACTCTGATGTCCGTCTTTTTACTTTTTTCTGCCATTTTTCTACCTGGCTGGCTGGCCGGTCTAGCTGCACACACACACATTTACACAACATATGCTACAACCTTTTCTAATTTTAATATAGTTTGTTTCATATTGGCTGGCTTCCAACAATAGCTGAATTTGTAAAGCTAGCGAGCACCAATTCCGTTTCTGTGGTGTTTGCTATAATCTTAAAAAAAAAAAAGGTGAAATAAAATAAATGTAAAAAAGTTCACTAGCGACAATTTAGCTTTTGCAACGAGACCATTAAATATATTTAAGACAATGGTATAAGAGAGTGTAGTTCTGTTCAGTTTGGACTTCAGTTTATAGCTAACCTTATCACAGGGACTTTGAAGCACTAAAGCTGCATGCTGATCTTGGAATAAATTGACGATAGCAAAGATTCCATCTTTGACGACGCCACATTAATGGAATAGGTACTAGCTAGCTTGCTAGTTAATGTTTGCTTTAGTTTGCGCGCTAGCTCTGCAAATTCAGCTAGTGTGTGAACCCTGCCAACATAAAAATGTAAACATTGCTATGGCGCGATTGACTGGATTAACCTCACGTCAGTTACGTACATGTGCCTTTCGGACAGTAGATACGAACCCTCTATTACCTTGCCAGCTAAAGAACTGGCAGTGGATCAAACCATTGTGAGGCAAAGGGCGGGGTGGTCGCAATCTTTTGAAACTTAAAAAGGCGCTATTAAGTGTCTATAATCAGCACAACTGCTTTCATTGCGTATTATTAATATTATTGAAATTACATAGTTATGTTTACAGTGATAGATTGGGGGGGACAAATCATATTTTTCCCAGGATGGGGGGGTCGTGTCCCCCCCGTCCCCCCTGGGATTTCCGCCTATGAGCTACGTACCGGCATAGCTACGTACCGGCGGGGTGGGGGTGGGGGGGGAGGGGGTTGTATATCAGCTTTAATATTACAGATAGATTGTGACTTCCATCAATGTTACTGTCTGCATAATTAACAATCCCCCATATATATTTTTTTGTAAACACAGTGCATTCGGAAAGTATTCAGACCCCTTGACTTTTTCCACATTTTGTTACGTTACAGCCTTATTCTAAAATTGATTAAATCGTTTTTTCCCCTCATCAATCTACACACAATGCCCCATAATGACAAAGCAAAAACTGGTTTTTAGAAATGTTTGCAAATGTATTAAACGTAAAAAACAGAAATTTGACAATAAAATAAGTATTCAGACCCTTTACTCAGTTCGTTGTTGAAGCACCTTTGGCAGCTATTACAGCCTCGAGTCTTCTTGGGTATCACGCTACGCTAGGCACACCTGTATTTGAGGAGTTTCTCCGATTCTTCTCAGCTCTGTCAGGTTGGATGGGGTGCATCGCTGCACAGCTATTTTCAGGTCTCTCCAGATATGTTTGATCGGGTTCAAGTCCGGGCTCTGGCTGAGCCACTCAAGGATATTCAGAGACTTGTCCCGAAGCCACTCCTGCATTGTTTTGGCTGTGTGCTTAGGGTCATTGTCCTGTTGGAAGATGAACCTTCAATCCAGTCTGAGGTCCTGAGTGCTCTGGAGTAAGTTTTCATCAAGGATCTCTCTGTACTTTCCTCCGTTCATCTTTCCCTCGATCCTGTCTACTCTCTCAGTCCCTGCCACTGAAAAACATCCCCACAGCATGATGCTGCCACCATCATGCTTCACCGTACGGATGGTGCAGGGTTTCATCCAGATGTGACACTTGGCATTCAGGCCAAAGAGTTCCATCTTAGTTTCATCAGACCAGAGAATCTTGTGTCTCGTGGTCTGAGAGTCCTTTAGATGCCTTTTGGCAAACTCCAAGCAGGCTGTCATGTAACTTTTACTGAGGAGTGGCTTCCGACTGGCCACTCTACCATAAAGGCCTGCTTGGTGGAGTGCTGCAGAGATGGTTGTCCTTCTGAAAGGTTCTCCCTTCTCCACAGAGGAAGCCTGTAGCTCTTTCAGAGTGACCATCGGGTTCTTGATCTCCTCCCTGACCAAGGCCCTTCTCCCCGATTGCTCAGTTTGGCCGGGCGGCCAGCTCTAGGAAGAGTCTTGGTGGTTCAAAACTTTTTCCATTTAAGAATGATGGAGGCCACTGTGTTCTTGGGGACCTTCAATGCTGCAGACATTTTTTGGTACCGTTCCTCGACACAATCCTGTCTCGGAGCTCTACAGACAATTCCTTTGACCTCATGGCTTGGTTTTTGCTCTGACATGCACTGTCAAGTATGGGACCTTATGTAGACAGCTTTTTAAATCCTGTCCAATCTATTGAATTGACCACAGGTAGACTCCAATCAAGTCTTAGAAACATCTCAAGGATGATCAATGGAAACAGGACGCACCTAAGCACAATTTAGAGTCAGCAAGATGGCACCAACAGAGATGGTCGTCTCGCTTCGAGTCCTTAGAAAACTATGCAGTTTTTTTTTTAAATGTATTATTACATTGTACATTGTAACCCCAGAAAATCTTAAGGGTTATTACATACAGCCGGGAAGAACTATTGGTTATAAGAACGACGTCAACTTAACAACATTACGACCAGGAATACAACTTCCCGAAGCGGATTCTTCATTCGGACCACCACCCAGGACATTGGATCTAATCCCAGAGGCCGACCCAAAACAACGTCGCCGCAGAAGAGGTAGACGGAGCGGCCTCCTGGTCAGGCCTCGAAGGCGTGCACACCGCCCACCTCTTCCCGAGTATATTACTCGCTAATGTCCAGTCTCGAGACAACATGGTGGATGAAATTAGGGCAAGGGTTGCCTTCCAGAGAGACATCAGAGATGGCCACCATTGTTCCTGTTCCCAAGAAAGCTAAGGTAACTGAGCTAAACGACTACCGCCCCGTAGCACTCACTTCCGTCATCATGAAGTGCTTTGAGAGACTAGTCAAGGACCATATCACCTCCAACCTACCTGACACCTTAGGCCCACTCCAATTTGCTTACCGCCCTAATAGGTCCACAGACAACACAATCGCAACCACACTGCACACTGCCCTAACCCATCTGGACAAGAGGAATACCTATGTGAGAATGCTGTTCATCGACTACAGCTCAGCATTTAACACCATAATACCCTCCAAACTCGTCATCAAGCTCGAGACCCTGGGTCTCGACCCCGCCCTGTGCAGCTGGGTACTGGACTTCCTGACGGGCCGCCCCCAGGTGGTGAGGGTAGGTAATAACATCTCTACCCCGCTGATCCTCAACACTGGGGCCCCACAAGGGTGCATTCTGAGCCCTCTCCTGTACTCCCTGTTCACCCACGACTGCGTGGCCATGCACGCCTCCAACTCAATCATCAAGTTTGCGAACAACACTACAGTGGTAGGCTTGATTACCAACAACGACGAGACGGCCGACAGGGAGGAGGTGAGGGCCCTCGGAGTGTGGTGTCAGGAAAATAACCTCACACTCAATGTCAACAAAACAAAGGAGATGATTGTGGACTTCAGGAAACAGCAGAGGGAGCACCCCCCTATCCACATCGACGGGACAGTAGTGGAGAGGGTAATAAGTTCCTCGGCGTACACATCACGGACAAACTGAATTGGTCCACCCACACAGACAGCGTTGTGAAGAAGGCGCAGCAGCGCCTCTTCAACCTCAGGAGGCTGAAGAAATTCGGCTTGTCACCAAAAGCACTCACAAACTTCTACAGATTCACAATCGAGAGCATCCTGTTGGGCTGTATCACCGCCTGGTACGGCAACTGCTCCGCCCACAACCGTAAGGCTCTCCAGAGGGTAGAGAGGTCTGCACAACGCATCACTGGGGGCAAATTACCTGCCCTCCAGGACCCCTACACCACCCGATGTCACAGGAAGGCCATAAACATCATCAAGGACAACAACCACCCGAGCCACTGCCTGTTCACCCCGCTATCATCCAGAAGGCGATGTCAGTACAGGTGCATCAAAGCAGGGACCGAGAGACTAAAAAACAGCTTCTATCTCAAGGCCATCCGACTGTTAAACAGCCACCACTAACATTGAGTGGCTGCTGCCAACATACTGACTCAACTCCAGCCCACTTTAATGATGGAAATTGATGGAAATTGATCAAAAATGTATCACTAGCCACTTTAAACAATGCCACTTAATAATAATGTATATGTATATACTGTACTCTATATCATCTACTGCATCTTGCCATCTGTATGTAATACATGTATGTTTACATACCATACATTACCCATCTCATATGTATATACTGTACTCGATACCATCTACTGCATCTTGCCTATGCCGTTCTGTACCATCACTCATTCACATATCTTTATGTACATATTCTTTATCCCTTTACACTTGTGTGTATAAGGTAGTAGTTGTGGAATTTATAGGTTAGATTACTCGTTGGTTATTACTGCATTGTCGGAACTAGAAGCACAAGCATTTCGCTACACTCGCATTAACATCTGCGTGTGACAAATAACATTTGATTTGATTTTAACATTCTCTGTTTCACGGAAACATGGCTCTCTCAGGATATGTTGTTGGAGTTTCTTCATGCGTCGCGCTCACAGAAATAAACATCTCTCTGGGAAGAAGAAGAAGGGTTGTATGCTTCATGTTTAACGACTCATGGTGTATTCATAACAACATACAGGAACTCAAGTCCTTCTGTTCACCTGACCCATAATTCCTTACAGTCAAATGCCGACCACATTATCTCCCAGGAGAATTCTTGCCAGTTATCGTCACAGCTGTGTATATACACCCTCAAGCAGATACCATAACGGCCCTCAAGGAACTTCAGTGGACTCTATGTAAGCTGGAAACCATGTATCCTGAGGCTGCATTTTTTGTAGCTGTTTATTTTAACAAAGAAAATTTGAGAACAAGGCTACCTAAATTCTATCAGCATATTGATTGCAGCACTCGTACGGGCAATACACAATCGCGATGTATACAAGGACTATACAAGCCCTCCCTCTCCTTTTCCATGGCTGACGTGAGTAAGGCATTTAAACGTGTTAACCCTCGCAAGGCTGCTGGCCCAGACGGCATCCCTAACCGCATCCTCAGAGCATGCGCAGACCAGCTGGCTGGTGTGTATACGGACATAATCAATCCCTATCCCAGTCTGCTGTCCCCACATGCTTCAAGATGGCCACCATTGTTCCTGTACCCAAGAATGCAAAGATAACTGAACTAAATGACTATCGCCCAGTAGCACTCGCTTGTGTCATCATAAAGTGCTTTGAGAGACTATTCAAGGATCATATCCCCTTCAACTTTCCTGCCACCCTAGACCCACTTCAGTTTGCACACCACCGCAACAAGTCCACAGACAATGCAATCGCCATCACACTGCACACTGCCCTATCCCATCTGGACAAGAGTAATACCTATGTAGGAATGCTGTTCATTGACTACAGCTCAGCATTCAACCCATAGTACCCTCCAAGGTCATCATTAAACTGGAGGCCCTGGGTCTCAACCCCGCCCTGTGCAATTGGGTCCTGGACTTTCTGATGGGCCACCCCCAGGTGGTGAAGGTAGGTAACAACATATCCACTTCGATGGCCCTCAACACTGGGGCCCCACAAGGGTGTATGCTCAGCCGCCTCCTGTACTACCCTGTTCACCCATGACTGCGTGGCCATGCATGCCTCCAACTCAATCATCAAGTTTGCAGATGACACAACAGTAGTCGACTCCTGTAGTGTGAGTGGACTGAGCAATCCTTACTACTCTCTACACCTGCCTCTTCTACCTCTACTCTGTCCCCTTCTTTCACCTGCCCTACCCTGTCCTTTGCCCATGCATACCCAGTCCTGCCTTTCCCTGCTCTGCACACAGCCATGCCAACCTCAGGAGGCTGAAGAAATGTGGCTTGTCACCTAAAACCCTTTCAAACTTTTACAGATGCACAATTGAGAGCATCCTGTCGGGCTGAGTCACCGCCTGGTACGGCAACTGCACCGCCCTCAACCTCAAGGCTCTCCAGAGGGTGGTGCAGTCTGCCAACTACCTGCCCTCCAGGACACCTAGAGCACCCGATGTCACAGGAAGGCCAAAAAGATCGTCAAGGACAAGAACCACCTGAGCCACTGCCTGTTCACTCCGCTACCATCCAGAAGGCGAGGTCAGTAAAGGTGCATCAAAACTGGGACCGAGAGACAGCTTCTATCTCAAGGCCATCAGACTGCTAAACAGCAATCACTAACTCAGAGAGGCTGCTGCCTACATAGAGACTCACTTGTTTCTTAAAGCAATTATACCGTCTATTGCATCTTGCCTATGACGCTCGGCCATTGCTCATTCATATATCTATATGTACATATTCTTATTCCATCCCTTTAGATTTGTGTGTATTAGGTAGTTGTTGGGGAATTGTTAGATTACTTGTTAGATATTACTGCACCGTCAGAACTAGAAGCACAAGCATTTCGCTACACTCGCATTAACATCTGCTAACCATGTGTATGTGACCAATACAATTTGATTTGATTTTGATTTGACTCTCATAGCTAAGGGTCTGAATACTTATGTAAATATTTAAGTTTTTTATTTTAAATACATTTCCAAAAATGTCTAAAAACCTGTTTTTGCTTTGTCATTATGGGGTATTGTGTGTAGATTGAGGATTAAAAAACATATTTAATCAATTTTAGAATAAGGCTGTAACGTAGCAAAATGTGGAAACAGGGAAGCGGTCTGAGAATACTTTCCGAATGGTCTGTATATAACATTCTATTGGTCGTAATATTTATTTATAATAATTTAAATTGAAAATTACGTTTTGAATTAAGCTTCATTCATAAACCATATGCCATGGAATCGGTACATCAAAAAACTCTTCCCAACTAATTTGCAATCTATATGGCACAGCTGTCAGTTTTTTGGTCCTTAAATTAAAGTGGTATGCCTTTTTTTTATCACAATTTTCTTCAACCAAATTTGTTCTTTAGTGCAGGGCTGACAGACAAGTTCCTTACTTTCTCTTCCTTTCACTTGTCTCTTTCATTTTTGCGGTAATGCTGCAATTAGTTGGTTGTAATTTTGAGTAGAGCAGACATTTCCATATATTTTGTCCAATTTATGATATAATTTACAAAAATTATACAAAAAATATTTATATAAATATATATATTGTATTTTTTAAATGTATTTGTTATATTTGTTCTGTCTTTTCTGGTGGATTAAACTGAAATTGCAACCAACTTCCTGTGACTTGTTTTAAAAATAGTGATATTTTGGAGATTATTTCATTTTCAAATAACTGAAAGTTAGAGGTTATAATCTAAATAAATGTAAAAAGGCCATTCTTGAACATGGGGTGAGACATTCTTACTAATCTGCTGGAGAAGAGGTTCGAATTTAAGTATACATTTTGTGTGACTGAAGCCTTCAGTGAAAGGTCTAATGCTTTAATATTTAATAAAAAATGAAACAATTCTGCCCTCCAAAGTCATTCATTACATAAGGTAGAACATCCTTAGTCGACCTACATAATAGAGAGAGCGTAGAGCAGACCAGTCAGAAGTCACAGTGAGAGATCAGCTCCCTGAATGGATTAAAGGAGAGGGAGAAAATCTGTGTTGGATACAATGAGGTATCCTTACAAGGACGCAGCAGCGCTTACGACACTTACAATAGTTACACAATACAAACAACAATTAATTTGCAACCATAGTCACACAAATGTCAGTCAGGGTACAGACCCTGGTAAGTCATTTTGATTCTTTCTTTTCAGAGAGGGATATTAATAACCAATTGCCAACTGCAGATTAACCAATTGCAGATTAGTAATCTGGCAGTACCCAAGAAAAGACACACAGAAACACAAACGCTGCACACACATGCTGAGATCTAGAGTTAAACTACTGCTATCCTAGATGGTATGGATAATTCAAGCCCTTTGCTCTTAAATGCATGCAGATCACCAACGTGTGTGTCTTTATGTAATACGCGTGCGTGTGTATGTGCTTGATTTTGGGGATGTGCAAGCAACGTGTGTGTGTCTCTGAAAGTAGATTCACAAGGATGTGGGGCAATTAACACACTATTACCCCCCTGCCTTATTTAATTAAGGCACCTGTAGCCTGCTATCTGCTATTGGAATGGGAAGTGGGTGACAATGAGAGATTACATTTGTTCTGTGTCTATGCACCTGTGTGTATGTGTGGCATGTGGAAAAAGGCAGACAGTGCAGGCTGTGAGTGCTATCTTAGACAGATCAGAGTGTGTACTAGATGAGTGTTGTCTGGGCTGCGTCTGTAACATGGGAACATATGGGCTACTGGCTGCTTACCACACACAATATAACATAGACTTCTTGGACAGTGAGCGAAAAAGTCATACCACTAGAAGTTGTATTTTGGTATTTTTGCCACACAAAACAAATGCATAATTTTTACTATTTGGGAACCAGGAGTTGAAACCGTGAATATGTTGTAATAAAACAATTACCCTCCTCTTCTGTCCTCTCCCTTCCTGTCCTTCTCTGTAGAGTATGAGACGGCCCGCTTCGGCAATGAGGACTCTCAGAGCTACGCCGTTTTCACCATCACAGATGATGCAGGAAGTGACATCACTGTCTCCCTCTTTCTGCGCACACACCGCCACGCTGGCCTCTTGTTGGTGCTCGCCAATAGCACCAGCCAATACCTGCGCCTGTGGCTGGATGAGGGACGGGTCAGAGTTCAGCTCCATAACTTTGAGACCTTGACCAGTGAGAGTGTGGTTAACGACGGGGACATCCACTTTGTGAGCGTGGTGGTGGACCGTGAGCATATGGTCCTATACGTGGCCAACCAGAAGCAGGGCTCGGTGGAGGTCAGGACGACGGATAGTCAGATGGGGGATGTGGTGTATGTGGGGGGTCTGGCAGAGCAGAAGGCGTCATCAGCATTCGGGGGCTACTTTAAAGGCTGTATCCAGGACCTGAGGATCAACAGTGAGAGACTGCAGTTCTTCAGGCTGGACACCACAGTGACGTCATACCCTCTGGTGCTCATGGCTAATGTCACGGCGGGCTGCGCTGGGGTCGACTCCTGTAGTGTGAGTGGACTGAGCATCCTTACTACTCTCTACACCTGCCTCTTCTACCCCTACTCTGTCCCCTTCTTTCACCTGCCCTACCCTGTCCTTTGCCCATGCCATACCCAGTCCTGCCTTTCCCTGCTCTGCACACAACCATGCCTTGCCCCTGCCCTACCAATTATGCCCCAATGTCAGACTACCCTGCCCCTTCTGATCCATTCTCAGCCTTCATTATCTTACTCGCCATCACTGCGGTTGACAGCCACATATGTCACCAATCCCACACAATCAAATTAAATTGTGTTTAAGGGTGAGGTTTAGGGTGTTAATTGGAAATGCTGTTACGTACTTAACGTGAAGTAGAGAAGACGAAAGAGACAAGAAGACAGGGAGACAATAAGGAACTGCCAACTGTTAGGGTGTGTTTACACAGGCAGCCCAATTCTGATATTTTGCCAAATGATTGAATTGATTGGTCAAATGACCAATTAGAGGAAAAGTTCAGAATTGGGCCGCCTGTGTGAACGCAGCCATAGGGCTCAGTTAGGATCAGTGCTAGGGCTAGATTACTTGACTAAAGCACTTGACTCCATTTAATAACATAGGCCGTAATGGCTTAATGTCCTCCATCTCACGAGGTTCGCACCAAGTAATTGAGGTGCTTAAAGTACTTGAATTTAGAACTCTGAAGTTAGTACTTGAAAAATACTTGAATTCAAAAGAGAGAAGAGAAAATGATCAAATACGTTAATATGAAAAATATTAGAAAAATGTATTGGTCTTGTGAATTAATTTCCAGGCATTTATTTCCTCACGTGTTTCGGCTCTGGTTGCCAGGCGAGCTCGCTCATTCCACTCACACTGCCACTCAGCCAGGCAGGTACAAAACTGACTGATTAGGCACCGCCAAACATCACATCGATAACTAAAATGCCAGGCAAATGTAGATTTGACCCTGCCTGGCAGTATAAATGGGTTACGCCAGACCCAACATTTTGTTACGTCACAGCCTTATTCTAAAATTGGTTAAATAAATGTTTTCCTCATCAATCTACACACAATATCCTATAATGACAAAGCAAAGCAAAAAAAATAAAAAATAAAGCATAAATTCCTTATTTACATAAGTATTCAGACCCTTTGCCAAAGACTAGAAATTGAGCTCAGGTGCATCCGGTTTCCATTGATCATCCTTGAGATCTTTCTACAACTTGATTGAAGTCCACCTATGGTAAATTCAATTGATTGGACATGATTTGGAAAGGCACACACCTATCTATATAAGGTCCCACAGTTGACAGTGCATGTCAGAGATGCGCTCTGAGATGTGATTGTGTCGAGGCACAGATCTGGGGAAGGGTACCAAAAAATGTAAGCAGCATTGAAGGTCTCCAAGAACACAGTGGCCTCCATCATTCTTAAATGGAAGACATTTGGAACCACCAAGACTCTTAGAGCTGGCAGCCCGGCCAAACTGAGCAATCGGGGGTCTGGCATTCTCTGGATTTATGGTGCTTTCATGACAATTGGGAACTCGGAAAAAAACAAGATTGAATCATGATGTCAGTGATCTTCAGGCCGGAGCTCTAGAAAGATGGCGGAGTTGGAATTCCGAGTTGGATGACCGTTCAAAATGTATTTTCCTAGTCGGAACTCAGTTCCAGTTGTTTGAAGTCACTGAAGTCTGAGATTTCCCAGTTCCAAGTTTCCAGTTGTTTTGAACACGGCAGAAGTCATGCTGGATTGACAGCACGGCCAATGTATTCAACCTTTTCTGGCCCATCGTGTTGAATTCTTATCCTTTTAAGCTTGGAAAAGAAACCCTTAAACCCAGACTTAGGCCACACACCCACTCCACTGAATAGCAGGCTAATGATTGCTTTGCAACCTTTACAGTTAGTCACTGATTCCTTCCAAACCACTCATTGTTGAATTTGCGATTTTGTCACACAACACAACGCCACAGAAGTTTTGAGGGAGCGTGTAATTGGCATGCTGACTGCAGAAATGTTTACCAGAGCTGTTGCCAGATAATGAAATTTTTATTTCTCTACCATAAACTGCCTCCAGTGTCATTTTAGAGAATTTGGCATTACATCTAACCGGCCTCACAACCGCAGACCACATGTATCCACACCAGCCCAGGACCGCCACATCTGGCTTCCTCACCTGCGGGATCGTCTGAGACCAGCCACCCAGACTGCTGATGAAACTGAGGAGTATTTCAGTCTGTAATAAAGGCCTTTTGTGTGGAAAAACTCATTCTGATTGGCTGGGCCTGACTCTCCAGTGGGTGGGCCTGGCTCCCAAGTGGGTTGGCCTAAGCCCTCCGAGGCTCACCGATGGCTGCGCCCCTGCCCAGTCATGTGAAATCCATAGATTAGAGCCTAATGAATTTAGGAATTATAAAAGATAACCTGAATGTCCCTATATCCTTTAGTAGTAGTAATAATAATAATAATAATATTAATAAACTGTATTTTTTTTCTCTCCCTCTCCAGAGGAACCCTTGTCAGAACGGGGGGATGTGCTACCCCATGTGGGACAACTTCACGTGCACCTGCCCCCACAACACTGCAGGGCGGCACTGTGAGAAGGTCAAGTGGTGTGAGCTAGCCCCCTGCCCCGCAAAGGCGGAGTGCCGCACCCTCAACCAGGGATACGAGTGTGAGTCATTCTTCCCTAAATCTGCCCGTCGGTCTGTGAGGTAGGACTGGGATTAGGACAGATTAGCCTGTGGTTGTATTAGTGATGATTTACGTGGCCGTCTGTCTGCCCTGTCACCCCTATGATTAGCAGTCCTGGAATGAAGACAGAAACAACACTGTCACTCAGAAAAAGCAGAGGAGACAGTGTCATTGTCTGCCCATCACACATTTGTTCATCATTCAGCCTTTTTGTGGTTGATTTTCTATTTATTTGTTAATGTATATTTTTTTATTGCTTTATTACTACTTTTATTCTATGGTCCATATTCCATCACATTTTGGACTGATGCTGAGGGTTAAAGCCTTTATTAAATGACCACATATTTACATACCTATCCCTTATTTTCCTTCCCAGGCTTTTCCAGTGCTACCTTCCTTGACGACAGCAGTGTACTGTCTTACCGCGGTAACGGCCGTATCCAACGTAGCCTGGCCAGCATCACCGTCAGCCTGCGCACCCGTAAACGCCACGTCGCCATCCTGCATGCTGAGCGTGGGCCGGAGTTTGTGACGGTGTCTGTGCAGCATGGCCTTCTCTTCTTGGAGCTACAGAGCGGGGAGGGCTCGTCCACGGTGTCCCTGAGCAGCCGCATGGGGGTCAGCGACGGGGATTGGCACAGCGTCCACCTCTTCATGGTCACCCCATGGGCAGAGGCATCCCGCTGGACCCTAGTGCTGGATGAGGAAGTGGATGAAGCTGGGAACTCCAGCAGCAAAGGGGGCAACCTGGACTTCCTCAGGGAGGGGGTGGACATCCAGCTGGGGGGGCTTGGGCCCAAGGCTGGCTGGAGCCTGGAGGGGTGCCTGGGTACTGTGGAGGTGGGGGGCATCGCCCTGCCTTACTACAGCCCCTTAGAGGTCAACCTGCCCCGGATTCAGGAGGAGCAGTTCCTTCGGACATCCCCCACGCCACCCCGTAGCGGGTGCAGTGGAGGCCCGGTGTGCCAGCCCAGCCCTTGCATGAATGGAGGTAGCTGTCAGGACCTCTGGAACCTGTTCAACTGTAGCTGTGAGGAGGGCTGGACCGGACGCCGCTGTGAGCGCAACACAGACACCTGCGCCTCCAATCCCTGTATCCATGGCAACTGCAGCATTCAGCGGCTGGCATATGAGTGTGCCTGTGAGTTTGGCTACACCGGGGTGGACTGTGAGGAGGAGGTGGATGTGTGTGAGAACCATCTATGCGCTCATGGAGGCACATGTCTACATGGAGTGGACAAGTACGCCTGTCTGTGTGCTGAGAACTACACCGGACCTTACTGCAAGTGAGTCACATGGGTGGGGTTAGGAATGGAATGGAATATTTATTTTTATACAAAGGAATGAACACACAACTAAACAGTCACCTTCCTTTTATCTGTAAAGTTTGTGTTCCAAAGTTGCAGTCCCTTTGAGATTAAACACAATTTGCTAAATATGGAGTATTAAGTCCACAAATAGGCTTTAATAACCAACAGTTGAAAGAATAGCATCTTAAAACAATATTTTATGTTTTGAAAACATGGATTCTGCATTTTGAATATGTCAATGAGATAAAAGTATAATCCAAGGATCTCAAAGCAATAGCACACCAGTGGGACTCCCTTTTAGCTTTATAACACAGTAAGGAAAAAGGAAACCATGTAAATGTTCAGATCTCTGTAAAGCACTTAAACCATGCATGAACCGTGTGTTTTAGTTGTAGCATTTCTGTTCTACTTAACGTCATATATGGCTCTAGTGTGTCGCTGTAGTCTGTGTAGTAACATTGCTGTAGTATGTCACCGTCGTGTACTGTGTGTGGTGTATTTATCTCCCTGGTGGTTCAGTGCTACTGCCTCTCATCTCCCGTTTGCCTCGGAGCATCATCGAGGGAATGCCTTCATCCATTTATCTTGTAAACACACACACTCTCTCTGCACTACCAACACTCTCTCTTTCTCTCTCTCGCTCACACACATTCTCTCACATCGCTCCTTCACAAGGACGTTTTTGAAACAACTTCCCTCTGTAAGCTAGAGTTTCAGACAAGATGTCTATCTTTACTGGAAAGTTTTCATCATAAATCAATCTTTTTATTCTAAACTCAGCAAAAAAAAGAAACGTCCTCTCACTGTCAACTGCGTTTATTTTCAGCAAACTTAACATGTGTAAATATTTGTATGAACATAACAAGATACAACAACTGAGACATAAACTGAAGTTCCACAGAAATGGAATAATGTGTCCCTGAACAAAGGGGGGGTCAATATCAAAAGTAACAGTCAGTATCTGGTGTGGCCACCAGCTGCATTAAGTACTGCAGTGCATCTCCTCCTCATGGACTGCACCAGATTTGCCAGTTCTTGCTGTGAGATGTTACCCCACTCTTCCACCAAGGCACCTGCAAGTTCCTGGACATTTCTGGGGGGAATTGCCCTAGCCCTCACCCTCCGATCCAACAGGTCCCAGACGTGCTCAATGGGATTGAGATCCGGCCTCTTCGCTGGCCATGGCAGAACACTGACATTCCTGTCTTGCAGGAATTCACGCACCGAACGAGCAGTATGGCTGGTGGCATTGTCATGCTGGAGGGTCATGTCAGGATGAGCCTGCAGGAAGGGTACCACATGAGGGAGGAGGATGTCTTCCCTGTAACGCACAGCGTTGAGATTGCCTGCAATGACAACAAGCTCAGTCCGATGATGCTGTGACACACCGCCCCAGACCATGACGGACCCTCCACTTCCAAATCGATCCCGCTCCAGAGTACAGGCCTCAGTATAACGCTCATTCCTTCAATGATAAACGCAAATCCGACCATCACAAAACCGCAACTCGTCAGTGAAGAGCACTTTTTGCCAGTCCTGTCTGGTCCAGCGACGGTGGATTTGTCCCCATAGGCGACATTGTTGCCAGTGATGTCTGGTGAGGACATGCCTTACAATAGGCCTACAAGCCCTCAGTGCAGCCTCTCTCAGCCTATTGCGGACAGTCTGAGCACTGATGGAGGGATTGTGCATTCCTGGTGTAACTCGGGCAGTTGTTGTTGCCATCCTGTACCTGTCCCACAGGTGTGATGTTCGGATGTACCGATCCTGTGCAGGTGTTGTTACACGTGGTCTGCCACTGTGAGGACGATCAGCTGTCCATCCTGTCTCCCTGTAGAGTTGTCTTAGGCGTCTCACAGTACGGACATTGCAATTTATTGTCCTGGCCACATCTGCAGTCCCCATGCCTCCTTGCAGCATGCCTAAGGCACGCTCACGCAGATGAGCAGGGACCCTGGGGGTCTTTATTTTGGTGTTTTCAGAGTCAGTAGAAAGGCCTCTTTAGTGTCCTAAGTTTTCATAACTGTGACCTTAATTGCCTGCAGTCTGTAAGCTGTTAGTGTCTTCTCGACCGTTCCACAGGTGCATGTTCATGAATTGTTTATGGTTCATTGAACAACCATGGGAAACAGTGTTTAAACCCTTTACAATGAAGATCTGTGAAGTTATTTGGATTTTTACAAATTATCTTTGAAAGACAGGGTCCTGAAAAAGGGACGTTTCTTTTTTTGCCGAGTTTATGTATTGTTCCTCCTCTCTCTCTCTCTCCAGTGATCGCATTGAGGAAATTCCATGGTACATAGACAGCAGAAAATTGTAAGTTTTATAATTTGATACTCCTCCCACCTATTTCAAGAAATGACATAACAACCAGCACCATTGTTTTCCCCCTACATATCCGGACATTGTAAGTCCATCAGAGCAGGACAGAGTCTATGATGTTTTAAAGTCCTATAGTAGTGGTTTAATGTCCTGTTCTTGAGGAGCAGTCAGGGGTCTAAATGTCTTTATCCTGATCGCCCGCTAAATCCTGTAGTCTCCCAGTGGGGAGACAGACGGCACATCCCACTCCCCCTAGTTCACACACACATATTAGTAGACAATAACACCCTTTACCCAATAACCCCTGCCCCCCATTGTTTAACGTCAGGTGGTGTTTCTTCTACGCACCACCACTCGCTCAACCACGCTTCCGGAAGCAAAACAATGTTCTGCCCCCTCCCATCTAAATCTCTCTTATGCACACACACCCTCTAGAGGAGTGTGCCTGTCTGATTGTGTGGTCTGTATGTGGTTCTCTCTCCTCAATAGGCCCAAGCTGCCAGTGTCTGTCTGTGGAGATGAGACCAGGAACTACATCTGCTTCAACGCAGGGAACTGCACTGAGAGGGACCTGTCTTGTGACTGTCTGCCCGGCTTCACTGGACACCGGTAAGAGAAATAAATAAATCGAGAAAAGGGAAGGATACAGAGGGGGAAAAGAAGGAAGGTGGTAGATTGGAGGGGAGAGATAATCTAAAAATATACCCAGAAAATAGGTGAACTTTGTAAAACATTCATTAGACACAGACCATCTTGATGTTGTGTGTTGTCACTTGTTTTGCCTCTGTCTCTATGTCTGACCCTCATCCTGTGTGTAGCTGTGAGCAGGAGGTGGATGAGTGCAAGTCCAACCCCTGCCTGAACGGGGGCTACTGCCGAAACCGCATTAACAAGTACCACTGTGTGTGTGACATGAGTTTCGCCGGGGACAATTGCCAGGTCGACGTAAGCGACATTTACTTTTACATGGCCGTTCTGTTCTGGCAGAACCTCTTCCAGCTGATCTCTTACCTCATCCTGAACCTCGATGACGATCCCGTGATCGACTGGGGAGGGCAAGACGACTGAGAGAGAGCAAGTGCGTGTGTGTGTGCATGTGTTTGTGCATGTGCGTTCGAGTGGTGTATAAACTTGAGACTTATGGTGATGGGTGTTTAAGGTGTTAAATGCCTGTTCAATGAAAAACAGCTATGTTCTAAATAGTGTGAGTGCCGTTATATCTGTGTCTGTGTATTACATTACCACTGGGGTTAGCAGAGAGGATTCTTTAAACCCGGTGTTTCGGGATTAAATCCAGCTGTGACAGCTGACCACTAAGTACTTGAATTAAGAAACAATAGGGGTTGTTCCTGAACTGGGCCCATGAGAAATTGGAGCCCTGGACAAGACTTAATGTCTCTGAGTGTAAAAATACAACTTAGCTATAGGTTTAATTGTTTTTCTATTGTTCAGGTGAGCCAAGTTTAAATGTATTATCTTCCTTTTCTGACAAGAGCACAGAGCTGTTTTTTGTGCCTTAAAACAACACGTTTCTTATGGGCAGAAATTTTTTATAAAAAGTCGTGTCATTTTGGAATATCCTCTCTGTTGGATATGACAATATGAATATCCTTTGGGCGATGTTGCTAAACTAACACAGATCAGGTAGCATTACATTGTACATTAGACTAAGCTACACAGAAACTATAATAATGGCTATTTTCCATGGACCAAACGGAAAACAAGACACTGGTTTTGCAATTACACAGAATCGTCAGTGTAGAACCACCATTTCCGAAAGGAATGTTTTGCTATTGGAAAAACTTTTTCACTTTTGGAGAAAAAAAAATATATATATTCTTGGATGAATCTTGTCTCTGAAAGCAAAATGTCTCACAATATATGGTCAGGCTCATGTCCATTTGGTGTTGTGTATTCCTTGAGGATAATGGTACTGTACATACTGATACTCTAAGTGGTGTAGCTAGATGGATTCCCCTAGGCCCTTGAAGGCAGCGAATCACACTTACCGTTTATCAATTTTAAACTAATCAAAATTCTGTCACACGTTCTCTGTTGTTGTATATACCAACAAATCTGTCTGTCTCTATGTCCATATGTCTCTATATATATCCACCTGTCTGTCTGTCTGTCTGTCTGTCTGTCTGTCTGTCTGTCTGTCTGTCTGTCTGTCTGTCTGTCTGTCTGTCTGTCTGTCTGTCTGTCTGTCTGTCTGTCTGTCTGTCTGTCTGTCTGTCTGTCTGTCTGTCTGTCTGTCTGTCTGTCTGTCTGTCTGTCTGTCTGTTATATACTATATATACAAAAGTATGTGGACACCCCTTCATATTAGTGGATTTGGCTATTTCAGCAACACCCGTTTCTGACAGGTGTATCAAATCGAGCATACAGCCATGCAATCTCCATAGACAAACATTGACCTTCCTGAAGAGCTCAGTGACTTTCAATGTGGCACCGTCATAGGATGCTACCTTTCCAACAGGTCAGTTAGTAAAATTTCTGCCCTGCTAGAGCTGCCCCGGTCAACTGTAAGTGATGTTATCATGAAGTGGAAGGTCCAAACTACCTCTGGAAGCAACATCAGCACAAGAACTGTTCGTCAGGAACTTCATGAAATTGATTTCCATGGCCGAGGAGCCGACCACAAGCTTAATGTCACCATGCGCAATGCAAAGCGTCGGCTGGAGTGGTGTAAAGCTCACCGCCATTGGACTCTGGAGCAGTGGAAACGTTCTCTGGAGTGATGAATCACGCTTGACCCAACTGGTAGTCTGACGGACTAATCTGGGTTTGTCGGATGCCAGGAGAACGCTACCTGCCTCAATGCATAGTGCCAACTGTAAAGTTTAGTGGAGAGTAATAATGTTTTCATGGTTCAGGCTAGGCCCCTTCGTTCCAGTGAAGGGAAATCTAACACCACAGCATACAATGGCATTCTAGACGATTCTGTGCATCCAACTTTGTGGCAACAGTTTGGGGAAGGCCCTTTCCTGTTTCAGCATGACAATGCCTCTGTGCACAAAGTGAGGTCCATACAGAAATGCTTTGTCGAGATCGGTGTGGAAGAACTTGACTGGCCTGCATAGAGCCCTGGCCTCAACCCCATTGAACACCGACTTCGAGCCAGGCCTAATCGCCCAACATCAGTGCCCGACCTCACTAATGCACTTGTGGCTGAATGGAAGCAAGTACCCGCAGCAATGTTCCAACATCTAGTGGAAATCCTTCCCAGAAGAGTGGAGTCTGTTATAGCAGCAAAGGGGGGACCAAATCCATATGAATGCCCATGATTTTGGAATGAGATGTTCGACGAGCAGGCGTCCACATACTTTTGGAATGTAGTGTATCTGGCTCTCGACGGGTCTGTGTCCGTTCTGAGGTGTTCTGTCATGTCTTACTTCTTTAAACCACTTTCTGTCTTCAAATAAACATTTCCTGTTTTTTCATCCTCGTCTGTTGTTTATCCTCCTTTCACTACCTGTCTTAATTTATCCAACATGACTACTCTTGGCTATTTTCTTCCAGTCCTAATTGTTTCTCCGTCTCAATGATCTGAGAAAATAAAGCAGCAGGTTTTGGAGAAAGTCGGATGGCTAAAGCTTGCCATCAGAAACGGCTCCAAAACATCCCACTTGGCAAAAACTGTTTGAATCAACGTAGTTTCCACGTCGTTTCAACAACAACAACAAAAATCCTACGCGATGACATTAAATCGGCGTGGAAAACGGATTGGATTGCAAAAAGTCATCAACATAAGGGAATTTTTTTCACACCACTTCAAACACGAAATCCAATGGCATGGTGACATTTGTTGTTGATTTCACGTTGAATTCAAGTTAGTTGACAATGAATCAAATGTCAATTTCAAAAAATGTTGTTCAACTGATGCCTGTGCCCAGCGGGAAGTGTCCTGTAGCTGTCACTGCTCTAGGACTGGTGACATTGGAAAGTCAACCCTTGAAGCTGCCACTACTCACAAAACTGGCCTCATAAATGTCACTTCAACACCCTGCCATGACTTTACCTCTCTTGTCACAGTTTCAGAGTGCTCTAACCACTTGCCAACAGTTATTCCACTGGTCATAGACTTGTCAAGTCCCGGGCAGAGGTGTGTGTGTGTGTGTGTCTGTCTGTGTGTGTGTGTCTGTTAATGTACGTATGTACGGGCGGGAATAGACCCATGGGTGTAAGTACTCCATGGGTTTGCCGGTGAGCTGTGTGGCACGGCTGTTAGAGAGAGATGGTGCTTGGCCAGCTAAAAGCAGCCTGTGTTTCCATCTGAAGTGCAACTCAGCATTGATCTGGTGGCGTACCTGCAGGTTGGGACTGTTTCACAGAAATGCACGAGGGCAGCTTAACTGGCAGACATGCTCGTTCATCGTTCACATGCTCGTCACACACACACACACGTATACTGTATATATAGGCACACAGTACAGGACACATCTACCTGTCAGACTCCTAGCTGCTGAGATGCGTACTGTGTAGCAGGGAGAGACTGTGTGTGTGGGCTTGCTCTGCCATAGAAACTGCTTAGAATGCAGACTGGTTAGAGAGTAGAGTACTGAACCTGTCTGCCTCTGACTGATGAAGACCCTTGGCTGTGGAGTTCTCTGGGTCTGGGTACTCTGTGTTACATTCACTCTGAGAGTAAACCCTTCTCATCTGACAGGTAAACAGACAACATATTATTTTTTAAACAAGACAGAGTAGTATTGTTCCAGAATTTTGTGGTGGTGTTATTGTTTTAAGGAATGTTTTACAGTAGCACCACAGGGGCATGTTGCTAACTCTTTATCTGTGTGAAGTGAAGTAACTGTTGACTTCGTTTAACTGGTCATATCTCCCAGCAGCTCCTCAGCAGGGCTCCAATATGATACCAGGCAATATGACATTTGTAAGGGCATTTTGACGGTGGCTCAGTATGATGGCACATTTTGTCAAAATCATCAGATATACAACACACAAATTAGTGTGAATCAGTATCAAAAACAGTGATTATTTCACTTACATATTCGGTCATTAGGAAAATGCTATGATTTTGCGTTGTTTGATGGTTGTCTGTGGTTTGGATTTAGATTGTGTTTACACAGCGTGTGCGTTTCCGGGTGTGTGATTCTCCTCTGACGGAGCGTACCCCAGGTGTCTTGCGCATGGCGGCGATGCTTGTGCCGTGTGTGGTTGGCATGATGATAGTCCTGTTGCTGGTGCTGGCGTTGGGGTCGCAGCCAAAATCTGTGAGCAGCAGCAGATGGAGGCAGGGTTCACCCCTCCAGTCTCCTACCCAGCCTGGGTCGGTCCCTGGTACCAGCTCTACTGCCTACGGGCTCGGGGACAGATCCCTCATGACGCTGGTACAGCACTTGGAACTGGAGCGCCTTGTGTAACGTAGCCGTGAGTGAGTGTGCGTGTGTCTGTGTTCCTTCCCTGGTCTGACCAGTATTTATCATGCTGTTAATGCACTTTTGCACCTTTTAATTGATGTTCATGTTTTTCCTGCTTCCCCATTTGTTGTGTACTTGTACTTACCCCTGTCTCCCCTCCTCCACCCTCCTCAATCCGTCTCCCTCTCCAGTTGACCTCTGAGGGTCTAACCTCTGACCTGTTGCTGTCAGTCAGTCTAGTGTCTGTTGTGCTGCTGCTGCTGGCCCTGGTCAGTACCTCCGTGGGCCTGGTGGTGGCGCTAAACCAGAGGGCCACCCACGGCACCTACAGCCCCAGCCGACAGGAGAAAGAGGGATCTCGCGTAGAGATGTAGACATAGCCCATCCGACACTCATGGAGAGACCCATATAGAAGACTGGGGCCAGTTCCAAACCCACCACTCAACTGTCCTGACATTGTTCCACTGGGAGACTCATATAGGAAACACTCACTGGCCTGGACCCAGTTCCAAACCCATCACCCAACATGGCGGAGAGACTGATATAGGAGACAAATGTCATGGCTGAGATCCCTCCTGTCCTTTCTTATCAAAGAATACTCCACTTGGGATGTCTACTGTTTCTTCTGAACGGCTTCCAACCTATCATTCTGCCTTAGCCTCCATTGCAAATACCTTTAGTTTGGATAGGTCTTAAAAATACTGTACTTGAATGTTGTAGTAAAACGGGAGATCCAAAAGACAGCTCTGCAGTAGATGAGGATATGAAGAGATGGCTAGAGATGTTCTGCATTACTTTTTGGTAACATAAGAACACACAACAATGTCAAATGATGTTGTTTGTATATATTGTTACGTTACTTTTGTATCTACACAGTGCTTTCCATAATTATTCATTGATCAGAAGTATAGGTTGTTGTACAGTACCAGTCAAAAGTTTGGACACACCTACTCATTCAAGGGTTTTTCTTTATTTTTACTATTTTCTACATTGTACTGTAGAATAATAATGAAGACATCAAAACTATGAAATAACATATATGGAATCATGTAGTAACCAAAAAAGGTTTAAACAAATGAAAATATATTTTAAATGTTAGATTCTTCAAAGTAGCCACCCTTTGCCTTGATAACAGCTTTTGGCATTCTCTCAACCAACTTCACCTGGGATGTTTTTCCAACAGTCTTGAAGGAGTTCCCACATATGCTGAGCACTAGCTGTTTTTCCTCCATTCTGCAGTCTAACTCGTCCCAAACCATCTCAATTGGGTTGAGGTCGGGTGATTGTGGAGGCCAGGTCATGATGCAGCACTCCATTACTCTCCTTCTTGGTCAAATAGCCCTTACACAGCCTGGAGGTGTGTTGGGTCATTATCCTGCTGAAAAACAAATATTAGTCCCACTAAGTGCAAACCAGATGGGATGGCGTATCACTGTAGAATGCTGTGGTAGCCATGCTGGTTAAGTGTGCCTTAAACTCAAAATAAATCACTGTCAGTGTCACCTGCAAAGCACCATCACACCTCCTCCTCCATGCTTCACGGTGGGAACCAAACATCCCACCGTTTATCCGTTCACCTACTCTGCGTCTCACGAAGATACGGCGGTTGGAACCAAAAATCTCACATCTGGACTCTTCAGACCATCAAACGGTGGCTACATTGAAGAATCTCAAATATAAAATATATTTGTATTTGTTTAACACTTTTTTGGTTACTATATGATTCCATATGTGTTATTTCATAGTTTGGATGTCTTCACTATCATTCTACAATGTAAAAATAAAGAAAAACCCTTGATTGAGTAGGTGTGTCTGTATATACAGTGCCTTCAGAAAGTATTCAGACCCCTTATTCTAAAATGTATTTATGTTTGATCGGGTTCAAGTCCGGGCTCTGGCTGTGCCACTCAAGGATATTCAGAGACTTGTCCCGAAGCCACTCATGTGTTGTCTTGACTGTGTGCTTAGGGTCATTGTCCTGTTGGAAGGTGAACCTTCACCCCAGTCTGAGGTTCTGAGCACTCTGGAGCAGGTTTTTATCAAGGATCTCTCTTTACTTTGCTCCATTCATCTTTGCCTCCATCCTGACAAGTCTCCCAGTCCCTGCTGTTGAAAAACATCCCCACAGCATGATGGTGCCACCACCATGCTTCACTGTAGGGATGGTGCAAGGTTTCTTCCAGACGTGGTGTTTAGCATTCAGACCAAATAGTTCAATCTTGGTTTCATCAGACCAGACAATCTTGTTTCTCATGGTCTGAGAGTCTTTAGGTGCCTTTTGGCAAACTCCCAAGTGGGTTGTCATGTGCCTTTTACTGAGGAGTGGCTTCTGTCTGGTCACTACCATAAAGGTCTGATTGGTGGATTTCTGCAGAGATGGTTGTCCTTCTGGAAGGTTCTCCCATCTCCACAGAGGAACTCTATAGCTCTGTCAGTGACCATCGGGTTCTTGGTCACCTCCCTGACCAAGGGCCTTCTCCCCCGATTGCTCAGTTTTGCCGGGCGGCCTGCTCTAGGAAGAGTCTTAATGCTTCCGAACTTCTTCCATTTAAGAATGATGGAGGACACTGTGTTCCTGGGGATCTTCAATGCTGCAGAAATGTTTTGGTAACCTTCCCCAGATTTGTGCCTCGACACAATCCTGTCTCTGAGCTCTACTGACAATTCCTTCGACCTCATGGCTTGCTTTTTGCTCTGACATGCACTGTCAACTGTGGGGCCTTTCCAAATCATGTCCAATCAATTGGATTCACCACCAGTGGACTCCAATCAAGTTGTAGAAACATCTCAAGGATGATCAATGGAAACTGGATGCACCTAAGCTTAATTTCGTAAATGTAAATAAGGTATATTTTTTTTAAATAACTTTGCAAAAATTTATAAAAACCTGTTTTTGCTTTGTCATTATGGGGTATTGTGTGTAGATTGCTGATGATTCTTTTTTTACTTAATCCATTTTAGAATAAGGCTGTAACGTATCAAAATGTGGAAAAAGTCAAAGGGTCTGAAAACTTTCCGACCACACTGTATGTAGAAAGATCTTGTTGTAGAAAGTCAACGGTGTTTTAGCCAACTTATGAACATGTGCTTGTATGTCCAAAGGCCTGTGTTACAGCGAAGAGAACATCCCATTCAAATGATGCCAGTCTTTTTTATTAACTTGGGACTGTAATGAGTGTATGGCGTAGGCTGGACTATTGTTGGTTTTGAATGTGACAGCATGCCAACCGGTTTGGTATCTCCTACATGGCTATCAGATCTTTATGGATCTCACTCTCGTATAATCAGTTATAATAATAACACTAATTTCACTGGTAGGCTCAATTGAATAAATCTTTGTCCCCCCTGAAATGCGTTTCGTTGCACTAATATGAAGCATTGCTGAGGATGCAGTAGCATGTCTAGCCACCAGATGGCAGTGTGTCTCCATGTTGAACTAACTATTAACGTTCTCTGAGATAGGAAACAGAGAAGAGTGAGGCAGATGTCTATTCACTGCTGCTAGTGGCTTACCACCATATCACCTGCAAACATCAGATTTGGTCAGATAAAGGCATACCTACAGTCAGTGGTGTGCTGCCTCATAGTCACCAATGGTCAAATAAGTACTGTCTTCATCTTATAGTGTGCGTGTGCATGTGTGTGTATGTGTTTGCCTTGCGTGTTAGCTGCAGTGGTTTGGGCTATCTCTGGCGGTGTGGTTGTTTGACTGACTGACAGACTCCTTAGGAGGACAGCCTAGAGCTCTGCCTCTCGCCCTGCATCTACACACTCCCTGTGTGTCGTCGTATCTCGACACAGAGAATGCTAGTCATGGCTTTGTTTTGCAGGGATAAATACAAACTCATACAATGCCACAAAATAGAGTAGTACCACACCACACAATACCACACACCACCTACACCTAGGAAACAGGCATTCGCGACCTAGGATACAGGGATAGGAATGACACACACACACACACAGTGGGGTTATTATAGACGGGAGTTACGCTGAGACGACATAGCTGGAGAGCTGAAGATCGGAACCAGGAGCAGTGTGTCCTCTCCCTCCATCTCTCGTCATCTCTCTCCTCTATAGGAGCTGAACAAAAGGTACGACAATTAACATAGCACGTCGATGGATACCCTGAAGAAAGACATACTTCCATGACACTCTCTCTCCCCACAGTGACAGATCTGTTACATTCACCGGAATAAAGCAGCTTCTTCTCCCTCCCAGCAACATTAAATGTTGATGTACAGTATCAAAAATATATAACAAGTATGGATGAATACATATTTCAGCTGAAACAGTAAAGCGCTATCATATTCACTCACATAGGCTACATATGCTGCTGTGTGTGTGTGTGTGCGTGCGTGTGTTGGAGGGATCCCATAAGGGATGCCAAACGTATTCCTGATACAGTGTGAGAAATGCATACGTTTTTTTACGTGTGCATACAGAGACGCGCAGCCATGCGTTTCTCTTCCATCATTCTATTCCTCTCCTTTTCTAGTAGAGGCCTCCCTGGAGATAATGCCTTCCACTGGCAGGCCTGATCCAACACACACAAACAAGGAGGCGCACAAACACGGGCGCACACACACATCGCAGCATTCTCGCTCGCTCTCTCCCTTCCTCCCTCCCTCCATCCATTCCTCTCTCCCTTCGAGTGGACACAGGGAGCTGCCAGTCATTCCAGCAGCAGCTCTTCTCTTCTTGTCAGACAATAGCTCTGCAGGATCCTCCACAATTCATGCCTCTTAAATACTGTATACTCATGCTCTGTAGCTCTCATTTATATCCATTCATATTTCACTACAACTGCCACCACAATAACAATGCACTACTGACCACACTGAGTATGGAACAAAGTATCTGAAGAGTTACAGTGCCTTCAAAAACTATTCACACCCCTTGACTTTTTACAGCCTGAATATTAAATTGATTACATTTACCTAGCCTACACATAATAATCCACACTGTCAAAGTGGAAAATCTGTTTTTAGTAATGTTTACAAATTAAATAAAAAATGAAATGTCTTGAGTCTTTGTTATGGCAAGCCTAAAAAAGTACAGTAGTAAAAATGTTCTTAACAAGTCACATAAGTTCAACCAAAAAGACCAGGGAGCTTTTCCAATGTCTCGCAAAGAAGGGCACCTATTGGTGGATGGGTAAAAAAAATTAAGAAAAAAAAGACATTGAATATCCCTTTGATCATGGTCAAGTTATTAATTACACTTTGCGTTGGGTATCAATACACCCAGTCACTACAAAGATACAGGCATCCTTCCTAACTCAGTGGCCGGAGAGGAAGGAAACTGCTCAGGGATTTCACCATGAGGCCAATTGTGACTTTAAAACAGTTACATAGTTTAATGGCTGTGATAGGAGAAAACTGAGAATCGATCAACAACATTTTAGTTACTCCACAATACTAACCTAATTGACAAGAGTGAAAAGGAACCCTGTACAGAATACAAATATTCCAAAACATGCATCCTGTTTATAACGTGGCGCTAAGGTAATACTGCAAAAAAATGTGGCAAAGCAATTCACTTTTTGTCCTGAATACAAAGTGTTGTATTGGATTTGCCCCAAACATAACACATTACTGAGTACCACTCTCCATATTTACAAGCATAGCAGTGGCTGGATCATGTTATGGGTATGCTTGGGGAGTTTTCAGGATAAAAAAGAAATGGAATGGAGCTAAGCATAGGCAAAATTCTAGAGGAAAGCCTGGTTCATTCTGCTTTCCGGAAAACAGAAAGGAAAATGCCGCACACTACTGCTCATGCTCCAAGGTGATATTTATTTACAACAACAACGTTTCGACCGTTAGGTCTTCATCAGGCATCCATATCCCATGTGGGGGTGGAAGGTCCTATATATAGGGGCAGTATTCAGTGACATCACTTCCTGAAACAGGAGGTAAAAAATGTATAACAGTTTCATTCTGCTTTCCACCAGACACTGGGAAATTAATTCCCCTTTCAGCATAACAATAACCTCAATCACAAGGCCAGATATACACTGGAGTTGCTTATCAAGATGACATTGAATGTTTCTGAGTGGCCTAGTTACAGTTTTGACTTAAATCGTCTTGAAAATCTATGGCAAGACTTGAAAATGGCTGTCTAACAGCCAGCTTGAAGAACAAAAAAATAAATAATGTGCAAATATTGTATAATCTAGGTGTGCAAAGCTCTTAGAGACTTAGGCAGAAAGACTCACAGATGGAATTGGGGGATTCTAACATTTTTGCAAAAATGTATGAAAAAAACATGTTTTCACTTTGTCATTATGGGGTATTGTGTGTAGATGGGTGAGAAAGACAATATATTTAATACATTTAGAATTATGAACACAACAAAATGTGGAATAAGTCAAGGAGTATGAATACTTTCTGAAGGCACTGTATATGAGTCTATATTATATTAGATAGGATTGTATTGCGGAAGTGCGATAATAGTGCAATTTAAATGCAAAGGTTCCTACATTCACGAAGACTGCATTCATGGTAAACGCTCATTTCTATTGCGGTATAATGCAGATCTTCCTCGTTACTGATTTAATCTAACCCCTAGTTATCAATTATAATGATTCATTTGAAATAAAATCAAGGTTTATTGGTTGTGTACACATATTTTTTTATTTATTTAACTAGGCAAGTCAGTTAAGAACACATTCTTATTTACAATGATGGCCTACCGGGGAACAGTGGGTTGAATGCCTTGTTCAGGGGCAGAACTACAGATTTTTACCTTGTCAGCTCGGGGATTCGATCCAGCAACCTTTCATTCACTGGCCCAACACTCGGACCACTAGGCAACCTGCCGCCCCAAACATTTGCAGATGTTACTGCTGGTGCAGCGAAGTGCTTGTGTTTCTAGCTCCAACAGTGCGGTAATAGAAAACAATACACACATAATCAAAAAAGTTAAAAATGAACAAATATCAGAACGAGCAATGTTATACATATATAATGGTGTGTTTTAGACAGTATGGACAGTATATGAATAGAAAATGTGTGTAAAGCAGTAGTTAAATATAGGTTCCTGCATATTACGATGTATTGAGACATATCTTTATTATTTATATAAATAATATTGGTCTCTCTTTTAAAACTTGATATATTAATTTTTATGCAGACAATAATGTTATGTATGCCATAGCCCCAACTGTAGACAATGTGTTGTTAGAGCTGCAATCTGACTTTGTTGCCTTACAAAATGCCCTGTTTGGTTTAAAACTTGTACATAATGTGTGCAAGACTAAATATACATTGTTCTCTAATTCTCGCAAAAAAGTTTTAGATGGACTACATAAAGTATTTATTAATTTAACTTCTTCGGGCTAGGGGGCAGTATTCAGAAGTTTGTATGAATGAGGTGCCCAAAGTAAACTGCCTGTTACTCAGGTCCAGAAGCTAGGATATGCATATAATTGGTAGCATTGGATAGAAAACACTCTAAAGTTTCCAAAACTGTTAAAATAATGTATGTGAGTATAACAGAACTGATATGGCAGCTCACCTATGATTACGATGGCTGGGAATGGGAATATAAAAGGAAGTCCTCCCAGATTGCAGTTCCTAAGGCTTCCACTAGATGTCAACAGTCTTTAGAAAGAGTTTCAGGCTTGTTTATTGAAAAATGAGCTAGAGTTAAGTGGCTCCCATTTTGGCTGTAGTGTTTGTTGCGCGTTCCGGTGAGGGCGTGCACTTCGTTATTTATCTCTTTTTTATCCGGTATCTCCAGTATTCTCCGTCTTAAATTGTATCGTTTATTTACATATTAGGGTACCTGAGGATTGATTAGGAACGTTGTTTGATATGTTTGGAAGAAGTTTATTGGTAACTTACGGGATTCATTTGTATGCATTTTGAACGAGGGAAACCGGTGGATTACTGAGTCAAGCGCGCCAATGAAACTTACTGTTTAGGGATATAAAGAAGGACTTTATCGAACAAAAGGACCATTTGTTATGTAGCTGGGACAATTGTGATTGCAACCAGATGAAGATCTTCAAAGGTAAGTGATTTATTTTATCGCTATTTCTGACTTTCGTGATGCATCTGCTTGGTTGGAAAATGTATGTAATGCTTTTGTGTGCGGGGCGCTGTCCTCAGATAATTGCATGGTGTGCTTTTGCCGTAAAGCCTTTTTGAAATCTGACAAAGCGGATGGATTAACAAGAAGTTAAGCTTTTAATTGATGTATGACACTTGTATTTTCATGAATGTTTAATATTACGATTTCTGTCATTTGAATTTGGCGCTCTGCAATTTCACCGGATGATGTCGAGGTGGGACGCTAGAGTCCCAATGATCCGTAAGAAGTTAATGGTTCTCCCATCGATCAGGTTCCCACCTACAGTGGGGAGAACAAGTATTTGATACACTGCCGATTTTGCAGGTTTTCCTACTTA